>NC_134889.1:22508556-22623556 GCF_041734735.1 Babylonia areolata | reverse complement strand
AACTCTGTGTGTGTGTGTGTGTGTGTGTGTGCGCGCGCGCGCGCGCGCGTAGACGAAATGTAACAACAACAAGTAAGAGAGAAAGTTTATACGAAATGCAAGGTGGTATCTGAAAATGAAGCAGATAGATCTGTTCGCTTGTTTGTCGCTATGTAATGTGTGGACACAGATCTGTGTGGTGATGTGGGTGAGTAGTGAACATATGTAATGTGTGGATAGAGATATGTGTGGTGATGTGGGTGAGTAGTGTACAGTGATATGTAATGTGTGAACACAGATCTGTGTGGTGATGTGGGTGAGTAGTGTACATGATATGTAATGTGTGGATAGAGATCTGTGTGGTGATGTGGGTGAGTAGTGAACATATCATAATTCAAATAAAAGCCCCATAATCACACCGTGTCGATTCACAGCATACACATCTAGTGAAGTGCCTTTGGTCCGGTTGCTTGTTGTCCACAGCTGAATTTTTGTGTGACTTTTGTTGTTGTTGTCGTTGTTGTTGTTGTCCATCTTCATTTTCAGTTTGTAGGCTATGTGTAAGACATGATTTGTTGTTGTATCTGTATTAATTTTCATGCTTGATTTTATCGCAAAACAACAAAAATCTCTCGTGACCTTCAGTCACAGCATGTTTTTTGTTGTTGTTTTTTTCAAGCACATCTCCAGTCTACGATAGAAAATGCATCAGCACTATGGGACGACGCTAACACCATGAAGTCATTCAGTTACTGAATCTTCATAAACTGACGGGGGCTCAGGCTGGTACTCCTTAAAAGCACTTCCCTTTTGGACTCAGACTATAAACAAGCGAATATTCTCCCACTTATCCGTAAATTAGAGTGCAACAACAATGCACAATGTTATGACAAGTAATGCACCACCAATACTAATAAACTAAGTTTCTGTAAATTCGTCAAGAAACTCACTCCCAGAGACAATTAAACAACACCATTGCCCAACCACCTTCAAAAACACTACCTTTCCCACCACATGCCATAATGTGTTGTGTAAACTGCTCATTTTATTGAAAATGATTGTGACATGTGTACGGTTGACAGAACCTCCCTCACACTCCGTCCCCCATTCTGGTCTGTAGTGCGGTGTGTGTGTTGTGTGTGTTTGTTTCTTTCATTTTGTTCATTTTTTTCCCTATGTACTTTACTAATATCATGCTTGTACCTGTAAGCGTGCGCAAGTGTGTGTAGCTGTTTGATCAGTTCCCTCTGTCATGGATTTCTATCAACACCACGCTTTGATTTCTATTTAGTATTCCGTAGTGTTGACCATGTATAGGGCGCGGACTGGATGTAAAAAAGGACACCAGTGCTTATCTGTTATTCTCGACATCAAGAATTTTGTCTTAATTGCCTTGTCTTGTCTCTCTCTCTCTCTCGCATGTATTACGCGCGCGCGCACACATACACATACACATACACACACGCACGCGCGCACACACACACACACACACACACACACACACACACACACACACACACACACTGACAAGCATACAGACAGACAAGGAGTTTCAGTTTCTGAAGGATGTATCTTTGCTGTCAGTCAAACTCATATACACGCTCCAACGATCCACAGGTCAGATACCTCACTTTGCAGTCAGGCCTTGAGTGCATGTACATATATATCTATCACTCTCAAACTAGGAGGCAAAGTTGCACTGGCTCTTAATGCTGCAGCCTTGGGGGCTACAGTAGTTGGCCTTTGGGAACCATCCCAAAGCCGACTGTCTTAAATCCCTCTTGGCCGAGAGAGTGGGGATGTAACTTGGGCAAGACACTCTCCACCATAATCAAATTCTAGCCCAAATAGTCGGAACAGCAGTTGCCTCCTCTGCTGTTCTGATGGTCTTAGTCGGACACGACTGACTATCATATATATATATATATATATATATATATATATATATATATATATAGAGAGAGAGAGAGAGAGAGACTTCGTGTGTGTGTGTGTGTGTGTGTGTGTGTGTGTGTGTGCACCCCTCTGAGTGGAATTCTTCTACAGAATTTTGCCAGGGGACAACACTCATTGCCATGAGTTCTTTTTCGGTGCGCCAAATGCGTGCTGCACACGGGATCTCGGTTTATCATCTCATCCGAATGACTGCGACGCTCAGACTGATTTTCCAGTCTAACTTGGGAGAAAGGGGCAGAGCAGGGTTCGAAACAGACTCTCACAGACTCTGTGTTGGCTGATGAGTGTCAATTCAATTCAAAATACTTTATTGTCTGCTTCAACCAAAACAGAAACTTCTCTTTAGGCTCACTTAAAATAAAATACCCGTCAGCAAAAATCAAAGAGAAAAAACAAACAACTGACACACCCTTCATTGATCATGCACACATAAATTATTATTTAAAAAGAAAAAAAAAACCATGTGGGTAAGATACCATTACATTATGATTTAGAGTGAAACAACTGTGTGTGTGTGTGTTGTGTGTGTCCGTGCGTGTGCATGCATCGTTATGTGCACGTGTGTGTGTGTGCCTGCGTGTGTGAGAGTGTGTGCGCGCGAATGTGTACGTTTTAATCATTAACCATTCTGCCGCCTTCCTCCTTACATATATACATACATACAGACAAACAGATAGATAGACATACATACATTCATATATACATACATGCAGACAGACAGACATACATACAGACAAGGCAGACAGACAGGCAGGCAGGCAAGCGCTCACGCACGCACGCACGTATACATACATACATACATATATACGTACATGCATACATACATACATACATGTGAAATGAAATTATGGTGCTTAGAGCCTCGCCGACCACTAAGGCCATCTCAAGGCTCTCGCCACGTTAAAACCTACTACAAGTGTAAAAAAAAACAAACAATTAAAACGAGTCACCACTTCAAACTTTCCACTCAAAGTTTAAAAAACTTCCATAGTTTAAAACCTTCAAATCTGATTAAAAATGTTCACTTCTTTCAAGAAGTCCATCAGCGCCCACGGAGGGACATAACGACAGACATGTATACATACATATATGTCTATGTACAAATGAACTGTCGCGGGCACTTGTTATGATCGAGGCAATTCAAGTCGAGAGGGCAGTAAAAGGCATTGAATACCAATTGATTATTTGAACAAAGGCATAAACAAGCATTAAAGGACGTCGCCGTTCGTATGTCGGCTGACGGTGAACACACACACACACACACACACACACACACACACACTTACACACACACACACACACACACACACACACATACGCACACTTACACACACAAATACACACACACACACACACACACACACATACGCACGCTTACACACACACACACACACACACACCACGCGAGTACCACATATTAGATTAGTATATATCACACTATATATACACCTACTCTATCTCTCGCCCACGGACACACTACGACACAGACACACGCGCGCGCACACATACACACACACACACACTGGGACACACACACACACAACACACACACACACACATGAGAAAAAGGCAGACAAGCATACAAACAGACAGACAGAGATAAATACAGAGAGAAAAGAAGAAGAAAAAGACACGTACATACCCTTAAGTCAGCAGTCCACGACACACACTGAACATGACGGCCAAGTCAAATGCTTTCACGGAAGTGTCCTATTGCGGAAGGGACATAACTGTGTCATGGTTGTCAATAGCAACCAGTCAACACACGCGCACACACTTAGCTCTTTCGCAAGTCTGCGACTCGGTCGATTTGGATTGTTCAAGCATGCGTTCACTGGCTAAAAGCTGTTCCTTTTCTTTCTGATTTCTGTTTTTTCCTCCCTCCAAATCTAAGTGACCTGTCTCGCTTGTATTCTTCATCAGCTTTTCAACACAGAGACCTTTTTATTTATATTTATTTAGTTAGTTTTTTTGTTGTTGTTGTTTTGTTTTGTTTTTTGTAAATAAAAAATAAATGTCTATAGGCTTCTTGTTTGAAAAAAGGCCAGGTATGGAAGCACACAGGCGACCAGTGATGTCACAGCAGTAGTCTGTTAATTATAATTGTCTTCTTCTTCAGCTAGTGTATTCGACTGCTAACTTTGGGAATGTGCGTCTTTTTGTCTTTTTTCTTTCTTATCCTTCTCTTTCTTAATCTGTCTCTGAATGACTGTATGTCTCGTGTGCGTATGTGTGTGTGTGTGTGTGTGTGCGCGTCTGTGAGAGAGAGAGAGAGAGAGAGAGAGAGAGAGAACAAGAACAAAACTTTAATCTCCAGGCCTCCGGCCCCTAGAAAGAGGTCAAAAGTACACAATATGGTGATCACTCAACCACAAGAGAGAGAGAGAGAGAGAGAGAGAGAGAGAGAGCAGACACACAGACTGGATTACTTTTCCACACCCTTTCCTTCACATGCCCACAGATTCACACACACACACACACACACACACACACACACACAGACCTACACCTACACACACTGAACAAAACCATGAAAAAAAAAAGAAAACCCTGCAGAACTGTTCACATTTCTCTTTATTAGTATATGCTCCAATACAGTGATTTCATATCCTTCTCAACGCAGTGAATACTAAACCCAAACAAGGCATAGGGAACAAAGGGAACATAACATATCGCTGACACAATACATTCAACATGTCATCTCGTCACACAGAAAAACACACTGGATCACAATCTGAGACACATACTACACGGCTGCTAAAGCGCCATTCCATAAACCCCAAAAAGTTATAAACATTTCCATGCAAACTATTCATGCAAAATTCACATGAGAAAAAATAACAACAACAAACTAACTGAAAGTCCAGTCAGAGATGCAAAATTCACCTGCCAATTTGGATTGAAACCATGGTGCCAGTACAATCAAATGCAAGAAAAATGAAATAATGAGGACTGCAGTCCTGTTTTCTATGGAAGAAGAGACGTGTAGCAAAGAGGATGTAGCAGCAGGGTGCTCACAGCAACCTGATCAGGAAGTTTGGTTCGGATGGAGATTTCATCGAAACACTGTACTGTATTGTACCTGATCAGGTAATTTGGTTTGGATGGAGATTTCACCGAAACATTGTACTGTATTGCACCTGATCAGGTAATCTGGTTTGGATGGAGATTTCACCGAAACATTGTACTGTATTGCACCTGATCAGGTAATCTGGTTTGGATGGAGATTTCACCGAAACATTGTACTGTATTGTACCTGATCAGGTAATCTGGTTTGGATGGAGATTTCATCGAAACACTGTACTGAATTGTACCTGATCAGGTAATCTGGTTTGGATGGAGATTTCACCAAAACATTGTACTGTATTGTACCTGATCAGGTAATCTGGTTTGGATGGAGATTTCACCAAAACATTGTACTGTATTGCACCTGATCAGGTAATCTGGTTTGGATGGAGATTTCACCAAAACATTGTACTGTATTGCACCTGATCAGGTAATTTGGTTTGGATGGAGATTTCACCAAAACACTGTACTGTATTGTACCTGATCAGGTAATCTGGTTTGGATGGAGATTTCACCAAAACACTGTACTGTATTGCACCTGATCAGGTAATTTGGTTTGGATGGAGATTTCACCAAAACACTGTACTGTATTGCACCTGATCAGGTAATTTGGTTTGGATGGAGATTTCATCGAAACATTGTACTGTATTGTATTACTATTTTTTGTCACAACAGATTTCTCTGTGTGAAATTTGGGCTGCTCTCCCCAGGGAGAGTGTGTCGCTACACTTAAGAGCACCATCCTTTTTTTTTTTTTTCCTGCCTGCAGTTTGTTTTTTAATCTGTTTTCCTATCAAAGTGGATTTTTCTACAGAATTTTGCCAGGGACAACCCTTTTGTTGCTGTGGGTTCTTTTACGTGCACTAAAGTGCATGCTGCACACGGGACCTTGGTTTATCGTCTCATCCAGATGACTAGCGTCCAGACCACCACTCAAGGTCTAGTGGAGGGGGAGAAAATACTGGCGACTGTGCCATGCGGCTAAAAAGGGAACAGTTCGCTGGGTAATGGAGCTGGCAGAAAGGGGGAATCTCATCAAACACTGCCTCAGCATGAACACTGATCTGCCCCAAACCGGGCAATGTTCACATGCAAAGTAAAAAAAAAAAAAAGTTTTGCCACCTGGTGCAAAATAAAAGCCTTGCTTTGCGCAGAGACTGTGCAAGACTCGGGTCTTCAAGATTCATGTGGTGACAAAAAAAGGGTTCTAGCCAATTTCTTTCTTTCAGTGTGAAGTTTGATTGTGAATTTAGCATTTGTTTTTGGGGTCAGTGGAATTTCACTTTAACTGTCAGGTGAAACAACACAACTGTCGCTGAAACATTCTCATAACCAAAGGAAATCAAAGGAAATAAAAACCAAGAACACAAAGTTAAAATAAAAGACTTGACTCAAAGTGGTCTGGGATGACAACTCCTTCACAAAAGGTAAATGAAACAAACCAAAATAATAAATGACTACAAAACAAACAGGACAAAGCCATCAAGAATGTGTATGAAAAAGAATCTTTCTATCTCTAAACCTTGTAGAGAACCTTGATAGCCTGTGGATAAAATAACCAGGATTTTTTTTTTTTTTTTTTTTTTTTTCAATCACCAAGCATAAAATGATCTTTCCAACAAGAAAACTACAGATAACCAACAATATATAACTTCATAAAACTCTTCAGAGAACTACGTACTATCAACAACATAAAACTTGATAAAACTCTTCAAAGAACTACGTACTATCAACAACAAACAAAATAAACCCCTTTTTTCCCCTAGCATGTATGTGTATGATTCTTCATTGCAAAACGAAAAAAACAAACAAACAAACAAAAAAAACCCTGGAAAACCAACACCGTGACCCTGAATAAAACATTCTAACATAAAATGAAGTGAAATAAAATACAAAATAAAATCAAATTAAAAAAAGAAAAAAAACCACACAATCAAATGACTGTTGTTAAACATACACGGTGATGAAAACAAGAAAAAAGAAAAAGAAAAGAAAAACCTGAAAAAATAACATACACACCTCACAACTGAGAACCAGTCAAGCATCAGCAACAGCCCTATAGCAGTTAAAGAAAAACAAAATCTAGACAAAATCATGCCACATCCAGACACTTTCTTTTGTGAATATTGGAAGACGAAACACAAAAACTAAATGATAATGCCACCAATGCTACACACACACACACACACACACACACACACACACTGTATCTTTCCTTAGCAGGTGATAGTCGACAATTATGGGAGACTTGGCAGACCATGGTGAGGTACTTAATGTGATACTTCAAAGAACAAACATGCACATGGTTAATGCCCTTCACCGATCTATTCATTAAAGGCATACAGAAATATGTGCAGCTTCAGTGTGAGCTGTTCATACCACAGCTGACTGCGAAGGACACATATTAAAACAGGACAGACAATGCGTTAAACAGAAAACTTGATACTGTTTCGGTTGCGACTGAGTGGACAAAATATTATCATGAGCACCCAAATACTAAGTTAGAGAATGAACAAAAGAGCACATGACAAAAACGCGGATAAACTGGCTCAACAGCAAAGCTGGCGGGAAAAAAGCTACTTCTGGTTAGTCAGTTTTGTATTTATAGGTTTCTCCACTCTGTAGTCACTAAGAAATGTGGGCTTTTTTTGTTGCTTTTTTCTTTTTTTAAATTGTACAGCCGTCCCACATTCACTCACCAACTGAAACTATTATTAGACTGGGGTTTTCCCATGAGTGCATGTGTGCATGAAACACACATACACACACACATCACACACACACATGTACACACATACACATGCACACACACAAGTACACGCACACACACACACACAGACTCTCTCTCCCATCTGCACACATACACAGTTTCATTTACCAGCGACTGTAAATATACATCTTGCTGACTGGCGTCTTCACAATCCATCAACTTTCAAAATATGTACAAGAAATCAAAACCAGATAGCTGAAGGTAGGAAACTCCCCACTTCCCTGCAAGCAACCACACACACCATCAAGAATGATCAGAACCTGAACAAAAAGCAAACACAGGCTGTGCAGGCAAAGTGCTTGTTGTTTTGGACCCCCCCCCCCCCCCACCCCCACTCCAACACTGACTCTTACAGTCACACATCTTGTGCTTAGCAAGGGCCTGCAAGCAAAAGCCTTTCAGCTCGGAGTGCTTTTCTCAGCTTTCTAAGCAATCACACTTAAGTTTACATACATACAGCATTTACACAGGCAGGACCATTTTGGTGGAAAATGAAAGACACAGAATACAAAAAAAAAAAAAAAAAAGTAGGAGTAGGAGGGTAGGACAAACTTTTGAAAGAAAAATAAAAGTGTGTTTCTGGACTCGGGCAATGACCAAAAACAGAAAAAAGAAAATAATCTGCAAAGTCTGTTCCACCCCTCATTCTCTGCAGGAACTACGGACAACAAGTTTAGTATTTCATTTAATTCATCAAGTATTTGGTTTTGGGGTGTGTGCTGGTCTTCTTTTTGGGGGGTGGGGGTGGGGTGGGGGTCACTCCTGATGCTCCAATACACTCTGTGGTCAAATATACTCAAGGTGAAACAGCAGCCTAGTGGTAAAAGCATGTGGTTATTTGTATTTTGTATTTGTATTTCTCTTTTTGTCACAGCCGATTCTTCTGTGTGAAATTCGGGATGCTCTCCCTGGGGAAAGCGTGTTGCTACACTACAGCGCCACCCATTTTTTTTTTTTTTTGTATTTCTTTTCCTGCGTGCAGTTTTATTTGTTTTCCTATCCAAGCAGAATTTTGCCAGGGGCAACCCTTCTGTTGCCATGGGTTCTTTTATGTGCGCTAATTATATGCTGCACACGGGACCTCAGTTTATTGTTGCATCCAAATGATTAGGAATCAAATATCCATGGATTCAAGTCCCATATACATATGGAGATTTTTACTCAGCTCCCCCTCCCCCACCCTCTGGGAACCCCTGTCCTCCCCACATCAGACCTTAAGCCATGGGCTAGAGATGCTGGTCATTCCAGTGACGTCATAACCAAGGTCACAGTCCAGTGACGTCATAACCAAGGTCACAGTCACATCCTTTACCACCCAGCTGCAAGCAAAGGGTCAACGTCCCTGGCAAAATTCTGTAGAAAAATCTGCTCTGATGATAAAACAGTCACTTGCAGACAGAACAGAACACCACCAACAAAAAAAGAACAGGGTTGTTGCTGCACAGCGACAATGCACTTTCTCCCCAGGGAGAGCAATCCCAAATTTCACACCCAATCTTCCTGTAGAAAAAAAAAAAAAAAAGTAATAAGTACAGCACAATACAATACCATACAATACAATCTAACCTTGCATTAATTAACTTAAAAACAACAACTTAAATCATCAAGCAGCAACCTGGATTAATAATTATTTCAAACATGAAAAGGAAACAAGTATTACTTTATCTAAAAAAAACAACCAAACAAACTATAAACCAAAACAGCTCTCATAAAAACAAATAAAGCATTCCACACCCTGTGTGCCTCTTTTCACACTGAAAAACAACAACAACAACAACAACAACAAAAGCCCCCGATGTTTCCTTTCATTCACCGGCTAAGGAAAACGTTCCTCTGAACTGGAGCTAGCCCAGTGATGGCTAAGGAAAACGCTCCTCTGAACTGGAGCTAGCCCAGTGATGGCTAAGGAAAATGTTCCTCTGAACTGGAGCTAGCCCAGTGATGACTATCATCGTTAGTTTGCCGATAGTTTACTCACACTTGCTGACAGTCTCTGCTGCACCGAGACACAGTCTGAGCGATGTCATTTCATTTGCACGCACATGTACATGATGCTTTGCCCCTGTATGCTCCTCTGCTTTTCGTAATGTACATGGACACACACACACACACACACACACACACACACACACACACAAACACACATACACACACACACAAACTTGCAAGTATGAGTGTGCATATACACAGGAAGACACGAGCATACTCACACACAAACACACACACACATATATATATATACACACACACAGACACATACAATTCTGTACCAAAGTTATTGCTCTGCTCTGTGGACACTGTGGGCATGGAAAGAAGTACAGATATGTTATGCGCTTGTGCACACACACACACACACACACACACACAGGTCACAGTCAGGTTTCCTTTGGACTGACCCTGAGTACAATGACAGAGACTAGTTTGAGTACGTTCAACCAGAAACAAGAAGAAATCAACAATACAAATATACAAATACTGAGAACACATGCAAAAGGGGTTAAAAAAAAGAAAAAAGAAAGAAAAAAAAAAGAAGCATAAAAATAATTTTCACTGTTATATCACTGTTTATACAACAGTTATATTTACGTTATTGTTAAAAAAATAAAAAAATAAAAAATTTTTAAAAGATAAAAAATTTCACTCTTATATCACTGTTAATATGACAGTTATCTTAATGTTATTGTTGTTGTTATAAAAATTAAAAAAAAGGATTAAAATGTTTAGATCGAAGGACCCATACACATAACCTTTCATGGCTACAGGGACAGTGAATTCCAATCCACTGTGTCCAGGGCGCGGTGTTACAGGAAGCCAGGACCCTATTCCCTCCTACCACGCCCTGACTGGTCAGGTGAGGAAAATCCCAAACTCCCAAGGACAGACCGTCGTGACTGCCAAAACAGGGCCCTGAGCCCTGGTCACTGGTCAACACAAGATCATCACAAGTCCACTGCCAAGCCCATTCTGCCAAGATGTCTGATCATGATCATCATGTCACTGATCAGAGTCGTGTTATGTCCTTGTCAGTGCCACTGTCATCGTCTACTTTTCAAGGCGGAGGAGTGGATAAGCAGCATCTTTTAATATTAATAATGCTAATGATAATAATACTAATGTTAACACTGTTAGCCGCTCGAAATTTGGCCAAGCAGAGCAAACCAATAGGCCTAGTTTGCATCAGTTTGACATGGTACAGTATATGACACCAAAATATTGATAATAATGCTAATAATAATAATACAAAATTTATACATGGCGCAATTCCCACTACAAATGCATCTCAAAGCACCAAACCTGATCCAGCTGAAATCATACATCCTCATTATGACAGAATGACATGTCGCGATCACAGTTTTAAAATGTGACATCATGAATGTAGCGCCCTAACCACTGGTGGGGTGAAGGGCACAGGTAAGATGTGACATCATGAACGTAACACCCTAACCACTGGTGGGGTGATCGGTACAGGTAAGATGTGACATCATGAACGTAGCGCCCTAACCACTGGTGGGGTGAAGTGTACAGGTAAGATGTGACATCATGAACGTAACACCCTAACCACTGGTGGGGTGAAGTGTACAGGTAAGATGTGACATCATGAACGTAACACCCTAACCACTGGTGGGGTGAAGGGCACAGGTAAGATGTGACATCATGAACGTAACACCCTAACCACTGGTGGGGTGAAGTGTACAGATAAAATGATAACATCATGAACGTAACACCCTATCACTGGTGGGGTCAGGTACAGGTAAGATGTGACATCATGAATGTAACACCCTAACCACTGGTGGGGTGAAGGGTACAGGTAAAATGATGACATCATGAACGTAGCACCCTATCACTGGTGGGGTGAAGGGTACAGGTAAAATGATGACATCATGAACGTAACACCCTAACCACTGGTGGGGTGAAGGGTACAGGTAAGATGTGACATCATGAACATGAGCCCTATCACTGGTGGGGTGAAGGGCACAGGTAAGATGTGACATCATGAACGTAGCACCCTATCACTGGTGGGGTGAAGGGCACAGGTAAAATGATGACATCATGAATGTAACACCCTATCACTGGTGGGGTTAAGGGCACAGGTAAGATGTGACATCATGAACGTAACACCCTAACCACTGGTGGGGTGAAGGGTACAGGTAAAATGATGACATCATGAACGGAACACCCTATCAATGGTGGGGTTAAGGGCACAGGTAAAAAGATGACATCATGAACGTAGCACCCTATCACTGGTGGGGCGAAGGGCACAGGTAAGGGGAATGGAAGCAGAATGCTTCACAACTCTGCGTGTCTGAGCATAAACATCAGAATAAATGCACGACAAACCCCAAGAGGTCTTAACAGTCTGCAAACACACATGATATAGTTCACTGTCCACCCTCACTGCAGAAACCAAGCCAAGGTTTCAAAGCATGTAAAAAAAAAAAAAAAAAAAAAAAAAAAAAAAAAAAAAAGGTTAAAAAATCAACAAACTAAAACATGAAGGAAACACCCACCACTGACCATTCCTAGACATCATTCAAAAACACAGTGCTGTTGATAAAAGGAGGTATTTTCACTGCACTACCGGAGTCTACATAAGATTAACCCCTTGACTACTGCTGATGACGGTGTTCACCAGAGAAGGGCTGTCATTGACGTCACCTCACTGAGATAAACACAGCTCACAGATCACAATGTCCGTCACAATGCCCTTATTTGGAATATTTCCACCTGGGATTCAACAAGAGATGTAGAGGTCAAAAAGGAAGAATTAAAAAAAAGAAATGATGATTTCACATTGCCATATGGCAGCCTATGTCTCTGATGAGGAAACAGGCGTAGAGAGTTTCAGTTTCAGGGTGTCAGTTTCAGTTCCTCAAGGAGGTGAATCCATATATGCTACACCACATCTGCTCAGCAGATGCCTGACAAACAGCATAACCCAGCGTGCTTAGTCAGGCCATGAGTAGAGTGACGGTCTAGAGGTAACGCATCCGCCTAGGAAGCGAGAGAGAATCTGAGCGCACTGGTTCGAATCACGGCTCAGCCGCCGATATTTTCTCCCCCTCCACTAGACCTTGAGTGGTGGTCTGGACGCTAGTCATAAACCGAGGTCCCGTGTGCAGCATGCACTTAGCGCACATAAAAGAACCCACGGCAACAAAAGGGTTGTTCCTGGCAAAATTCTGTAGAAAAATCCACCTCAATAGGAAAAACAAATAAAACTGCAGGAAAAAATACAAAAAAATGGGTGGCACTGTAGTATAGCGACGCGCTCTCCCTGGGGAGAGCAGCCCAAATTTCACACAGAGAAATCTGTTGTGATAAAAAGAAATACAAATACAAATATTTGTGTACCTATCAGAGTGGATTTCTTCCACTGAATTTTGTCAGGGGACAACACTCTCATTGCTATGGGTTCTTTTTCAGTGCGCCAAGTGTGTACTGCACACAGGACCTCGGTTTATTGTCTCATCCGAATGACTAGTTGCTCAGTTTTGATTTTCCAGTCAAACTTGGGAGAAAGGGCGAGAGTGGGATTCGAACCCACACCCTCAGGGACTCTGTACTGGCTGATGACCATCTTAACCATTCTGCCACCTTCCTCCTCATGGTGTCAGAACATGCCCAGAACTCCCTACATCATACCTGCCAGAAGAAAAAAAAAAAAAAAAAAAAAGCGGCGGATGCCTGACCTCAGTATAAACCTAACATGCTGGTCGGGGCTTGAGAGTCATGTTTCCAGTAATGTTTGTTGTTTTTTGATTTTTTCTTAAGGGGCGGAGGGACGGGGGCAGGGGCAGGGGGGGTGGGGTGGGGGGGCTTCTCAGTTCTCTCCCTTCTAATTTTTATCAAAATGGCCTGTTACGATGATCTTCACCTGAAGTTTTTCTCATAGCAGAACAAAGGCAGAGCACTGAAGATTCATTCATTTATTTATTTTATTATCAATTTTTTTTATTACATAGAATTTCTACACTTAAATCAATGGATCCTTGTTTAAGATTTCTAGTAACCTTTTTGTTCTATGTTCTATAGCCAAAGCAATTGGGAAAAAAATCTAACAAGTTCAAATCTATTGGTTTTTGTTGTTGGTTTTTTTGGTGTTTTTTTTCCTTTTGTTTTGTTTTTTCAAGAGTCTAACCCTAAGACTTTACTCTATTGACAACACACACACACACACACACACACACAATTAAACAAGAGATGTAGAAAACTGAGGACGAAAAAGAAAAAGAAATGAATATTTGACACTGTAGTGTCTGACAAACACTCTTCACCAACGCTGGCGGCGTATGTCTTACACGGGGCAACAGTCGTAGGGAGTTTCACTTTCAGTTTCAGTTTCAAGGAAGTGTCAAAACATGCATGTCCGCACACGCTACAAGTATATTACATCTGCCGCAGGAAGTTTATCAACAAGAAAAAAAAGCATGTGGCTGACCTTGACGTAAGCACAACGCACTGATCTGGCCTTGGGAACCTATCCTAAGTTTGTGCAAAACAATAACGTAAAAAATGAAATAAAATATGACCCCCCACGCCCCTCCAAAAAAGAAAAAAAAAGAAAATACTTTAACTCTTTCACCACCAGGTGACTTTTGTTAACAAGACAGTGCACCGCCATTGGCAACTTTTGTCGACATTGAGGGGTCATGTTGATAAGACCTCCCCCCCCCCCCCCAAAAAAAAAACTTAGCAGTGAAAGAGTTAAAAAGAGTGAGAGAGAGAGAGAGAGAGAGAGAGAGAGAGAGAGTCTCACCTCTGTGGCAAGCTGGTGACAGGCTGTGTGCCCCATACAGGAAAAAAACAACAACAAAAAGCCAAAAATGTCAAAAGAATGGCAAACACACTGATTGATAAAACAGTAGTGGAAGAACACTGTCACATACTTTAAAAAAAAAAAATTAACACTGAGACACTTTTTGAACACATTATTGAGAAAATGCATTCACAGCCTGGTAAGCCAGGAAACTTGGACTGTAACTATCAACACAATGTATCAGTCATACACACAAAACCTGGTCACCACGAGACTTGGACTGTAACCATCAACACAATGTATCAGTCATACACATACTTGGACTGTAACTATCAACACAATGTATCAGTCATACACACAAAACCTGGTCACCACGAGACTTGGACTGTAACTATCAACACAATGTATCAGTCATACACACAAAACCTGGTCACCACGAGACTTGGACTGTAACCATCAACACAATGTATCAGTCATCTTGGACTGTAACCATCAACACAATGTATCAGTCATCTTGGACTGTAACCATCAATACAATGTATCAGTCATACACACAAAACCAGCACTGGGGAAAAAAATCAGTCACAGATATAAATATTCAGTCGCAAAATAAATCGAACATATAGAGACCAAAAATACTGATAAAACAAAAAAGATTTACATTAACCCTTTCGCTGCCACGAAAATAAGATTTAAGTGAAATCTATTTGCCAGGGTTTTTTCACAAAAAACGGGTATAAATTTTCAAAAAATTCTGTGCTCTTTGTTATTGGAGAAAGACTGATAAAAGTATATATTTTCTGAAAGGTAAATGAATAAAGAATATAAAACACATAATGTTTTCCCATTTTATATATTTTTAGTGACATGCTGTTGTTTTGAAATCAGTGTTTTGTTTTTTGTCACATTTTCAACTTGTTCACTGCAAACATTAGTCAGGTAATTTGCACTAAAATATCATATTTTCTGGACAAATGGATATCTGCACACACAAAATCATACTAGAACAACCACTATAATTTTTTTTTTAAAGAGACAGATACACAATGCACTGTGACTTCTCCAAGTGATAATATGGATGTGGGACCACGCCCCCTCAGTCTCCACCCCCCTCCTCTTCACCACTCTTACATGATCACTTGATCCAGTTCTCATCAGACCGCGTTGGCTGAGTGCCAAGAAAATCGCCTACACTGTGTCTTGCTAATAATTCGGTTAGTCTGTGTCGTCTGCTACGGTTGTGCAGCCGGCATCACTCACTGATAGTCGTATCTTGGCCACTCGCTTGATTGCTCCCTTTATTTTCTATCAAATCGTCCTATAAATGTTCATCACTGTCTTCTCCTTCGAATTTACGCTTCAATTCTTTCTGAACATCAGCTAAAGAAAGCAATCTTCATTGATTTAGTTCACCCTGATCGCATGTCTTGAGCACGGCGTCAGTCCGACATTTTGTTGAGCGAGCGGGGAAAGGAGCTAGGCAAAACACTGCGACAGTGACCCAACCAAAACGTTCAAATAAAGGACTGCCTCATGACGTAGATCGGGTTTCTACCCATGAATAGAATCCAGAAAGATTCCCCAAGCTAAAGCAACCAGCATTTTTGTCAACGAAACCTGGGAAAAGTCAGAATATTTTGATGACGAGTTGTCTCGTGATTGTGGCAGCGAAGCGTACATGCTTGTGATGACGAGTTATCTCGTCATATAGGCAGCCTTGGGGTTAAGAGAGACGGTAAAGAAGAAGTAGACATTGAAGACAAACACAAACTTCAACTAAAATGTGATCCATAGCTTGACAAAACAAAGCAGTGAAACAAATCAGACTGCCCCCCACAACAACCTCCATCCTTGTGACTTGGGTTAAAATGATAAAGGTTCCACAGCCTTTTACCACCATCAGGGCAGTGACTTCATGTCCACTGTGTCAAGGGCTGGGCACAGGAAGGCAGTGAATTCATGTCCACTGTGTCTAGGGCTCGGGCGCAGGAAGGCAGTGAATTCATGTCCACTGTGTCAAGGGCTGGGCACAGGAAGGCAGTGAATTCATGTCTACTGTGTCAAGGGCTGGGCATAGGAAGGCAGTGAATTCATGTCCACTGTGTCAAGGGCTGGGCACAGGAAGGCAGTGAATTCATATCCACTGTGTCTAGGGCTCGGCACAGGAAGGCAGTGAATTCCTGTCCACTGTGTCAAGGGCTGGGCATAGGAAGGCAGTGAATTCCTGTCCACTGTGTCTAGGACTGGGCATAGGAAGGCTGTGAATTCACGTCCACTGTGTCTAGGGCTCGGCACAGGAAGGCAGTGAATTCATGTCCATTGTGTCAAGGGCTCGGCACAGGAAGGCAGTGAATTCATGTCCATTGTGTCAAGGGCTCGGCACAGGAAGGCAGGGAATTCATGTCCACTATGTCAAGAGCTGGGCACAGGAAGGCAGTGAATTCATGTCCACTGTGTCTTGGGCCTGGATAGGAAGGCAGTGAATTCATATCCACTGTGTCTAGGGCTGGGCACAGGAAGGCAATGAATTCCTGTCCACTGTGTCAAGGGCTGGGCATAGGAAGGCAGTGAATTCATGTCCACTGTGTCTAGGACTGGGCATAGGAAAGCAGTGAATTCACGTCCACTGTGTCTAGGGCTCGGCACAGGAAGGCAGTGAATTCATGTCCATTGAGTCAAGGGCTCGGCACAGGAAGGCAGTGAATTCACATCCACTGTGTCTAGGGCTCGGCACAGGAAGGCAGTAAATTCATGTCCACTGTGTCTTGGGCTTGGATAGGAAGGCAGTGAATTCATGTCCACTGTGTCTAGGGCTCAGCATTGGAAGGCAGTGAATTCATACCCACTGTGTCTAGGGCTCGGCACAGGAAGGCAGTGAATTCATGTCCACTGTGTCTAGGACTCAGCACAGGAAGGCAGTGAATTCTTATCCACTGTGTCCAGGACTCGGCATTGGAAGGCAGTGAATTCATATCCACTATGTCTAGGGATGGGCACAGGAAGGCAGGTGCCCAATCCTCTCCTTCCACGGTTCTGACCTTCCCCACCCAATGTCAGGCACCCATTCACACCTGGATGGAGTGAGGAAGTCGGGTACCAAATCACCTGGATGGAGTGAGGAAGCTGGGTACCAAATCACCTGGATGGAGTGAGGAAGCTGGGTACCAAATCACCTGGATGGAGTGAGGAAGCTGGGTACCAAATCACCTGGATGGAGTGAGGAAAAATTAGAGCAGAGTGCCTTTCCCAAGGACACAGCACCGTGCCGAAACAGAACCTTGCACCCTGATCACTTCACTTGTGAACACTGGACCACAAGTCCAACGCCTGACCAATTCCACCATGACACCCCCCCAGGTTAGCCGAAGTACTGATAAAAAGAAGTTTTCATCAAAATTACCTGCATACATTGGCTACTGACAAACACAACCAACCAACTAACCAATCCTACAATTCATGATGCATTTCTTAATATGTGGTGAAAAGAAAAAGTGAAAAGAAATAAATAAATAAGAGAGAGAGAAAGAGAAGGAGAGAGAGTCAACCCTGAACACATGAAAGACTTGCAAAAGAATCAAATTCCACTTTGAGCAAGGCCACAAACACACTACAGAGTTCATAAATCAATCATACCTTCAGAACCCCCCCACAACCCCCCCCTCTCTCTGTCTCTCTCTCTCCTTCCTCACACACACAAAAAATGACCCCACCCCCAACATTTTAAATGTGGTTAAAAACACACACAAACAAACAAAAAAGAACAAAAAAACAAAAACAGTGAAACACACAACCTTGAAAAAATTACCTGATCAATCACAATATTCATCTGGTTTAGTCAACTTGTCAAGCTATTCTGTTCAAAACACATCATAGGACCTTCACTGAAATCCAACATGTTAGATTTATGATTATATAATTAATAAAGACCTTTTATCAAGTTAAAGAAAAAGTAAAGAAAACACACACAATCAACTGTCGGAAAGACAGTTTATTTCATGAACACACCCTCACACAAATACATTCATACGTATAGAAAAAAATTACCATAAAAAAGACCCCCACCCCCAAACAAAACAAAAAAAAATAAAAAAACAAAAACAATGTACTTTACAAGTTGTTCTGAGGAAAGAGTTCTCTTTCTGTGCACAAATCTGACCCTCTCTAAGCCAGGACAATCTCTGACCCTCTCTCAACCTGGGCAATCAATGAAACATAAAGTGCCCCTCCACCAATCCCTTAAAAAAAAAAAAAAAAAAAAAACCCACCCACCACGGCAAAATAAGAGACACAGATGGCATTGTGCCAGGGAGTTGGAGCACACGTTACGGGGACAAGGGAGATGTGGAGAGCAGGAATGGGACACACAGACACAGACACACAGAGAGGCTGAGACACAGACAGACAGACAGACAGAGAGGCAGAGACACAGAGAGGCAGAGACACAGAGCGACGGACACAGGCAGACACAGAGAGAGACAGAGACAGAAAGAGACAGAGAGAGGCAGACAAGACAGACAGAGACACTGAGAGACAGAGACACAGATAGCCAAAGAGAGGCAGACAAGACAGGGAGACAGATAGACAGACAGAGACAGAGACACAGAGAGAGAGACAGAGAGAGGCAGACAAGACAGGGAGACAGATAGACAGAGACAGAAAGAGCCAAAGAGAGGCAGACAAGACAGGGAGACAGACAGACAGAGACAGAGACACAGAGAGAGAGACAGAGAGAGGCAGACAAGACAGGGAGACAGATAGACAGAGACAGAAAGAGCCAAAGAGAGGCAGACAAGACAGGGAGACAGACAGACAGAGACAGAGACACAGAGAGAGAGACAGAGAGAGGCAGACAAGACAGGGAGACAGACAGAGAGAGACAGAGAGAGGCAGACAAGACAGGGAGACTAACAGAAAAAAAAAAGAGAGAAAAATCAGAATGACAGAGAAAGTTCAATTATCTGAACGCAAATGCAACATGTCTGAGATTCTCCCACGACTCAGAAGACTGCACAAATGATCACAGCTCGTCGCCCGGACGACGGTCTCTGGTGTTTTCTCCCCTCTCTCCACTCTCCTCCCCACCAGATGGGGAGACCTGAGTCCTGTCCACACCCTCACCCACCCCTGTGGCCCCCCTCCTCCCTGAACCCTCCCCACCCCCACCCTGCATCGCTCCTTGCAACCCTGCTGTCCTCGCCCCGCCCTCCCTGTCTGTGGAAGCTTCCCATTGGCTAGCTGACCGGCTGGAAGAAGCTGATTGGCTAAAAGATGACCCTGAGATGTCTGATTGGCTGGTGATGTCACTGAAAGTGGCTGCCTGGTCCCTGCTTTCTGGAGAGGTATGGTGGTGGTGGTGGTGGTGGTGGAGGTCCTTGGCACTGGCCGAGTCTTGTTGTTGCGACTGGCTGCTATCAGCCACTGTGAAGGACTGGGACTGGCCGGCGGAATCATCATCGTCTGTTATCTTCACACGGATGTTGTCCGTGTGCGCGTCAGCCGACACCTGTACGGAGACTGTCTTTCGTCGTCGCGGCTGCCCACCCTCCCCTTCCTGGCGGCCCTCCCCCTCCACACTTTCCACCAGGTTCAGCCTTCCCTCTCCGTCCACCCTGGCCCCGAACCCAGACTCCTGCCCGCCTTCAGGAGGCACGAAGCGCACGTACCGGTTGGCCTCGGCCCCCTCACTGCCACCCCTCTCACCCTGAGCATCGCCATTAGAGGAAGAGGAGGATGAGGAGGGAGACAAGGAGGAAGACTGTTCGCTCATAAAATCCTCCACCACAGCATATGATTTTCCTCCGCTGTGCTCAGACTCGGACTGGCTGTTGTCATCAGCCGAAGCAGAGCCGGAGGGAACGTGGGGCCTCTGCGGCCGGTCAGGGAAGACGTGCACATACTGCAGCTGGCGGCTGAGGCCCCGGAGGAGGGTGAGGGCGTCACGGTCCACACGGTCCAGGCCGAAGTAGCCGGCCTCCAGGCACCGCGCCAGCGCCCGCAGGTAGTCGGTGGCATGAGGCAGCGCCTGCAGGTTGGTATGGCGCTGAAGCAGCCCCACCGTGTCCACGTACACCTGGTTCAGCTGAGGCTTGCGGTGCTCATAGCCCGGCGACTGGTACGTCAGCCGCACCGTCACCATCTTGGACCCGTCCGGCAGAACGTCCAGTGAGAAGGCACCGCTGTCCCCGTCCCGTTCCGTCAGGGGGCGGGGCTTTTCGGCTGAGGGGCGGACTTCCACGTTGACGTGCAGATAGCGTGAACCAGTCTGGTTGGGTTTTGAGCGAGAGTGGTGGGCAGAAAAGAATGAAAGAAATGATAACATTGTGGGATTAATGTTTGTTTGTTTAAAGTTTGTTGCTATTAACATTGTGGGATGATGTTGTTTGTTTTAAGTTTGTTGCTATTAACATTGTGGGATGATGTTGTTTGTTTTAAGTTTGTTGCTATTAACATTGTGGGATGATGTTGTTTGTTTTAAGTTTGTTGCTATTAACATTGTGGGATGACACTGTTTGTTTTAAGTTTGTTGCTATTAACATTGTGGGACTGATGTTTGTTTGTTTTAAGTTTGTTGCTATTAACATTGTGGGATGACACTGTTTGTTTTAAGTTTGTTGCTATTAACATTGTGGGACTGATGTTTGTTTGCTTAAGTTTGTTGCTATTAACATTGTGGGACTGACATTTGTTTAAGTCTGTTGCTACTAACATTGTGGGACTGACGTTTGTTTGTTTAAGTTTGTTGCTATTAACATTGTGGGACTGGTGTTTGTTTAAATTTGTTGCTATTAACATTGTGGGACACTGTTTTAAGTTTATTGCTATTAACATTGTGGGGTGACACTGTTTGTTTTAAGTTTGTTGCTATTAACATTGTGGGGTGACACTGTTTGTTTTAAGTTTGTTGCTGTTAACATTGTGGGATGACACTGTTTGTTTTAAGTTTGTTGCTGTTAACATTGTGGGACTGACATTTGTTTCCTTTAAGTTTGTTGCTATTAACACTCTGTGGTGACACTGTTTGTTTTAAGTTTGTTGCTATTAACATTATTGGATGACACTGTTTGTTTTAAGTTTGTTGCTATTAACATTATTGGATGACACTGTTTGTTTAAGTTTGTTGCTATTAACACCGTGCGGTGACACTGTTTGTTTTAAGTTTGTTGCTATTAACATTATTGGATGACACTGTTTGTTTAAGTTTGTTGCTATTAACATTATTGGATGACACTGTTTGTTTAAGTTTGTTGCTATTAACACTGTGGGATGACAATGTTTGTTTTAAGTTTGTTGCTATTAACACTGTGGGACTGACGTTTGTTTGTTTAAGTTTGTTGCTATCAACATTGTGGGATGGATGTTTGTTTGTTTAACTTTGTTGTTATCAACATTTGTTTGTTTGAGTTTGTTGCTATTAACTGACATGGAGATTTTCTAATTTATACAAATAATGAAAACAACAGGATCTGTCTTGTCAAGTAATAATGGCACTGACAGCATAATCATAATGAAAATAGATTTAATAATAATGATAACAACAATAATGATAATAGTAAAAATGATAGTACTTCTACTACTACTACTACTGCTACTGTCCATCTGTCAAGTAACTGTGGTATCATGGTATAATAATAATGAAAATAAATCCAACAACAATGAAGACCACAATAAAAATGAAAATAATAGTAACAATAGTACTACTACTGCAACTGCTGCAATAAGTACATTTCTATAGTGTTTTTAAACATCTGAAAGCACTTTATAATCTCATGTCAGATACCAATCATATAAGAATACCCCCTCACACACACACACACACACAGTGCACATGGATATCATGTACATACACATTTGGAGATACATGAATTTCTGAACTTTTTTTTTGTTTTTGTTTTTTTGTTGCAAGTCTCATTTTTGTTTGTTGTTCAATGTGTCACTCTTTTTCATTTATATCTTTGTGTGTGTGTGTGTGTGTGTGTGTGTGTCTGTGTGTGTGTGTTTGTGTGTGTTTGTGCATGTGTGTGTGTGAGTGTGCAAGCATAGGTGCGTGCATGTGTACATTTGTGTATGTGTGAAAGTGCATATGTGTGTGTGTGTGTGTGTGTGTGTGTGTGTGTGTGTGTGTGTGTGTGTGTGTGTGTGTGTGTGTGTGTGTGTGTGTGTGTGTGTGTGTCTGTGTGTTTGTCTCTGTGTGTGTGCATGTGAACCATTTCTTAACTGAAAGATGTACACAAACATGCTTGACAGCATGCATGCAAACACACACACACACACACACACACACACACACACACGATCAGGAACGCACATGCATGCACACACATCACAAAAACACACACTTCAAACCCAACCCAAACCCACAGACCCTCACCTGTAAATAATACAGGTCTCGAAGCTGCGCCTCGTGATGATAAAACTTATCCTCCAGATGCTCAAAGAAGGGATCCTCCTCGTCGCTATCGTCGCTGTCGTCACCACCATCACCACCCTCCTCCGTCGTCATGCTAGACTTGCTGGCGGGAGCCGCAGGCTTCTGGTTGTGCAGCGGCAGAGGGGGCGTGTCCATCGTCTTCCCGCCTGGAGCTGCGATCCCCTGTGGCTCAGTGGTCCCTGCTGTGGACAGCCCCTGGGTGGACTCTGACGGTGGCACTGCGTTTGTCAGATCATCAGAACGGACGTTAAAAAAACACAAAAAAACAACAACCCCAAAACAGGTTTCCCATCAGTGTGGCCAAACAAAATTCCTTCCCCCCCTCCTCCCCAGACCACAATGAAAATTTTCCATACCAATCATTAGGCAATTTTTTTTTTTTTTTTTTTTTTTTTAATTGTCTGCAAAACCACTAACAAAACAGATCAGTGGATATCCTGGCATCGACATTCTATTTTCAATTTTTAAAAAAAAAATTGTTTTTTAAGCTTTTTCTTGAATGGTACTTGTCAGAAGTTTTAATATTCCAAGACTTTCCAGCCCTGGAAAAAGTTCCTTCATTTTTCCAGCACTTTTCCAGACTTCCATGACTGTACAAAGCCTGTAAAAACAAACATGTAAAGACTGCACTGAGATAGAAAAAATAGAAGTAAAAAAAATAAATAAATAAAAGCAAGAAAAAAATAATAAATAAAACAAACGATTCTATGTTCCAAATTCTACAAAAAGAAAAACAATACAATAATAATAATAATCATAATAATGATAGTATTTATATAGCACTGAATCTTGTGCAGAGACAAATCTAAGCACTTTCACACCAGTCATTCACATGCATGCATAACTCTAAAACTGAAGAAAACGAAGACAAGGAAGAGGCAGGGGAGGGAGGCTATCTTGTGAAGAGGTGGGTTTTAAGGCCAGACTTGAAAGAACTGAGTGCGGAAACCTGATGAAGCAAAAGAGGAAGTTCATTCCAAATGCAAGGTCCAGAGACAGAGAAAGAATGGCGTCCAACAGTGGAGTGTTTAAACCTGGGTATGCGTAAACAGAGGGGATCTGAAGCCGATCGTAGAGAGTGAGATGGACTGTAGAGGTGAAGGCAGCTATAAAGATAGGAAGGGGCAGATCTGTGAATACATTTATAACATAGAGTGCTGATCTTATACTTTATTCTGTGTTGAGACTGGGAGCCAATGGAGATGTTGCAAAAGAGGAGTAATATGCTCAGATCTTTTCTTTCTGAGGATGAGTTGGGCAGCAGAGTTTTGTATAAACTGAAGGGACTGAATGGATGATGCAGGCAAACCAGACAATAGAGAGTTACAGTAATCATGGTGAGAGAGAATGAGAGAAACGACAACTCCAGATGTTGCGTTGGTGGACAGATATTTCCAAATGGAACTGATGCATTGCAATTGACAGTAGCAGGATTGACATGTCTGACTGATAAATTTTTGCATGGACAGTGTGTTGTTAAAAGACAATGCTGAGGTTCCTGACTGAACTGGAAAGAGGGATGGACGTACTGCCAAGTTTGATTGTGTCAGTTGTGATGGAAGAGAGTTTTTGGTTAGTTCCTATGATCACTGCTTCAGTTTTGTCTGCGTTCAGTTGTAATTTATTTAGAGTCATCCAGTTTTGAATGTCCAGGAAGCATTCAGATGTTTCTTGCAAGAGTGAGGACAATTTTTCAGGGGTATCACTCTTCTGAAGTTGAGTGTCATCAGTATAGGAATGATGACTGACATTGTGGTGGTTGATAATTTCAGCGAGAGGAGCAGTGTACAGTGTGAAGAGAACTGGGCCTAAAACAGATCCCTGTGGGAATCCGTGTTTGATTTTAACAGGTTCAGACAAGAAATTATCGATGATGACAGACTGGAATCGATCAGTGAGATCAGATTTGAACCAGTTGAGAACAGTGCCATTTATGCCAAATGTAAAATGAAGGCGGGAAAGAAGGATTGAATGGTCTGTTGTGTCAAAGGTGGCTGACAAGTAAAGAAGAGTGAGAAGGGGAATTTTTCCCGAGTTGGACACTAGCAGTAGATTGTTCAGGATGTGGAGGAGAGTGGTTTCGGTGCTGTTGTCAGCACAATATGCCGACTGAAAAGGGTGGGGGAGACTGCTGAAACAAAGATGGTAGTTGAGCTGCTTCAGGACAGATGTTTCAAGGAGTTTGGAAAGAAAGGTTTGAAACTGGTTGATAATTTTTCAAAATGTTTGCATCAAGGTTGGGTTTCTTCAGAAGAGGCCGGATGATTGCAGTCTAATAAAAAAAACAACAATAGACACAATGCCTTAAAGACTCACTTGTGATACACTTCAAAAAAAAATCCAAGCTTTTTATATATTGAGTATAATGCATTTACTGTTATATTTATATCTTTTTGTATTCTCTAAACTTGGCACTTTGATCTGATATTTGACCCAACAAAAGATCTGTCATTATTATCATTTTTTGTTCAAACAGGAACTTCTTTTGCTAAGCATGGAAGTTTTATTTATTTTGCAAACGTTTTGGTGCAGATAGTAAAAAAGGGAAATTACTCTAAATTAATGCTAGGGGACTTAATTTGCTTTAAACTGATCTTTCTCATCTTAAACATTACATTTTGAAACAAGAGAGGCAAGGCCTTCAAGACTCACTTGTGGTGCACTTTTTAAAAAAAATCCAAGCTTTTTATGTATTGAGTATAATTTCAAAATGTAATGTTTAAGATGAGAAAGATCAGTTTAAAGCAAACTAAGTCCCCCAGCATTAATTACAGAGTAATTTCCCTTATTTTACTGTCTGCACCAAAACGTTTGCAATAAACAAAACTTCCATGCTTAGCAAAAGAAGTTCCTGTTTGAACAAAAAATGATAATTATGACTGCTCTTGTTGTTGGGTCGAATATCAGATCAAAGTGCCAAGTTTAGAGAATACAAAAAATATAAATATAACAGTAAATGCAGTTTGCATATAATTAGGCTTCATTTTTTTTTTTTTTTTTTTTTGTGCCCATCCCAGAGGTGCAATATTGTTTTAAACCAGATGACTAAAAAGAACTGAATTTTTCCTATTTTTATGCCTAATTTGGTGTCAACTGACAAAGTATTTGCAGAGAAAATGTCAATGTTAAAGTTTACCACGGACACACAGACACACACACAGACAACCGAACACCGGGTTAAAACATAGACTCACTTTGTTTACACAAGTGAGTCAATGAAATGAACCAAAATGAGAATTAAATACAAAGAGAGTTGTGGGGTGGGTGGGTGGGGGGTGGGTGTGGGGGCGGGGGGATGTACTGCTACCTGTCTTGTACTATTTTAGCTTGCTTGCCACCTTCACCCACACCCCCCACTCTTCCACCCTTCCCCAGGAAAACAACCCTCCAGGTACAGCCAATCTCCAGCCAGTTCTTTTTCAACAACTGTTCTACACCATGTCTCCCTTGATGGTCCTACACTCCTTTTCCTTCACGTCTGGTGTCCAGTGAACAGGGACTGGGTGAGTCTTGGACGTGCATCTGGGGGGCACTGCAACTTGCTGCATGTGCAGTGTGTGTGTGTGTGTGTGTGTGTGTGCTTGTGTGAGCGTGTGCGCAAGTGTGTACAGCCCATTTTTTTTCCTGTTTTATTTTATTTATTTTACTTTCTACGTTATCTTTCACTCTGTGATGTTTTAATGTATTTACTTAATATTAGTTTGTTTATTCTGTATAATGATTGTATGTTAATGTTTACACAAACCTACGGCTAGACTCTTTAGGCCTGACTGATGCATTTGGTTTAATTATGTGAAGGTGGAGCATCTGCTTCATTTTACAGATAGCTATATACATATACACACAGTATATCTGGAAATATCTATCACTCTATCTCTCTCTCCCCACTCGCCTTTCTTACCAACATACTCTCGAAGATAAGGCCGGTTGTGCCAAAAAAAGTGCAATTGCTATCTTCAGAATTCTGTGGTCCACTGGAAATAGATCCAGCGTGTTTTTTAAAACTGTTTGATGGACAGATTCAGCCCATATTAATCTATGGTGCTGAAATCTGGGGTGCAGAAGGGAACCTTAAGCTTATCGAGTCTGTTCATCTCTTTTCTATAAAAAGGTTTCTTAGTTAGAATCCATTCTCCATACATTTTAGTTTATGGAGAAACTGGCCGATATCCTCTTTTCATAAACATTTATCTTAAATGTGTTAAATATTGGTTACATCTTTTGAGAATGCCTTTGAACAGACTCCCCTTAAAATCTTACAACATGTAACTAACTTTGCATAATCAAGACAAGATTAAGTGGGCATCCTCTGCAAGTTATCTTTTCTGTCGTTATGGTTTTGGTCACATATGGCAAAGCCAGGGTGTTGGTGACTGTTGTCAGTTTCTATTAAGTTTTAAAAATAGATTGAAAGAATGTTATCAGCAAGACTGGCATTTTGAGATAACTACTAGAGACAGGTTTTCTTTTTATAGTTCATTCCAGTCGAGAGAGATAAGAGAGAGAGAGAGAGAGAGAGAGAGAGAGAGAGAGAGAGAGAGATATTCTTTTCTTCTTTTTCTTTATACAGCAGATGTGGTGCAGCATAAACAGATCAATCCACACGCTTTTTGTCACCTCTTTGAAACGCACACTGAAACTGGTGGTACTCTGATTAGGAACGTGTACCCTCCCCCTCCCCCCACTCCATACCCTTCCCAACACCACCCAGCGTTTGTCACCTGCGGTGGCCGTGAGTGTGACCTCCAGGAAAGAGTTGTCTGCCAGCAGCCGTAGGAGTTGCTGGCCCTGAGCGTGGTACAGGAAGACTAGTGGGATGGTCACGTCGTTCGTCCCGTCACCCGACATGGCGAACAGCGGCTGGCTGTCGCTCGTGCTGCCCTCTGTGTGGTCTGTCCGCAAGGAAGGCAAAAAAAAGAGGAAAAAAAAAGAGAATAAAGTAAAATAAAATAAAAATGAAAACAAATATAAAGGTTCCAGGGCTTTTTATGGCCAACATGGCAATGAATTTATGTCTACTGTGCCCAGGACCAAAAACACCTTTTAATAAGTTTAATGATCATCTTATAGCCTTTAATGGCCAGTGGGGTGATGAATTCATGTCTACTGTTTCTAGGATCTAAAAAAGCCTTTTATGGTAATCTCATGGCCTTTTATGGACAATTGGGCAATGAATTCATGTCCACTGTATCTAGGACAAAAAAAGCCTTTTATGGTCACCTTTAGCCTTTAACCCCTAGGTTGCCTACATGACGAGATAACTCATCATGGCAAGCATGTATGCTTCGCTGCCACAATGACAAGATCACTCGTCATCAAAATATTCTGACTTTTCCCTGGTTTGCATTCACTTCGTTGAAAAAATAGTGGTAGCTTTAGCCTCGGGAATCTTTCTAGATTCTATTCATAGCTAGAAACCCCATCTATGTAATGAAGCAGTCCTTTATTTGAACGTTTTGGTTGGGTCACTGTCCCAGTGTTTGCCTGACTTCTCTCCTCGCTTGCTCAACAAAATGTCGGACTGACGCCGCACTCAAGACATGTGATCGTGACGAACTAAATCAACCAAGATTTCTTTCTTTAGCTGATGCTCAGAAAGAATTGAAGCGTAAATTCGGAGAAGACAGTGATGAACATTTATAGGACGATTTGAAAGAAAACAAAGGGAGCAATCAAGAGTGTGGCCAAGATATGACTATCAGTGAGTGATGCCGGCTGTACAGATGTTAGCAGACAACAGAACATGACTGAATTATTAGCAGGACACAGTGCGAGCGATATTCTTGGCACTCAGCCAACGCGGTCTGATGAGAACTGGATCAAGTGACCGTGTGAGAGGTGTGAAGAGGAGGGGGGTGGAGACTGAGGGGGCGTGGCCTCACATCCATATTATCAATTGGAGAAATCACAATGCATTGTGTATCTATCTCCTAAAAAAAATATATATATATATATTGTGGTTGTTCTAGTGTGATTTTGTGTTTGCAGATATCCATTTGTCCAGAAAATATTATGTTTTTGTGACTAATGTTTGTAATGAACAAGCTGACAATGTGACAAAAAACAAAACACTGATTTCAAAACAACTGCATGTCACTAAAATATATATAAAATGGGAAAACAGCATGTGTTTTGTATTCTTTATTCATTTACCTTTCAGAAAATATATACTTTTATGGGTCTTTCTCCAATAACAAAGAGCACAGAATTTTTGGAAAATTTATACCCGTTTTTTAAGGAAAAAACCCTGGCAAATAGATTTCACTTAAATTTTATTTTCCTGGCAGTGAAAGGGTTAATGGCCATCAGGGTAATAATTCGTGTCCACTGTGTCTAGGACCAAAATAACCTTTTATAGTCATCCGACTTTTATGGCCATCAGAGCAATGACTCATGTCCACTGTGTCTAGGACAAAAATAAACTTTTACAGTCATCCAACTTTTATGGCCATCAGAGCAATGACTCATGTCCACTGTGTCTAGGACCAAAATAACATTTTATAGTCATCCGAATTTTATGGCCATCAGAGCAATGACTCATGTCCACTGTGTCTAGGACCAAAATAACCTTTTATAGTCATCCGAATTTTATGGCCATCAGAGCAATGACTCATGTCCACTGTGTCTAGGACCAAAATAACCTTTTATAGTCATCCAACTTTTATGGCCATCAGAGCAATGACTCATGTCCACTGTGTCTAGGACCAAAATAAACTTTTACAGTCATCCGACTTTTATGGCCATCAGAGCAATGACTCACGTCCACTGTGTCTAGGACCAAAATAAACTTTTACAGTCATCCGACTTTTATGGCCATCAGAGCAATGACTCATGTCCACTGTGTCTAGGACCAAAATAAACTTTTACAGTCATCCGACTTTTATGGCCATCAGAGCAATGACTCATGTCCACTGTGTCTAGGACCAAAATAAACTTTTACAGTCATCCGACTTTTATGGCCATCAGAGCAATGACTCATGTCCACTGTGTCTAGGACCAAAATAAACTTTTACAGTCATCCGACTTTTATGGCCATCAGAGCAATGACTCATGTCCACTGTGTCTAGGACCAAAATAAACTTTTACAGTCATCCAACTTTTATGGCCATCAGAGCAATGACTCATGTCCACTGTGTCTAGGACCAAAATAAACTTTTACAGTCATCCAACTTTTATGGCCATCAGAGCAATGATTCATGTCCACTGTGACACAAAAACGTGCCAAAAGGAAAGAAACATTAAATTCAAGACACTGTCCCCTGCATTTGTGGGTTACAAACTACAATATCCATTCCATATCTAGAGATGGGCTTTTTTTTTTAGCATGATTTTTTACATGCATATTTGATCTTGTGGAGTCAAGTGGCAGCCTGGTTGAGACGCTATTTGCCGATACAGTGTCCCTGAGGGGCCTGTCTCCTTCTTTCTCCCAAGCTGGACTGGACAACATCTGGTCATTTCCTGCGTTCACTCGTATGCACACGAGTGGGCTTTTAAGTGTATGACCGTTTTTACCCCGCCATGTAGGCAGCCATACTCCGTTTTTGGGGGTGTGCATGCTGGGTATGTTCTTGTTTCCATAACCCACCGAACGCTGACATGGATTACAGGATCTTTAACGTGTGTATTTGATCTTCTGCTTGCATATACACACGAAGGGGGTTCAGGCACTAGCAGGTCTGCACATATGTTGACCTGGGAGATCGTAAAAATCTCCACCCTTTACCCACCAGGCGCCGTCACCGTGATTCGAACCCGGGACCCTCAGACTGACAGTCCAACGCTTTAACCACTCGGCTACTGCGCCCATCCCTCAGATGAGACGAAAAACTAAGGTCCCATGAACAGCATGCAATTGGCACTCTGAAAAAAGAACCCATGGCAACACAGGTATTGCCCTCTGGCCAAATTCTGCAAAAGAAATCCACTCTGATAGGTACACAAATACACACACACACACACACACATGCACTCAAGGCCTCATCAGCACATTGGTTAATGCTTCTAGTCAGACATCTGCCCACAGATGTGCTGTCTGGACACGGACACTTCCATGAGAAAGTGAAACTTGTGCACGACCAGTTTCTGACCCTGTCGTGGAGGAGGCCATGTTCTGACTTAGGGGTAATCATGTCAGGTGTGTATTCCTGTCTCTATTACCCACACATCAGTGACGGAATCTTTCACATGTGCATTTGATCTTGTGCCTGTGCGTGCACATTAAGGGAGTCAAAGCACTGAACACGTCTGCATGCTTGTTGACATGAGAGACAGCCAAAAAGGTCGGCCCTAATCTCCTCCCTTAACCAAGTAAATTTTGGAAAAAATTGAACTTTATACATACATAAGCTGCACTGGTTTATAAGCCGCACTTATTTCCGGTACCGGAACACATACTGATACTACAGAAAAGCTGCCAATACTGTAGGTTATGAAATAAACACAAGCGGGAACAACACAAAGAAAAGCAAGCGAAAATACTGCTAGTGCCACAAAAAAATAAGAAATAAACACAACGTCATCCTGCTCACTGAATCCACTAAAATCTTCGTCTTCAGTTTCCGAGTTGAAGAGAACCAGCACAGCTTCCTCCGCCATCTTGTCACTGACTTCAGCCTCGCTTTCACTTCATGAACATGAAGGTGGAGGTCGCTACTGGTTCGTCGCTTGCACTGTCGTCTGCTAGGTCGATTGCCTTCAATTTGAAGGCTGCATCATAGGCATAACGTCGTGTTTTCGGCATGATGAGGGTGTACGCTTGAGAAGAGTAGAACTGAATGCTGATCTGAAGGCTTTAATGTGTGCGGATTTGATTTATAAAACGTGAACAGTTAGCACACTATCCCGAAGCTCATCTAAAAATTCATGGACAGAAATCATGATTTTGGTGAGTTGAAGGGTAGCTAAGAATAGATGAGAATGTGACACTCCCGGGATCATTAAAATCCGCAAATAAGCCGCATCATTGCATAAGCCGCACAGGTTGAAGCTGGGGTAAAAAGTCGCGGCTTATAGACCAAACTTTACGGTAGTTGCCCAGTCTGGGATCAAACTCAAGACCCTGAAATCAAAGTCCAATGCCCTGCACACTCAGCTACTGTGCTCAACATTTTTTTTTTTTTTTTTTTTTAATCAAAACCTTTGTTTGAGTCAGGGCAATGAGAAGTCCAATACCCTGCACACTCACCTATTGTGCTCAACATTTTATTTTATTTTATCAAAACTTTTGTTTGAGTCGGGGCAATGAGAAATGCCTGCTGACAGATGAAGTAGACATGCTCATTGCTACATTGTCACTGGCATGCTTTTACTTAACAAAAAAACCCCAAAAAAACACCACCAAAACACGAGAACTTTCAAGGCATATATATATACTGTTATACACTGTCATCAAGGAACTAGTACTGACCATAGAAGAGGAGTATTTCAATGGTGAAATACTGTGAAGGATTACACTTTCCCAAACACACTATGCAACAGATGTCTCATTACTGTGCTGTGTAAGAAACAAACAGTACTGTGGAAACTACTGTATTGTAATAATTATACTGTACTGTTTTTCTTGCACTGTATGATCATTTGGTGGAGACCATGAACAAAGGTCCTGATGTGCAGCTTGCGCTTAGTGCACACAAAAAAACAAGAGAGGCAAGGCCTTCAAGACTAACTCGTGACTGAGAGTAAAACACACAAGCTTTTTATGTATTGAGTATAATTTCAAAATGAGAAAGATCAGTTTTAAGCAAATTAAGTCCCCTAGCATAATTACAGAGTAATTTCCCTTTTTTTTTACTACCTGCACCAAAACGTTTGCAAAATAAATAAAACTTCCATGCTTAGCAAAAGAAGTTCCTGTTTGAACAAAAAATGGTAATAATGACTGCTCTTGTTGTTAGGTCAGAATATCAGATCAAAGTGCCAAGTTTAGAGAATACAAAAAATATAAATATAACAGTAAATGCAGTTTGCATATAATTAGGCTTCATTATTTATTTTTTTGTGCCCATCCCAGAGGTGCAATATTGTTTTAAACATGATGACTGGAAAGAACTGAATTTTTCCTATTTTTATGCCTAATTTGGTGTCAACTGGCCAAGTATTTGCAGAGAAAATGTCAATGTTAAAGTTTACCACGGACACACAGACACACACACACACAGACAACCGAACACCGGGTTAAAACATAGACTCACTTTGTTTACACAAGTGAGTCAACAAAAACCCACAGCAACGAAAGGGATGTTGTCACTGGAAACAATCTGGAGAAAACTCCCTCTAACATACATGTGTGTGTGTGCATGAGTATGAATTAAGTCTGAGTTTCAGTTTCAGTAGCTCAAGGAGGCGTCACTGCGTTCGGACAAATCCATATACGCTACACCACATCTGCCTAGCAGATGCCTGACCAGCAGCGTAACCCAACGCGCTTAGTCAGGCCTTGAGAGTCTGACTGAACGACACAGGAAATGATTGATGAACGCCTAAAGGCAGCTCTCAGTAGGCTTTACCCAGGTCCTGCGGTAAGCAGCCTCTTGTGCAAATTGCTTGATTTTCATAAAGCATTTAGAATTTCATCTCTGACCATTGATAGGTGCTGAATATACATCAATGCTAATCAATACTATTAATACCAATACTAATCTTACCTACAACAATGCCACCTCTGGCTCCAATTCGTTGAAGATTTCTCGCCTGAACATGAAAAAGAAAAAAGAAAAATCACACATTCCACATTATAAGGAAAACAATTTTTTTTCTTTGTTTTGGTTCATGCAACAGAATTTTATAAATGAAAGTATTTTACATTTACTACACAGTATACATGTACCACTCTGTGAGCACTGATTTTTGTTGTTGTCCTGTGTATCCAAAAGTGTGGTGTCTTGTGACATGTTCCAAATAAAAATATTGTTAAAACCAACAATTTCATGTTGTTGTTTTTTAAAACTTTTCATACCTTGTATATAAGCTGCAGAATAGTCAAGCTGTGACTCAGCACCTTTGCTTTCTACAACCACGCTATCCCACCACCGTCACTGTTCATACCTTGTCCACAAACATGCAATCCCCGCGCTCCAGAATGACGATGTGTCCCGCAAGCTCTTCCACGTTCTCCACCTCTTTGCACACCCGGAACGGCCGTGCGATGGCCAGCATGCCCGACACCTGACACACAACACACAACTTTAGTTCTCCACCTCTTTGCACACCCGGAACGGCCGTGCGATGGCCAGCATGCCCGACACCTGACACACAACACACAACTTTAGTTCTCCACCTCTTTGCACACCCGGAACAGCCGTTCGATGGCCAGCATGCCGGACACCTGACACACAACACACAACTTTAGTTCTCCACCTCTTTGCACACCTGGAATCCGCTGCCTTTTTCAGTTCTTCACAGACCCTTTCCTAAAGGTCCCACAGCCTTTGATGCTCCTCAGGGCAGTGAGTATCACTGTGTTCACGGTGTTCAGGGCACTGAGTATCACTGTGTTCACTGTGTTCAGGGCACTGAGTATCACTGTATTCACTGTGTTCAGGGCACTGAGTATCACTGTATTCACTGTGTTCAGGGCAGTTAGTATCACTGTATTCACAGTGTTCAGGGCAGTATCACTGTATTCACTGTGTTCAGGGCAGTGAGTATCACTGTGTTCACGGTGTTCAGGGCAGTAAGTATCACTGTGTTCACTGTGTTCAGGGCAGTGAGTATCATTGTTGTCACTGTGTTCAGGGCAGTGAGTATCACTGTATTCACTGTGTTCAGGGCAGTGGGTATCACTGTGTTCAGATCACTGTATTCACTGTGTTCAGGGCAGTAAGTATCACTGTATTCACTGTGTTCAGGGCAGTGAGTATCACTGTGTTCAAATCACTGTATTCACTGTGTTCAGGGCAGTAAGTATCACTGTATTCACTGTGTTCAGGGCAGTGAGTATCACTGTTCAGATCACTGTATTCACTGTGTTCAGGGCAGTGGGTATCACTGTATTCACTGTGTTCAGGGCAGTGGGTATAACTGTGTTCACTGTGTTCAGGGGCTCGGCACTGGAGGGCATGGCCCAATCCTCTCCTTCCACCCAGTTGTTTTTTTCCCCCAGACGAAGTCAGGGACTTATTGACATGTAAGCAGAGTGAATAAAACTGAAGTAAAGTGCCTGTCCCATGAACACAATATCATCGTCAAACACGGCCTCGAACCCCTGGTCACTGGTCAACACTGGATGAGCCCAACACCTGACAAATTCCGCCACAGTGCCTCCCTGTTCCTCATTCACACCCTGTCAAACAGGTCTAAAAACATCCCTTTTCAACAACTGTCTCCTACAGATTGTATGGATACACATCTTTTTTTTCCCTTGCATGCTTGTGTGCGTGTGTGTGTGTCTGTGTATGCGCGCAAGCATGTGTGTGTGTGTGTGTGTGCAAGCATGTGTGTGTGTGTGTGTGTGTGTGTGTGTGTGTGTGTGTGCTCATGCATGCATACGTAAGCACTTATTCTTGTGTGTTTTATGTCCGACTAGCACGTGACTGTAAAGAGCTTTGGGATGTTTGAAAGCGCTGTGTCATTATCACTATTACCACCACCACTACCACCATACAAAAAAAGGAAATATTTGAGCTAAATTCGCTTTTAATCTAACACACTATACTGTGACCCACTGGCGCAAACTCCGGCATGGGTCTAATTCCCTGTCCTGTACAAACTACTAGTCCGCAGAGAAACTGAAAGTAGCTGAAGCCAGTAGCCTCCCTTAGTTTATTAGCTCCCTTCATTAATTTTACCGTTGCACTCTAACACACTGACCGGTGCCTGTTGCTTGAGGTCATAGCCGAACTGTGCAGGACCGGCACGGATTGTCTCCCTTTCCTTCAGGCCTGGAATGCTCACATGAATGAACATGGGATCGTGTTGAGCTGAAAAAAAAAAGCAGAAGAAAGGAAAAAAATAGATAAAAATCATAAGCACAAACAACAATGCAATCTTGAGTAGGTTTCAACAGATGTCTTTTTTTTTTGAGATGTATACTGCAAATGATTTGGAAATGGAAGGATAAAAAGACAAACCGACTGGTGTTGCTGCTTGCTGTGTGGGAATCAGTTTTCAAGTGTGGAAGAGTTAGAATAACAAGTTATAGTTTAGGGTGTGGGGTGGTCAAAAAGCATACTGACGTTCTCGACACTTGTGTCTGGATGTAGTTTCATTTGTAAAAAGATTATAAAAAAAACCAAATCAAATTAGTTTTGGCATGTGGGATGGCAAAAACACATACTGACTCGCACTCTTGATACTGATATTTGGATACTGTTTCAAGTGTGAAGAGATTAAGAAAGACAAGTTACAGTCCTGGGGTGTGGGACAGCGTAAAGACACAATGACTCACGCTCTTGCTGCTGGTACAAGGATGTTGTTTCTGTCTATAACGTGCTCTTGCTGCTGGTACAAGGATGTTGTTTCTGTCTATAACGTGCTCTTGCTGCTGGTACAAGGATGTAGTTTCTGTCTATAACGTGCTCTTGCTGCTGGTACAAGGATGTAGTTTCTGTCTATAACGTGCTCTTGCTGCTGGTACAAGGATGTTGTTTCTGTCTATAACGTGCTCTTGCTGCTGGTACAAGGATGTTGTTTCTGTCTATAACATGCTCTTGCCGCAGGTGTTTGGATGTAGTTTCTGTCTATAACGTGCTCTTGACGCAGGTGTTTGGATGTAGTTTCTGTCTATAATGTGCTCTTGCTGCAGGTGTTTGGATGTAGTTTCTGTCTATAACGTGCTCTTGCCGCAGGTGTTTGGATGTAGTTTCGGTCTGAAATGCACTCTTGCCGCAGGTGTTTGGATGTAGTTTCGGTCTGAAATGCACTCTTGTCGTTGGTGTTTGGATGCAGTTTCTGTCTAAAACATGCTCCTGTTGCAGGTGTTTGATGTAGCTTCAGTCTGAAACGCACTCTTGCTGTTGGTGTTTGGATGTAGTTTGAGTTTGAAACGTGCTCCTGCTGCAGGTGTTTGGATGTAGTTTCAGTGTGAAACATCCTCCTGTTGCAGGTGTTTGGATGTAGTTTAAGTCTGAAACGTGGTGCTCTTGCCGCTGGTGTTTGGACGTAGTTTAAGTCTGAAATGTGCTCTTGCCGCAGGTGTTTGGACGTAGTTTAAGTCTGAAACGTGCTCTTGCCGCAGGTGTTTGGATGCAGTTTAAGTCTGAAACGTGCTCTTGCCGCAGGTGTTTGGACGTAGTTTCAAGTGCGGAAAGGCTAAAAACAAGTTTTGCATGTTTCTGACTCAGTTTTGACTGAAGATGGTTAAAGATAAGCAGCCACCCACTCCCTTGCTCTGCAGGGTTTATGTTTTGTTTAGGATACAGGGACATGTATAGTCTGTGTTCGGACTCACTGTGACTTCTTTAACTTGGGGAGCTAAATGGGGGTTGCTTTGGGATGAGGAATGGCAAAAAGACACAACGACTCACGCTCCTGCTGTTGGTGTTTGGACAGCTCAATCATCTCCTGCATGAACTGCATCCCATCCTCTGCATCCTCTGGGCTCACGGCCTGCCAGCATTAAAAACTTGGGCTTCACACAGGGTTTTTTCTTCTTTGGTTTTTCCCTCCCCTAACAAAAAAAGGTTCGTTTTACTGACATGATCCGCATTCAGCACATGATGAGATACAATATTTGACATTTAATGAAGCCAGCATCTATCAACGATAATGAATACTGACATGATCCACATTCAACACATGATGAGATACAACATTTGACATTTAATGAAGCCAGCATCTATCGATGATAATGAATACTGACATGATCCACATTCAACACATGATGAGATACAATATTTGACATTTAATGAAGCCAGCATCTACCAACGATAATGAATACTCACATGATCCACATTCGACACATGATGAGATAAAACATTTGACATTTAATGAAGCCAGCATCTATCAACGATAATGAATACTGATATGATCCACATTCAACACATGATGAGATTCAACATTTGATATTTAATGAAGCCAGCATCTATCAACAATAATGAATACTGACTACATGGAGTGGATGAATTGTTTTTATTTGCAAATATTGTTGTGCAATACTTTGTGGTCGTAACTCTTGTGTGTGTGTGTGTGTGTGTTTTATCTTCAGTTTAACGTCTATTCACTATAAGTGTTTTTAGACGGAAAGGAGTAAAGAAGTTCAGTTCAGTTCAGTTCAGTTGCTCAAGGAGGCGTCGTGGATAGAGGAAAGGGAATGCATGTGAATATTAGTGTAAAAAAAAATATTCATGTTATGTATCAGAGGAAAAGTATATTATAAGAAATAGGTCTAAAGTGATTGTGGTGTGTATTGAATGAGGTGTCATGGGAAGGAGAATATGTATATGCATATCAACAAGTATTAACCTATAACAATGTAAATATAAATAACAACATTAATTATAACACATCAAAGGAGGATACCAACTGGACTGGAGTTTAAAATTTCCGAAAACATTCTAAGCAATGAATAATCATTCAAAATCTTTTCAGTGGCTAATGAAATATTGGAAGAAAAGTCATCAACTACATCTTTAGGAATTAACTGTCTTATGCTCGGACAATGAATGAGTAGATGACTTACAGTTTTTTGCTTACCGCATATACATTTTATATTTTGTGTGTGTGTGTGTGTGTGTGTGTGTGTGTGTGTGTGTGCATGTGCATGCATGTGTGTGTGTGTGTGTGTGCATGCATGTGTGTAGGGAGGGGCTTGTTTTGGTCTATGGACAGCTATTTGTGGAATCTTACGTAACAAGTCTTAATCTCTTTTTACAGTGTGCATGATCATTTCATGTTTGAGTTCAAAACGAGCCTGTGTTTACACAACTTAATTTCCATGATTAATGAAGTGTTAATGACTGACTGATTGATTGATTGCGTATACTAACTATACAGATTGACAGACAACAAATGATGACTACAGTGCATACCAACTGTTCATATTGACAGTCAACAAATGATGACTACAGTGTATACCAACTGTTCAGATTGACAGTCAACAAATGATGACTACAGCGCATACCAACTGTTCAGATTGACAGTCAACATCACCAATACAGGATTCACAATTATACAGATGTAATGTAGATGTGCATTCTCATCATAATATACAAGACCAACTCACAGTTTAACTTATCAAAAATGTGTTTCTGCAAGGGCTTTTACAATAGCATACACCCTTACCTGCATTCTATAGACATTTACCATATGGGTTTAAAATTAAAAAAAATAAAAATAAAAATAAAAATAAAATAAAAATCACAAATACCAAAAATTCTTAACCAGTTCAGTGCCAGAGAATTTAGTATATATATAAAAAAAAACACAAAAAAAACCCACACCAAAATCTGTTATTCTGTTTCAGAATTCATTCTTTGTGCAAACACTCACAGCCCATAAAATTTGGACCGTCAAGACAAGAAATCACAGCAGACCTCAGAAGCGGTGTGCAGAAGCTGAACTCTGCCGTCAGCCATGGTGGCAATGCGGATACCCATCGTGTGAAGCTGCTCCAGCTGTTCCTTGTTCCCAGCGATGAAGTCTGATGCTCGTAACCGAGGCGTTCGACTGAAACATGAAAGACAAGCTTCACAGAACGGATAGAAGGTTTCTGAGTTTCAGTTTCAGTTTTAACTCTTTCCATACGAACGGCGAAAGAGACAACGTTAACAGCGTTTCACCCCAGTTACCATCATCAAAATATTGCAAGCGGAAGGCTCTTATACTGAAGACGTGAATGTTGACAAAGAATACCACAATTCTGACGATGGAAGCTAAAGGTTGGGTCATTCAGACACCCACTGGACATCCGAGGCGTCTGTGTAGAGGAGAAGAGAGGACTGGCCGTACTGAGTGAGTTAATTTCTCAAGGAGGCATCACTGTGTTTGGACAAATCCACATACGCTACACCACATCTACTAGGCAGGTGTCTGACCAGCAGCATAACCCAACACACTTAGTCAGGCCTTGAGTGTATGCACGTATATCTGTGTAACTATCAGAGTGGATTTCTTCTTCAGGATTTTGCCAGACGACAACCCTTTCCTTGCCATGGGTTCTTTTTCATTGTGCCAAGTGCATGCAACACACAGGACCTTGTTTCATTATCTCGTCCGAATGACTAGACGCTCAGTTTGATTTTCCAGTCAAACTGGGGAGAAAGGGTGAGAGCTGGATTCAAACCCACACCCTCAGGCACTCTGTATTGGCAGGTGAGCATCTTAGCCATTCTGCCACCTTCCTCCTCCTGCCGGTCTATAAACAGCAAGCTTCACAGAATGGACAGAATGAATACAGGGTCTTTGAATCCTGACCACAAGTGAACAGCAAGCTTCACAGAATGGACAGAATGAATACAGGGTCTTTGAATCCTGACCACAAGTAAACAGCAAGCTTCACAGAATGGACAGAATGAATACAGGGTCTTTGAACCTGACCACAAGTGAACAGCAAGCTTCACAGAAGGACAGAATGAACACAGGATCTTTGAATCCTGACCACAAGTGAACAGCAAGCTTCACAGAATGGACAGAATGAACACAGGGTCTTTGAATCCTGACCACAATGAACAGCAAGCTTCACAGTTCACAGAATGGACAGAATGAATACAGGTCTTTGAATCCTGACCACAAGTGAACAGAAAGCTTCACAGAATGGACAGAATGAATACAGGTCTTTGAATCCTGACCACAAGTGAACAGCAACTTCACAGAATGGACAGAATGAATACAGGGTCTTTGAATCCTGACCACAAGTAAACAGCAAGCTTCACAGAATGGACAGAATGAATACGCTCTTTATCCACAAAGTGAACAGCAAACCTCACAGAATGGCAGATGAATCAGCTTTGCAATCCTGCCCATAACAGCAAGTTTCACAGAATGGACAGAATAATAAGGGTCTTTGAATCCTGACCACAAGTAAACAGCAAGCTTCACAGAATGGACAGAATGAACACAGGGTCTTTGAATCCTGACCACAAGTGAACAGCAAGCTTCACAGAATGGACAGAATGAACACAGGGTCTTTGAATCCTGACCACAAGTGAACAGCAAGCTTCACAGAATGGACAGAATGAACACAGGGTCTTTGAATCCTGACCACAAGTGAACAGCAAGCTTCACAGAATGGACAGAATGAACACAGGGTCTTTGAATCCTGACCACAAGTGAACAGCAAGCTTCACAGAATGGACAGAATGAACACAGGGTCTTTGAATCCTGACCACAAGTGAACAGTAAGCTTCACAGAATGGACAGAATGAATACAGGGTCTTTGAATCCTGACCACAAGTAAACAGCAAGCTTCACAGAATGGACAGAATGAATACAGGGTCTTTGAATCCTGACCACAAGTAAACAGCAAGCTTCACAGAATGGACAGAATGAATACAGGGTCTTTGAATCCTGACCACAAGTGAACAGCAAGCTTCACAGTTCACAGAATGGACAGAATGAATACAGGGTCTTTGAATCCTGACCACAAGTGAACAGCAAGCTTCACAGTTCACAGAATAGACAGAATGAATACAGGGTCTTTGAATCCTGACCACAAGTGAACAGCAAGCTTCACAGAATGGACAGAATGAATACAGGGTCTTTGAATCCTGACCACAAGTGAACAGCAAGCTTCACAGTTCACAGAATGGACAGAATGAATACAGGGTCTTTGAATCCTGACCACAAGTGAACAGCAAGCTTCACAGTTCACAGAATGGACAGAATGAATACAGGGTCTTTGAATCCTGACCACAAGTGAACAGCAAGCTTCACAGTTCACAGAATGGACAGAATTAATACAGGGTCTTTGAATCCTGACCACAAGTGAACAGCAAGCTTCACAGTTCACAGAATGGACAGAATGAATACAGGGTCTTTGAATCCTGACCACAAGTGACAGCAAGCTCACAGTTCACAGAATGGACAGAATGAATACAGGGTCTTTGAATCCTGACCACAAGTGAACAGCAAGCTTCACAGTTCACAGAATGGACAGAATGAATACAGGGTCTTTGAATCCTGACCACAAGTGAACAGAAAGCTTCACAGAATGGATAGTCTCTGAATCCTGAATGCATAAGAAAAGCAAACATCTTAGAATGGATAAAATAGATAAAGTTTCTCCTGATCCTGATTGCATGTGAAAAGCAAGCTCAAAAGAATGGAGTCTCTGAATACAGCTTCTCCAAATCCTTACAGCAACATCAAAAGCAAGATCCATAGAATGTATAGAATGGATATGGTTCTCCAAATCCTGACTGCAACGTAAAAAGCAAGCTTCATAGAATGTATAGAACAGGTAGCAGGGTATGGTGTCTCCAAATCTTGACTGCAACATGAAAGACAAACTTCATATAATGGATACAGTTTCCAAATCCTGACTGCATGTGAAAAACAAGCTTCATGGAATGAACAGAATGGATAGTGTTTTCTCCTTCTTTAATGTAGATATGGATAGTGTTTTCTCCTTCTATAATGTAGATATAAATCACAGCAAGTGATGAGTAAAGACTGAGAGGTAACACAGAGAGAGAGCGTGACAGACAGACAGACAGACAAACAAGCAAACCGTCAAGACACAAGAACAATGAAAACAATTCAGACAAATGCAAACACTCCATCAACACTAAATTCTTGCATGCAGAGATACTGTTTGTTAAAACAGAAGCAAACAAACAAAGAGTTGGAGGCTCTGCAAAAAAGAAAAAAAAAAAAAAAGCATGAACGCGGGGAAAAGAACAAAGCGATTCAAAGGGTTGGGAGTGCGGGGTGGTGGCGGTGGCAGCAGAATGGAAAAAGTGTCTCTGAATCCTGACTCAACAAGAAAAGCATGTATTGCAGAATGGAAAAAGTGTCTCTGAATCCTGACTCAACAAGAAAGCATGTATTGCAGAATGGAAAAAGTGTCTCTGAATCCTGACTCAACAAGAAAGCATGTATTCCAGAATGGAAACAGTGTCTCTGAATCCTGACTCAACAAGAAAAGCATGTATTGGAAACAGTGTCTCTGAATCCTGACTCAACAAGAAAAGCATGTATTGCATATCAGAAACAGTGTCTCTGAATCCTGACTCAACAAGAAAAGCATGTATTGCATATCGGAAACAGTGTCTCTGAATCCTGACTCTACAAGAAAAGCATGTATTCCAGAATGGAAACAGTGTCTCTGAATCCTGACTCAACAAGAAAAGCATGTATTGCAGAATGGAAACAGTGTCTCTGAATCCTGACTCAACAAGAAAAGCATGTATTGCAGAATGGAAACAGTGTCTCTGAATCCAAAGGAACACAGACATTACCAGTAGGGTTTTTGTTTCATGTCCATCAAATGATTGTAGATATTCAGGTGTCAGTTGTCACATTTGAATGTTATTGTAGATATTCAGTTAAGTGTCAGGTGTCACATTTGAATGTTATTGTGGATATTCAGTTAAGTGTCAGGTGTCACATTTGAATGTTATTGTAGATATTCAGTTAAGTGTCAGTTGTCACATTTGAATGTTATTGTAGATATTCAGTTAAGTGTCAGGTGTCACATCTGAATGTTATTGTAGATATTCAGTTAAGTGTCAGTTGTCACGTCTGAATGTTATTGTACATATTCAGTTAAGTGTCAGGTGTCCCATTTGAATGTTATTGTGGATATTCAGTTAAGTGTCAGGTGTCACATTTGAATGTTATTGTAGATATTCAGTTAAGTGTCAGGTGTCACATTTGAATGTTATTGTAGATATTCAGTTAAGTGTCAGTTGTCACATTTGAATGTTATTGTAGATATTCAGTTAAGTGTCAGTTGTCACATTTGAATGTTATTGTAGATATTCAGTTAAGTGTCAGGTGTCACATTTGAATGTTATTGTAGATATTCAGTTAAGTGTCAGGTGTCACATCTGAATGTTATTGTAGATATTCAGTTAAGTGTCAGGTGTCACACTGGAATGTTATTGTAGATATTCAGTTAAGTGTCAGGTGTCACATTTGAATGTTATTGTGGATATTCAGTTAAGTGTCAGGTGTCACATTTGAATGTTATTGTAGATATTCAGTTAAGTGTCAGTTGTCACATTTGAATGTTATTGTAGATATTCAGTTAAGTGTCAGGTGTCACATCTGAATGTTATTGTAGATATTCAGTTAAGTGTCAGTTGTCACGTCTGAATGTTATTGTACATATTCAGTTAAGTGTCAGGTGTCCCATTTGAATGTTATTGTGGATATTCAGTTAAGTGTCAGGTGTCACATCTGAATGTTATTGTAGATATTCAGTTAAGTGTCAAGTGTCACATTTGAATGTTATTGTAGATATTCAGTTAAGTGTCAGTTGTCACATTTGAATGTTATTGTAGATATTCAGTTAAGTGTCAGTTGTCACATTTGAATGTTATTGTAGATATTCAGTTAAGTGTCAGTTGTCACATTTGAATGTTATTGTAGATATTCAGTTAAGTGTCAGGTGTCACATCTGAATGTTATTGTAGATATTCAGTTAAGTGTCAGGTGTCACATTGGAATGTTATTGTAGATATTCAGTTAAGTGTCAGGTGTCACATTTGAATGTTATTGTGGATATTCAGTTAAGTGTCAGTTGTCACATTTGAATGTTATTGTAGATATTCAGTTAAGTGTCAGTTGTCACATCTGAATGTTATTGTAGATATTCAGTTAAGTGTCAGTTGTCACATTTGAATGTTATCATTTCAAAACAAAGAAATCAAAGGTGGGAGAGGAGGGGTGTGCAGTTGTGTGGTGAGTTGGGGGACATGGGGGTGGGGGTGGGGGAACTTGATAGAATAAGGGTGGAGTCAAAGATGAATATTTGAAATAGATAAAACTACGATTCAATAAAATTAGCACCACAGTGTTGTGTGACATACACTGTACACTGAAGTCAAGGGTTTTTTTCTTCTCCTGTGTTAGTGGGCTGCAATGTTGCAATGCCCAAGTTCACTTGTACACATGTACAAGTGGGATTATACAAGCATAACCATTTTTACCCCCCACCATGTATGCAACCATTCTCCATTTTGGGGGTGTGTGCATGCTTGTTATGTTCTTGTTTCCATAATTCAACGAACACAAATACGGATTACAGGATATTTCATCATGTGTATTTGATCATCTGCATGCGTAGACACACGAAGGGGGTTCAGGTACTAGCAGGTTTGCACATTATGTTGACTTGGGAGATGGGAAAAATCTCCACACTTAACTCTAACACAACATCAAGACCCCAGCACAAAACAATTTGACACTGGTGAAAACCAAAGGTCCTACTCTACGCTGAACTGCCTTTACAACAGACTTGCCGGTTTCTACTCTGAAAGCTGTTTATCAGTATTCTTCTTTCCAGACCTGAACAGATTTTCACCACTGCAGAACTGGTCAGCAAACAGCACTAAACTGATTCTTCCTCCAACTCATCATTAGTTTCATGAGCGAGTTTCTCAGTGGCACACATAAAGCTGAACGAGAAGTGTTCACGAACGTTTTCACTGTTGTCCAATTTTTTTATTAACTACACACATGTGCCCGTCTTTCTGTCACAGTCTGAGAGATGGCCAAACATCTTCAAACCAAAAATTTCACCATTGTTCTTACAACTGTTTTGGAGAAGGCGCAAATTTTCTTCACAATACGATTCAAATGTACTTGGGGTCACAAGTATAGTGGGACAGCATGGCGAAACACAGACAGGCTGTATCATTACTGGCTTGTTTAAGTATAAAGCATTGATTAACCCTTTCACCGCCAAGCTCACATTTATGCACAGGCGTGGTAGAGGACCCATGTCACTGAAAGGTGACCACTCATTGATCTGTTATCCATGAACCTACTGCTCTTAATGTTCAGTGGTAGGATAGGCCGTATTTTCTATACATCGCTGAGGGAATCCCCAGCTATTCTTAGCCACGGTCTTTTCTGTGTTTATACCACAAGGGAATTTTGGACTCTATATTGACTGGCAGTGAAAGGATTAAACAGCAGGTGATAGATGACTAGACACATCCCATTCATGAAATGAAATGGAAGCAACTTCAGCCACAGAAATAAGGAGGAAATGACAAAGTGTGCCATCAAACTGTGTGAGTGAGCCATTCTTTAGACCTGCTTGCTTGGAGTCTGTTCTAAAACCTCATGACTGTCACTGAATATGTGCATGCAAGCATGTAAGTGCAAGCATGTATTGCTCTCAAGCATGTATGAACCCTCTGATTACATGAATGCTATGTTCCATGTGTGTGTGTGCACTATCTTAACCATAATTTGTACTGGTTGCATCACATATTCTCACATCGTAAGCAACATCAGTGTGAGAAAATAGAACACCCAATATAAATTGAAATGCCCTTCAGTGATTCCTCTTCAAAACTTCCACAGAGTTACCGACATGATATATCTGAAAATTTATGGGTCTTAAAATAACAACAACAAAAAAGGGGAAAAAAAAGTTTTCACTCAATTCCAATATGGACACCCTGAGACATGTATGTGATGCTTCAGGTATTGAGAAGCTAATTACAAAGAACACAATCACATGTAAAGTACATGTACACAAGCAACACACATCCACAAGCGTACACATACATACAACCAGACTGTGTGCGAACACACACACACACACACACACACAAACCAAAAAGGCTTTTGAGTGGTTTTTATTCATGCTTGATAGATTTGTTCTTCAAACACATACAAATACACACACACACACACACACACACACAATGGGGAGGCTTTATGAGATGTTTCATAAATACACACACACACACACACACACAGAAGAGGCTTTATGGGATGGTACAGTCACACAACATACACAGAGAAATGAACACTCACTGTTTAATTAAGAGTCCCACTGGCTCTCTGTTGTAATTTCACTGGTTGAGTAGCTAGTTTGTTATTCTATTTCATTCATAGGTTTTTGTGATGCAATGGACAGGGGAGAGGATTAGGAAAGCAGTAACGACAGGATGCATGGGTAGCGTAGTGAAGGGGATGGATTTTCCTCCACGGCAAAACCACAATTGTGGATAGACGTTAAACAAAAGAACAAACACACACGCCCACAGAAACACTGACACAGACACACATGCAAAGTGGAGACTTTCAAGCTGGTTTTTTTTGTATTTTAATTCCTTGGAAGCAGAGAGGGAAGGGGAGCAGGGGGAGGAGGAGGAGAGGGGGGGAACAGTCAGTTCTACAGGGCTGCCTGTCAAGTTTCACTTCATGGAACAAACTGACACCAGTATTCACACATTAACCCTTTCACCGCCAAGCTCGCATTTATGCACAGGCGTGGTAGAGGACCCATGTCACTGAAAGGTGACCATTCATTGATCTGTTATCCATGAACCTACTGCTCTTAATGCTTGGTGGTAGGATAGGCCATATTTTCTATACATTGCAGGGGGAATCCCCAGCTATATTTAACCACTGTCTTTTCTGTGTTTATACTACAAGGGGATTTTGTACTCTAAATTGACTGGTGGTGAAAGGGTTAAAGTACAACAAACCATCAAACACTGTCATCAAAGTGCTTTCTGTACAGTGAGTCAAAAGGTGAAATAAACAAGTAAACAACAAAACAAAAATAAAATGAATAAAATAAAAATGAAAATAACAATAGATACATGACACACACACACTATGCAGTGACAATATCCAAACTCTCCAGGCCTGGCAATAACACCATCAGCTGCAATCCTGTAGCAGGGGGAATATATGCTGCGTGGTATACTTTCTCTTTTTCCCCCCTTGTTTTCCTCCCCCTACCCCCCCCCCCCCCCTCCCCCCCCCCCCATCCTTCCCTTTCACTATTCCCTCCCAACAACCCCCCATCCCTGAATCCTCTCCCCCCCCCCCCCCCATCCTTCCATTTCACTATTCCCTCCCAACAACCCCCCATCCCTGAATCCTCTCCCCATCCTTCCCTTTCACTATTCCCTCCCAACAACCCCCCATCCCTGAATCCTCTCCCCCCCCCCCCCTCCCCATCCTTCCCTTTCACTATTCCCCCCCAACAACCCCCCATCCCTGAATCCTCTGCCCCCCCCTCCCCATCCTTCCCTTTCACTATTCCCCCCCAACAACCCCCCATCCCTGAATCCTCTGCCCCCCCCTCCCCATCCTTCCCTTTCACTATTCCCTCCCAACAACCCCCCATCCCTGAATCCTCTCCCCCCCCCTCCCCATCCTTCCCTTTCACCATTCCCTCCCAACAACCCCCCATCCCTGAATCCTCTGCCCCCCCCTCCCCATCCTTCCCTTTCACTATTCCATCCCAACAACCCCCCATCCCTGAATCCTCTGCCCCCCCCTCCCCATCCTTCCCTTTCACTATTCCCTCCACACATCCCCCACCCCTCCCCCTGAACCCTCTCCCCCTCTCCCCATCCTTCCCTTTCACTATTCCCTCCACACATTCCACCCCCCACCCCCCCCGCACCCTCCCCAACCCCCCTGAAACCTCTCCATCCTCCCCTTTCACTATTCCTTCCCAACATCCCCACCCCCCTCCACCCCACTCCCTGACACAGCGATACAGTTGTCACAACCAAGGTCTCCAATAACGCCCCCTGTCTCTGTAGAGCTTGACGGAGCAGCACACACACGCACACAAAGCGACAGCGACCCACACATATCCGGACAGCACACTCTTCCCATTCTCTCCTTCCTCAGCACCATCAGTCTGCCTTCTTCTTACTCTTCTCCTGCACTCCTCCTCCACGCCTACAGGGTAAAGCTCCACCTGAATGCTGCTTACAGAAGGGAGAGACAGAAGGTGTCGCCGTGCACACACAGAAACAGACGTTAATGGTCAGATAAAATTTTAAAAAATTTAAAAAAAAGCAAAAAGATACAAATTATGATGGCAAAAGAGTTTTTGACAAAGCAATTATAAACTGCAAGCAAAGCGATATGAAAGTGAAGCGAGGGGAATGAACAGGCATGCACACAACATATGCGCACATACAATACACACACACACACACACTCTTTCACATACACACACACACAACACTCTTTAATTCATACAATAACATTTCATACACAAAAAAATTCATGCAGTAAAATAAATATGGATAACACGCACAGAAAAAAAATTTTTTAAAGTTCCTCTCAACTCAAACAGTAATCAGCTTCTTTCTCTTGCTGCTTTCACTGACTGTTGACAAAGTATAAAATCCAGGGCCCACTAACATCACAAAAGGTAAAAAAAAAAAAAAAAATCCTTTTCCAATACAACACTTGCACACCCACAATGCACACAAACAACACCAACACAAACACACTCACTCACCCACACACCAAGCCACACAAGACAACACCCACAATACAACACACCAACACAAACACACTCACCCACCCACACACCCAGCCACACAAGACAACACCCACAACACAACACACCAACACAAACACACTCACCCACCCACACACCAAGCCACACAAGACAACACCCACAACACAACACACCAACACACACTCACCCACCCACACACCATGCCACACAAGACAACACCCACAACACAACACACCAACACACACTCACCCACCCACACACCCAGCCACACAACACAACACACCACACCAACACAAACACACTCACCCACCCACGCACCAAGCCACACAAGACAACACCCACGACACACCACACCAACACAAACTCACTTTCTGCGCTGTGGGTTGGCGCGGTTCACCATGTTGTGCACCTGGGAGCGCACGCTGTGAGGATACCGCTGCCCCGCCGCGTGCGTTGCGTGAAGCGCAGGACACATATTTTCCCCCGCTTTACTCTTCTCCTCGTCGCTGTCGTCATCATCATCGTTGTCATCGTCACTTTGGTCTGCGTCTCCTCCCGTAGTGGCGGTGGTGGAGGAAGCGGCGGTGGTGGTGGTGGTGACGTAATTGTCCGACACCGGAGGGCTGATGTCCACTTGGAAGGAGTACGCCTCTCTGCGAATCTGTGCACCACCGAGTTATGAAATGTTTTTATTCTATTTTTTATCATCTTTATTCTTCCTTTTTTTCCCCCCCTCAAGGCCTGACTTCGCACACTGGGTTTCGCTGCTGCTGGTCAGGCATCTGCTTAGCAGATGTGGTGTAGCTTGTTTGGATTTGTCCGAACGCTGTGATGCCTCCTTGAATAACTCAACTGAAATGAACTGAACTATGAAATGAATGACTGATGTTTTAGTTCAGGGAGGCGTCATAGAGTGTGGACTAGTTTCAGTTTCAGTTTGGTTTGGTTTCACGGAGAGTGTCAAAGACAAGGCGTGTGGACCAGTTTCAGTTTGGTTTGGTTTTACGGAGAGTGTCAAAGACAAGGTGTGTGCCCCCCCCCCACCCCCCTCAACACCCCACCTTGGGCATGGCAGCAGTGGAGAAGAGGTTTCTATCACTTTTTCACACACACTTGCACACACACACACAAACATACTCTCACACACATACACCGAGACCCCCCACCCCCACCCCCAACCCCGCACACACACACACTCACAACACCCCACCTTGGGTATGGCAGCAGCAGAGGAGAGGTTTCCGATCACTCTTTCATAAACACACTTTGACACACATACACACACTCTCATATACACACACACCTATACTTAAACCACAACCCCCCCCCCCCGCCCCCCAACACTTTCACACACACACACACACTCACACACACACACACACACACACACATACACACACACTTCACACACTTTCTCTCTCTCTCACACACACACACACACACAACTTTCATACACACACACTTTCTCTCTCTCTCTCTCTCTCTCTCTCTCACACACACTTTCATACACACACATAACTTTCATACACACACTTTCTCTCTCTCTCACACACATACACACACACACACACACAACTTTCATACACACACTTTCTCTCTCTCACACACACACACACACACACAACTTTCATACACACACACTTTCTCACTCTCTGTCTCTCTCTCTCACACACACACACACACTCACACACACTTTCTCTCTCTCTCACACACACACACACAACTTTCATACACACACTTTCTCTCTCTCTCTCTCTCTCTCTCTCTCACACACACACACACACACACACACACACACACACACACACACACACACACACACTTTCACACACACACACCCCACCTTGGGAATGGCAGCAGCGGAGGAGAGGTTCCCGATGGAGAGGGTGAGGGGCAGCAGGTGGGCCTCCGTGGTGAAGATGAAGTCGTCAATGTCCACAGCCAGGTCCCCCTTCTCCGCAAACAGCAGGTACAGGTACTTGAACATCTCCGCCAGCACGTACGAGTCCATCCTGTCCACACAGTCCACAGAGTCAGATTCTCCAGGAAGGGGGTGTCAATGACACTGGGCAGATCCATCATACACGTTACACAACGTCTTGCCAGGCAGATGCCTGACCAGCAGCATTACCCCAACACACTTAGTCTGAGGCTTTGAGTGCACACATGTATTTGTGTACCTATCACCTTTGCTGCCATGCGTTCTTTCATTCTTTTTCAGTGTGCCAAGCGCGACCTCAGTTTATCGTCTTGTCTGAATGACCAGATGCTCAGTTTGATGATTCCAGTCACACTAGGGAGAAACAGTGAGACAGATTCTCATGGACACTGTACGGGCAGGAAAGTGTCTCAACCATTCTGCCACCTTCATCCCAGCACAACGTCCAACAGGGTTCCCACAACTAACAGATTCCATACACACACCTCCAACCCCCACCCCCCGCGACCCCCCACCCCCACACCCCCACCAGACCCTCAAAACAAAGTCCCATACAAGATAATCAAGATTTAGTCAGGTTCCCGCAACTAACAAATTCCACACACACACACACCCCAACCCCTTCCCCAAGACCCTCAAAACAAAGTCCCATACAAGATAATCAAGATTTAGTAAAAACCCATGGACCCCCCCCTCCCCCCACCTTGGGAATGAATCAAATTTCTAACAAAAAAAATCCAAACCACAACTAGATTCCTGATAACGTACGCATCAAAGGTAAAGTAAATGCTGACACTCTTTCACAGAAACCAAGCTACAAAACAAGAGTACACACTCTGGACATCAGTACTGAACGCGTCACAGTTTGTTCCCAGTTTCAGAAAAATAGAGATAATCCAAGATAAAAATGAAATTCAGGCACCTACAGTATTCATGTCACATTTTCTAAACATTTGGTTTTCTCTAAGGGATTCCATCTGCCCTGCCATGTTTCAAATGGCAAACAGTTCTGTGTTTCGTGGGATGCATTCACTCATATCTACTCATGGGCTTGTATGTGTATTATTGTTTTCTTCTTCCCCAGCACATACTTCAGTTTTCCTGCCCAGCCAACCCTACAAACCCCCATCTCACTCCCTCACTTTTCGGAGCATGCAGTACAGCTTTCTGCAGACTGGAAAGCTAGATTACTGTCAACAGCTTTTGAAAAATCCAGGACTTTTCCAGGATGTGTTGGTTTTTTTTGCCTGTGCTATTGTTCCAGCACTGCTGAAGCCCTGGGTTGGGTTACTACACAATCCATCCTTACAGCACAAAGTTTTTTTGTTTTGTTTTTTTTGTGTTTTTTTTTGCTGCCCCATAATCTGCGCCGTTTCAGTGGCATTACTCCCACGCCGCTCATTTAAATTCCCCCATACACGGCCACACCCGGGTTCGTCCGTCGCAGTTCCAGCGTCAGCAGTCCACAGGAACCATCGATGTTAGGTCGCCCGGAGGCCACACACCAGAGGAGACCCTGCACTGCTGCTGAGTCACTTCGGTGGTGTTCAGTGGTGCCTGTTCTGTTTTAACGTACTTAGGACACCACCTACTAAGCCCCCTACTAACGACAATAATGGCTTAGTCGCAGAGCCAGGCTGAGTGAGCGTCTCTCCCAGAGTGGAGACCGCCACCACGTCCCTCAAACAACAGCCCCACATGAATCTGCCGACACTGACGACACTGACTGGAAAGCTAGATTACTCTCAACAGCTTTTGAAAAATCCAGGACTTTTCCAGGATGTGTGGGGTTTTTGGGGTTTTTTTTTTTTGCCTGTGCTATTGTTCCAGCACTGCTGAAGCCCTGGGTTGGGTTACTACACAATCCATCCTTACAGCACTAAGTTTGCTTGCACTAAAAATTCTTCCAAATTTGCGCTGATCATGTAGACTAAGGCAAACCTGTAAACCTAAGCAAACTTATTTCTGCCAAGATCAGTCTGTATAGTTCTCAAGGTCTGCTGGACCTGAGCCCGATTCAATCAAGGTCTGCTGGACCTGAGACTGATTCAATCAAGGTCTGAGACTGATTCAATCAAGGTCTGCCGGACCTGAGCCTGATTCAATCAAGGTCTGCCGGACCTGAGCCTGATTCAATCAAGGTCTGCCGGACCTGAGACTGATTCAATCAAGGTCTGCCGGACCTGAGCCTGATTCAATCAAGGTCTGCCGGACCTGAGCCTGATTCAATCAAGGTCTGCCGGACCTGAGACTGATTCAATCAAGGTCTGCTGGACCTGAGACTGATTCAATCAAGGTCTGCCGGACCTGAGACCGATTCAATCAAGGTCTGCCGGACCTGAGACTGATTCAATCAAGGTCTGCCGGACCTGAGACTGATTCAATCAAGGTCTGCCGGACCTGAGCCTGATTCAATCAAGGTCTGCCAGACCTGAGACTGATTCAATCCAAAGCTGCCTCAAATCAGCAAAGCTCACTGGCTTCACACACACACACACTCTCCCCCAAGGAGGAGAGAAAGTCCGACCAACAAACACCTGGCCAAGAGACCTCCAGGTAGACACCTAAAACATGGGCCTTACCTGGAGCCAGATGAGAGGCACAGGCACAGGATAGGGGACTATGGAGGTCACGTGTTTAACTCACTCAGTACGGCCAGTCCTCTCTTCTCCTCTACACACACCCCTCGGATGTCCAGTGGGTGTCTGAATGACCCAACCTTTAGCTTCCGTCGTCAGAATTGTGGTATTCTTTGTCAACATTCACGTCTTCAGTATAAGAGCCTTCCGCTTGCAATATTTTGATGATGGTAATTGGGGTGAAACGCTGTTAACATCGTCTCTTTCGCCGTTCGTATGGAGAGAGTTAAGGTCGATGCCCCAAGAGGGGTGAGGGGCCCTGTGTAAAGCAGGTACTCACTGGTCCTCATGGGCGCCGGTCTTGACATTCTTGATGGCAGCCAGGCCACAGGTGACCCGGGCATGCTGCTCCAAGTTGTCCAACACCTTCCTGCCCACCTCCAGGTAGTAGTTGTCACCTGTCGCCTGCAGCACAGGGGAAAAAGAACAATAGGGTAGTCATCACATGCAGCACAGGTGAAAAAAGAACAATAGTGTAGTGGATGTCACCTGTAGCACAGGTGAAAAAAGAACAATAGGGTAGTTGTTACCTGCAGCACAGGTGAAAAAAGAACAATAGGGTAGTCGTCACCTGTAGCACAGGTGAAAAAAGAACAATAGGGTAGTCGTTACCTGTAGCACAGGTGAAAAAAGAACAATAGGGTAGTGGATGTCACCTGTAGCACAGGTGAAAAAAGAACAATAGGGTAGTCATCATCTGCAGCACAAGTGAAAAAAGAACAATAGTGTAGTGGATGTCACCTGTAGCACAGGTGAAAAAAGAACAATAGGGTAGTCGTCACCTGTAGCACAGGTGAAAAAAGAACAATAGGGTAGTCGTTACCTGTAGCACAGGTGAAAAAAGAACAATAGGGTAGTCGTTACCTGTAGCACAGGTGAAAAAAGAACAACAGGGTAGTTGTCACCTGTAGCACAGGTGAAAAAAGAACAACAGGGTAGTCGTTACCTGTAGCACATGTGAAAAAAGAACAATAGGGTAGTGGATGTCACCTGTAGCATAGGTGAAAAAAGAACAATAGGGTAGTCATTACCTGCAGCACAGGTGAAAAAAGAACAATAGGGTAGTCGTCACCTGCAGCACATGTGAAAAAAGAACAATAGGGTAGTGGATGTCACCTGTAGCACAGGTGAAAAAAGAACAATAGGGTAGTCATTACCTGCAGCACAGGTGAAAAAAGAACAATAGGGTAGTCGTCACATTCTTACAAATCTATAAATTTGTATGTGTGGAGTTCACACTCTCTCTCATTTCAGATTCTTATCCCTTCTCACACTCAGACACAAGCGTTTAATAGAAAAATAAATGAATAAAGTTTCTTAAAAGTCTGCCAAGTCTGAACTGCGAATGAGTAAAAATAATTATCATCATTATCACAGCTGCTTACAGCCCAGCTGACTGCTCAAGACAACATCAGGATTGAAATCATTGTCCTAACTGAGCCCGTAGAACCTTAAAAAAAAAAAAAAAAAAAAAAAAAAATCAGGCTAAAGTACAGTCTTATTCGTTCATTGTGAGGGGCGCAATAGCTGAATGGTTAAAGCATTGGATTTTCAAGGTTCGAATCTCGGTGGAGCCTGGTGGGTAAAGGGTGGAGATTTTTCCGATCTCCCAGGTCAACATATGTGCAGACCTGCCAGTGCCTGAACCCCCTTCATGTGAATACACACGCAGAAGATCAAATACACACATTAAAGATCCTGTTATCCATGTCAGTGTTTGGTGGGTTATGGAAACAAGAACACACCCAGCATGCATACCCCTGAAAACGGAGTATGGCTGCCTACATGGTGGGGTAAATAAGCAAAACGGTTATACACGTAAAATTTTGAATGTTAAATGTTTGTTAGATGAGTGTGTATGTGTATGTGCCTGAAATCTGATTGAATGAGACAGGAAATGAATGATGAGCGCCCAATGGCAGCCATCAGTCGGCTCTACCCAGGTAGGCAGCCTGTTGTGTAAATGACTGTGTTTGTAAAGCGCTTAGAGCTTGGTCTCTGACCGAGGATAGGCACTATAAAAGTATCCATATCAATCAATCAATCTATATATAAGTATCCATATCAATCAATCAATCAATCAATCAATCCACATAAACATAGCACGTGCCTCTGAATGTTAACACTCCATAGATTGAAAAAAAATTTTTTTTCTTTCTTTCTTTTTCTTTTGGTCAGGGGTTAAAAATAGTGTGAAAACTGACCCTCTTCTCCACAAAACATACAAACAAACTTAACTGTACTATACTTCATTTATTTAAAACAAAATACAAAGAAACAACAACAAACACAAGAATTCTGAACGGATTACCTTATAAAGGAAATAGGTAGACTCGATGAACTCTGGACGCAGTGGATGGTGGCTCCAGTGCACACGGAAATCTGTGGTGAATGCCTGAAATAAAAAAAACAACATGCATTCAACATTCATTTGATGAGTGCAGTGACCACATGGCCGATCTGAGTGCTGTATGCTTGCCAGAGTTCCCTAATTTCTGTCCCTGGTTTCCACACACATGGTGGGTCATGGATGCAGATTTTTTTCCCTACCTCCAAGGTAAATGTATGTTTTGACCTGCCAGTGCGACGGGCGCAATAGCCGAGTGGTTAAAGCGTTGGACTGTCAATCTGAGGGTCCCGGGTTCGAATCACGGTGACGGCGCCTGGTGGGTAAAGGGTGGAGATTTTTACGATCTCCCAGGTCAACATATGTGCAGACCTGCTAGTGCCTGAACCCCCTTCGTGTGTATATGCAAGCAGAAGATAAAATACGCACATTAAAGATCCTGTAATCCATGTCAGCGTTCGGTAGGTTATGGAAACAAGAAGATACCCAGCATGCACACCCCCGAAAATGGAGTATGGCTGCCTACATGGCGGGGTAAAAACGGTCATACACGTAAAGGCCCACTCGTGCGCATACGAGTGAACGCAGAAGAAGAAGAAGAAGAAGAAGACCTGCCAGTGCCTTAACTCCCTTCATGTGTGTATGCAAGCAGGATAAAACATGCATATTAAAGATCCTGTAATACATGTCAGGTTTCAGCTGGTTTGGGAAACAAGAAAATACACAACCCTGAAAACATAGTACGGCTGCCAACATGGCAGGGTAAAAATGGTCATACACTTGTACATTTGTACACAAGTGAACACGGGTGCTGCAGTCCACAAATGCAGAAGAAGAAGAAACGTGTCACTCAGTTTGATGTTCATCATGCACTGCCAATCTTTTTTCAGCATTCATTAACTAAAGGCAAAAAACAACAACAAAAAACAAAACAAAAAACACATGCCTAAAAACCTTTACTTACAAAAAACAACATGATGTTTTTCTAGCACTTTACTGCTAACCCATCACATGTACCTATCTCCCACTCACTCAAACAGTCAAAATAAGCTGTACATGGCCATAACGAACAGAACAGTCTTCATTTTTTAACATTTTTCCCAAACAAATATGACCAATCTAGAACTGTAGGCATGCATCCATTCCTGTAGTGTAGTGCATGAGGAAGTCGATGTTTCAGCCTCTTTACCTCAGGGATAAAGTTGTGTCTCTGTAACACCTGGTACAGCATCTCATGGGTCTCTATGGCCGGCACCAAGTCTCCTTTCAGAACCTGCAACACACACAATGTCATGACTTGTTTTTGTTCGTTTGTTTGCTTTTCAAACATTTTTATTCAAATTTTACATTACGATAAGCATACAGACATAGAGTGATAATGATACCAAATAGATTAGCCCTTAAAGTGCCATAGATGAATTATATATCTACATAGTGACATCACTGATGACATTATCCAAAGAAGGGAAATAAGTCAGAAGGTTGAAAGATTCACACATTTGATATGGAGTGGTATATCCCAAGACCATTTTCTTGAAATACTACTTTCTTATGCCATTTCCCCCAGGAACTCAAGGGGTTAAACATAACTGAAAGAAGAAAAACAAACAAAAAAAGACCAGTAATTATGTGGTACTTAAACAAATAAAAAACCAACCAAAAACAAAAACAATTGACATTTTTCCAAGCATTATCCAGTACATTTGTTTTTCACATTTTCCTGTAAATGTCTTTTCCACTTTTATGAAGGCACACAGGAAAGAAAAACCATTCCTCAAGGCTTATGAACAAAGAAAGCAAGTTGAACAAGTGTGCCTTGCAATACAGTTATTAGCCAGTACAGAGCTGACAATCTTTTATATCAGTATCTCCATGACCAGTTTGGAATTACATACAGTATAGACAATGTTATGTCATGCATGACAAAACGCGTAACTATCCCAATTTATAGTGCAACAACATAATTATGAATCTTGTGACATTGTTAGGCATTAGTATGGTGTTCTGCATAATATTTTTACATGCTATTTCCAGTCAAGTTATTTCAAAGCATCAAAACTGGTCTCTATTTTTTTTCTCTCATTTTCAAAGTTTTGTTTTGTTTTGAACATTTTAAAGCAAGGCAGTTTTTCCTGTTGTCTTCATTCAACAAACTGGCGTCAAACTTTGGTTTCAACACCAGCAAAAAGTTAACAGTGAATCACTTTCAACTTCAATACAAAATATGTCCCTAAAATAAAGAAATGAAGTAAAAAAAAAATTCTCATCTTCAAACAATGAGATTGTTTCAATTTCTTTTATTATCTTTGTTTCAGATTTTTTTTTAAAACAAAATTAAAATTAGCTAGGAAAATAGTAGGTAAATGATGGGGGTTGGTGTCCTTGTGTTTGTGTGTGTGTGTGTGTGTGTGACTTGTGATCCAGTGTACACCAGTAATCAGGATTTAATGAACAGGTCTGGCATGGTGCCGTGTCCTTGGGAAAGTCGTTTAACTCCTCACTCCACCACAGTATGAATGGGTTCCTGAATTCGGTCAGGGGAAGGTGAAAATGGCAGAAGAGGTCAGGGCCCTGCCTTCAAGTGCTGAGCCCTAGACTCAATGGATGTCAACTTACTGCTCTGACGGCTGTTAAAGCTGTGGGACCTTTAACCTACTCTGTCATCAAGTACCTGCAATCCAGGCCAGAAGGCCAACAAAACATCCATCAAGTATCTGCAATCCAGGCCAGAAGGCCAGCAAAACATCCATCAAGTACCTGCAATCCAGGCCAGAAGGCCAGCAAAACATCCATCAAGTACCTGCAACCCAGGCCAGAAGGCCAGCAAAACATCCATCAAGTACCTGCAATCCAGGCCAGAAGGCCAGCAAAACATCCATCAAGTACCTTCAATCCAGGCCAGAAGGCCACCAAAACATCCATCAAGTACCTGCAATCCAGGCCAGAAGGCCACCAAAACATCCATCAAGTACCTGCAATCCAGGCCAGAAGGCCAGCAAAACATCCATCAAGTACCTTCAATCCAGGCCAGAAGGCCAGCAAAGCATCCATCAAGTATCTGCAATCCAGGCCAGAAGGCCACCAAAACATCCATCAAGTACCTGCAATCCAGGCCAGAAGGCCAGCAAAGCATCCATAAAGTACCTGCAATCCAGACCAGAAGGCCACCAAAACATCCATAAAGTACCTGCAATCCAGGCCAGAAGGCCACCAAAACATCCATCAAGTACCTGCAATCCAGACCAGAAGGCCACCAAAACATCCATAAAGTACCTGCAATCCAGGCCAGAAGGCCAGCAAAACATCCATCAAGTACCTGCAATCCAGGCCAGAAGGCCAGCAAAACATCCATCAAGTACCTTCAATCCAGGCCAGAAGGCCAGCAAAACATCCATCAAGTACCTTCAATCCAGGCCAGAAGGCCAGCAAAGCATCCATCGAGTATCTGCAATCCAGGCCAGAAGGCCACCAAAACATCCATCAAGTACCTGCAATCCAGGCCAGAAGGCCAGCAAAACATCCATCAAGTACCTGCAATCCAGGCCAGAAAGCCAGCAAAACATCCATCAAGTACCTGCAATCCAGGCCAGAAGGCCAACAAAACATCCATCAAGTACCTGCAATCCAGGCCAGAAGGCCAGCAAAACATCCATCAAGTACCTGCAATCCAGGCCAGAATGCCAGCAAAACATCCATAAAGTACCTGCAATCCAGGCCAGAAGGCCAGCAAAACATCCATCAAGTACCTGCAATCCAGGCCAGAAGGCCAGCAAAACATCCATCAAGTACCTGCAATCCAGGCCAGAAAGTCAGCAAAACATCCATCAAGTACCTGCAATCCAGGCCAGAAAGCCAGCAAAACATCCATCAAGTACCTGCAATCCAGGCCAGAAAGCCAGCAAAACATCCATCAAGTACCTGCAATCCAGGCCAGAAAGCCAGCAAAACATCCATCAAGTACCTGCAATCCAGGCCAGAAGGCCACCAAAACATCCATCAAGTACCTGCAATCCAGGCCAGAAAGTCAGCAAAACATCCATCAAGTACCTGCAATCCAGGCCAGAAAGTCAGCAAAACATCCATCAAGTACCTGCAATCCAGGCCAGAATGCCAGCAAAACATCCATCAAGTACCTGCAATCCAGGCCAGAAGGCCAGCAAAACATCCATCAAGTACCTGCAATCCAGGCCAGAAGGCCAGCAAAGCATCCATAAAGTTGCGGGAGACAGCGTTGGGTTTGTGCATGTGCACGTCCATGAGTAGTGGCCCCTGGCTGACGTAACGCATCACCGCATCGTAGTGCTGCCACAACACAACACATGCTCATCAATCATCTTTTACAGGCATGTACTTGTGACACTTTGTACTGAACAGGTAACGCAACATCTCTTGTAAACTGAACTGTCTGGCACATGTATTCAAGGCTGACTGTTGACGTTTCACATTACATATTAATACTGAATGCATACAATATGCAGTGAAACATTATATTGTGCTTCCAGTTGCAAAAGGTCTTTAAATGTCTAAGATTCTACTCCAAATAGTTCTGTTTATTCAATTCACAACACTAAAAACTGACATCATTAATGTTCATTTTCTGTCTCCTATTCATATCAAGACATTTATATTTATTCTATTCATAACATAACTGAAGTACTTTTTTTTTAAAGTTTACCATGAATAATCAATCATTAAATTACAAACAAATGTCTTTCATTATTAATAATCATCATCATCAAAATGATTATTAGTGATCATAATGATATTAACACAATGATTCAATTACTCAATCAATATTTTAAGACTTGTTACCCAAAAAAGAACGAGCACCCACTTCTCAAATAAACAACAACAAACTTTTCAAAACTTCACAGTTAATGAAACAACAACAAAACAATTATAAGAACCATCACCACCATCACAAACTCACCCATAAACCAACTGACAGACCAACACACATGCTCTTACCTTGTTAAAGCGGTCAAGGTAGTTGTCATCACCCAAAAGGATGTATGCTTTCAAGACGTATTCATAATACGAGTCAATGCCAGCCCCGACACCACTCTCTGATAAAACAGAAAAAAAATAAAAAATAAAAATATGATGGGCAAAGTTATCTAGTGGAGCGATTAACAGTCACATCCAGCTGTCTGAATTTAAACAGAATGTGCAAGTCACATGATTATGATCAACTGTCAAAAACATATGAATCACAGATTGCAGATCTTCACTAGACACCAAAGAGTAGGTGCAAGAGATGTTGGCCAAAGAACACCTGGTGCAGAATGGTAAAAGAACTGAAGACCCTGATGCACCTGGGGTACCATTGGGAGAATGGCCCCAAACAGGTTCTCCGTGGCTGCCTTACACGCCACAGGGTGTAACGGGGGTTAGGGGGTGCACGGGAGGGGTAGTACCTCTAGAGGGGGGCTTGTCACGCTCTTCTGGGAGTGGTTCGTCCTCTGTTGGTCCCCACCGGCACCCAGCTCTCACCTATGGGTCCTAGAAGCTGCTAGCATGCGGCAGCGCCCAACCCCCGGGCAACGGCTTTGACAGGTTGGCTAAACTAGGTGAGGGTAGCCGATGGGTCTCAAACCCTCGGTGAGTTAGGGCTTGTCTACCCAAGCATGTGAAGACTGGATCCGGCGGACTCTGCGGAAGAAACCTTCATGGTTCAACGGAGAGGAAGGTGGTTGCAGTAGAGCACTGTGGAGTGCTGAGGGCAGGATGAGGCACATAGGACATCCTGGTCATCCACTGCATCCGTTTCCAACGGGCAGTTAGTAAGCCAAAAACATGAGGAGAGTTGCCAAATTTTAGCAACAGCCAACATCAGTGTATATGGTTTAAATTTTCCATGTTTGCTTGAATGAGAGTGATAGTGAGTGGCCTTGTGGTAATGCAGCCAAGTAAGGAGTGTGTGGCCATGGGTTCCAGTCCAGAGGTTTACTTCCCGTTCCACAAAACCTTGAGGGGAGGTTTGGACTGTAATGTACTGTATTGTATTGAATTGTATTGTACGGGTTTGTGCTATATTGTATTGTACTGTACTGTATTGTATTATATTGTATTGTACTGAATTTAATTTTATTGTACATGTTTGTGCTGTATCGTATTAGATTGCATAGTTTGATGTGGATGTCTGACACAGACTTTGATGTATCTAGTCTACCTTGTGTAGTGTAGTGTAGTGTAGTGTAGTGTAGTGTAGTGTAGTGTAGTGTAGTGTAGTGAAGTGTGTTTCACAGACCTTGACAAATCCAGTCACCATTACAAAATGATTTATATTGTATTGTATTGTATTGCATTGTACTGTATTGTATTGTGTGGATGTCTGACACAGACCTTGACATATCTAGTCTCCATTGTGAAATGTATTGTACTGCATTGTATTGTATTGGTATGGGTTTGTACTGTATTGTATTGGTATGGGTTTGTATTGTATTGTATTGTATTGTGTTGCACTGCATTGTATTCTATCGTATTGTGTTGTATTGTGTTGCATTACACTGCATTGCATTGTATCATATTGTATTGTATTGTACTGTGTTGTATTGTGTTGCATTACACTGCATTGCATTGTATCATATTGTATTCTATTGTATTGTGTTGTATTGTGTTGCATTACACTGCATTGTATTGTATTGTATTGTATTGTATTGTATTGCCAGGATGTCTGACAGACCTCGACGGATCCAGTCCCCATTGTGGATGTTGATGATGAGTCCCATCAGGTCACTGGAGCGGTGTCGCTGTTGCCACAGGTAGTCCATGGCTCTCCGGGCCTTTTCCTGCACACCACGCCATCACAGCTTGTATTGATAATCACTTTTTTTTTGGTTTTGTGTTACAACTGATTTCTCTGTGTGAAATTCGGGCAGCTCTCTGCCCCGGGAGAGTATGTCGCTACACCGAGAGTGCGCAACACTTTTTGTGTGTGTGTGTTATTTTTTTCCTGCCTGCAATTTCATTTCTTTTCCTATCAAAGTGGATTTTTCTATACAGAATTTTGCCAGGGACAACCCTTTAATGCCGTGGATTCTTTTATGTGCGCAAAGTGCATGCTGCACATGGGACCTCAGTTTATCATCTCACCAGAATGACTAGCGTCCAGACCACCACTCAAGGTCTAGCAGAGGGGGATAAAATACTGGTGACTATGGGGTTTGAACCAGTGCGCTCAGATTCTCTCGCTTCCGAGGCGGAAGTGTTACCACTAGGCCATCACTCCACAATAGCAACAATAATAAAAATATCACATTCATCTAGTGCTTTTAAATATCTCAAAATGTTTTAGAATAACAAGTCAGTCAGACACAAGAACACACAGGCACACACAAGCACACATACACACAGTCACACACACATTCATGTATACATGCACAAACGCACACATGCATGTGCAGGGATGACAATGATGTGGATCCAATCAATGTGCATTGTATAGTGTCAAGTATGTTATTCACTTTCATGTGGTATACAACGAGTTGTCCTGGGGACGATGTGGCGAGTGTCCTTGATCAGTGCGTCCGGCAGAAGAACAATCACTGTGCGTTGTTTGGAGGGGTGGAACCTGCCTCCTACCCGGGCGTCAACTTTCCTTTTTTTACTTTCTTTCTTTTTCCCAATAATTAATGTTGATCTTTTGACGTATATGTATTATACTAAGATGATTTCGATGATTATCCCACACACAGAATCCACAAACTCACATCAGAGCAACCTAAATCTCAGACAACTCCAAACACATGTATAATGTTAAAATATTCACTGAAATTGTCCATGAAAACCGAATATTCAGACAAAGAACTTAGTGTATTTGGAAGAATACTACTTCGAATACAGTTAGAAACAATGTAATAATTGAAAACTGGTGCCTGGTGGGTAAAGGGTGGAGATTCTTCCAATCTCCCAGGTCAACATTATGTGCAGACCTGCTTGTGCCTGAACCCCCTTTGTGTGTATGTGCAAGCAGAAGATCAAATATGCACGTTAAAGATCCTGTAATCCATGTCAGCATTCGGTGGGTTATGGAAACAATAACATGCCCAGCATGCACCCCCCCTCCCCCCAGAAAACGGAGTATGGCTGCCTATATGATGGGGTAAAAAGGGCCATTCATGTAGAAGCCCACTAGTGTACATGCGAGTGAACATGGGAGTTGCAGCCCACGAACGACGGAGAAGAGTATAAATGCTGAGGAAAATGTATTTCACAAACAAACAAAAATACAACCAACTAGTGGATTGGGCTCTAGCCTTCCCCCAGACACAACCAACCTGAATTTACTGCCCCAACAGCCATAAAAAGGCAATGGGACCTTTAACTATAGAACACACACACATACAAACACGCATGTTGTATTGTATTGTATTGTATTGTATTGTATTGTATTGTACTGTACTCTGTTGTATTGATGTCTGACACAGACTTCTATTGTAATGTATTGTATTGTATGGTTGTATTGTGTTAAGTTGTATTATATTTATATATGTATTATATTGTATTGTATTGTATTGTTATATTGTGTTGTGTTGTTTTGTATTGTATTGCTATTGTACTGTACTGTGTGACACAAACAACAGAATGTGGAGCATACACCCAAAAAAAGCTTCATACCTCATACACTGAGATCCCGGTCAGCCGACTAAGGGCAGCGAACTCCAGGATCATGGAACCGGCACAGGCGGTGCAGGTGTCATGGTAGGAGCTGGTGATCTGAGGCACGATGCCATGCTTCAGGTTGATCTGGAACCCAAACGGCAGACAACAATGTTTCTCTGACCGACTGGTGCACAAGGCACAAGCTGGGCTGGTCTCCCACTCACCTGTATCGGTCAGAGAGTGAGTGTTTGTGTGGTGTGTGAGGGTGGGCCTGGGGTGGGCGGGGGGGCAGAGGGGTGGGGTGGGGTGGGGGTGGAGGTGTAGTGTGTGTGTGTGTGTGCGCGCGTGTGCGTGTCTGTCTGTCTAAAAATTCAGAAATTCTGTCACCAATGAATTCACAGATGAAAATGAAAAAGAAAAATATATCACGGACTCTTCACCAACAGCATCCTTCATCCTTCATTCAAAACAAACATGTAACTGGGTATACTGGATTGGGGAATTTTGGTGGGATCAGCTTTAGTGCTGACTGTTACTGTTTTAATTTCATCTTTTTATTCTACTATCATAAGCATTGTATGTTCTTCATAATACGAATTTGAATTTTCTTTTAATTGAAAAGAAAAAAGTACTATCATTATGAATGGATGTCCATCATAATGCATAATTTGAATAAAACTGTTTAAAAGAAAATCAGTTCCAATACTATCATTATAAATGCATATCCGTCAAAATATAACATCTGAATAAAAAATATTTGGAAAAACAAAACATTGTCTTCATTCAACTGACTATCATTATAAATGTATGTCCGAGAATGTGTTAATGATGTCATGAATGAAAATGTTTGGAAAAAAACAACGCAAAAAGGATTATTACCCTGGGGTAGGGAATCCCCGTGGAGGTGTTGAACGCGGGCAGCAGACGATCCCCCACCTCTTTCGCCCTGGACAGAAGCTCGTCGTTGTACCAGCTCAGCCCCATTCCCCGCCGCTTGAAGTAGGACGCCATCACATGACCTCCCAGCAGCCCCCTGTGTACACATACACACACACACACACATTCACACACACACACACACACAAACACACACACACAGAGTAAAATTGTGGCCCAGCAGTAACGCATCCTCCTAGGAAGTGAGAGAATCTTGCCATGACTTTCTCCCACTCCACTCATCCTTCAGTGGTGGTCTAGACTCTAAGTCATTCAGGTGAGATGATAAACTGAGATCCTGTGTGCAGCATGCTATTAGCGCACAGAAAAAAACCCACAACAACAAAAACGTTGTCCCTGACAAAATTCTGATGGAATCTCCTCTCCACTGAAACATATACACCAGCTTGTATATGAAAGGAAATAAAAGAAAGGTGGACCTGCACTGTGTCGAAACCACATGTGGCAGGATCTACTGTAATGAAAAAGGGAAATAAAAAGAAAGGTGGACCTGCACAGTGTCCATAAGACCTGTATCAGGATCTATTGTAGTGAAATAGGGAAATAAAAGAAAGGTGAACCTGCACTGTGTCCATACGACCTGTATCAGGATCATATCAGGATCTATTGTAATGAAAAAGGGAAATAAAAAGAAAGGTGGACCTGCACTGTGTCCATACGACCTGTATCAGGATCTATTGTAATGAAAAAGAGCAATACATTACAACACAATGCACAGGCTTCACAAAAGTTAAGGACCACTTCATAAAAGCAGATTATGTTTTCATAAATGTATTCGGGAAAAAAAATTAAAAAAAAAACAAAACAAAAAAACAGATGATTTAACCCAAACAAGCTGCATGTTGTCAAGCACTAATGAAATTTTGACTGAAAAAAAAAATATACACAAAAAAAAAAAAAAAAGAAAAAAGAAAAAAAAGGGCAGGGTATAAAAATAACAAAAAGTAAAAAAAAAAAAAATAAATAAATAAATAAATAAATAAAGTCGAAAAGAAAAAAAAGACTGGAAATATAAACCTGTTTTGTGCACACTTAAGCTTACATACATATGACAGTCAATGGAACTGTCTCTTTAAAACTGCCTTACCCGAGGATTCTAATGTTGGTCTCGAAGACAGAGACGATGACATCGCAGTCGAAGCGAGCATCCTTGATGATGTTCAGGACAGCTTCTTCGAAGCCTTCCACATCACCCAGCACCTGCCATGGTACTGGTCACATCATCATCTGAATACTGTCTGACTTACTGGTCACATCATCTGAATACTGTCTGACTTACTGGTCACATCATCATCTGAATACTGTCTGACTTATTGGTCACATCATCATCTGAATACTGTCTGACTTATTGGTCACATCATCATCTGAATACTGTCTGACTTACTGGTCACATCATCATCTGAATACTGTCTGACTTACTGGTCACATCATCATCTGAATTCTGACTTACTGGTCACATCATCATCTGGATACTACTGGTCACATCATCATCTGAATACTGTCTGACTTACTGGTCACATCATCTGAATACTGTCTGACTTACTGGTCACATCATCATCTGAATACTGTCTGACTTACTGGTCACATCATCTGATCTGGATACTACTGGTCACATCATCATCTGAGTACTGTCTGACTTACTGGTCACATCATCTGAATACTGCTGGACTTACTGGTCACATCATCTGAATACTGCTGGACTTACAGGTCACATCATCTGAATACTGCCTGAATTACTGGTCACATCATCATCTGAATACTGTCTGACTTACTGGTCACATCATCTGAATACTGTCGGACTTACTGGTCACATCATCTGAATACTGAAACTCAGTGCACAAATATATATCATATCATACTTACCGCCAGTGTATCCACTGAGTCGATCAGAGTGAGAGTAAAGCTGCAATACAAAACATCAACAGCCATCCATGATCCAAAGTATGAATTGTGCATCTATTTACTTCCATCCATGATCTTCACACATTTATCAGTATCTGTATACATTCAAAACTGTTTCACACAGACATGGAAATAACATAAGTATTATGTACGATGCATCAGAAATTCTGAATAGCATAATCACCCTTTAACTGATGACAGTAATGGTGCTATAAATGATAGTTCACCTCACTGATTACTGTCAAATTCGCTGTTAATTAATAAACTATTGGTATTCCACTCTGGAACAAAACAAATCCAAAATAAGATGAATACCAAACTGAATAACAGACATGCAGCCAACACACACAATCACACACACACACCATCACTCCCTCTTCCAGTCTCACTCCCCATAGCTCTTGTCTTACCACTATCACTTCCCATAGCTCTAACAACTGTCTCTCTCCTTTCCAATCTCACTTCCCATAGCTCTAACAACTGTCTCTCTCCTTTCCAATCTCACTTCCCATAGCTCTACAACTGTCTCTCTCCTTTCCAATCTCACTTCCCATAGCTCTTACAACTGTCTCTCTCCCTTCCAATCTCACTTCCCATAGCTCCTACCACTATCTCTCTCTCTTCCAATCTCACTTCCATTAGCTCTTACAACTATCTCTCTCCCTTCCAATCTCACTTCCCATAGCTCTTACAACTATCTCTCTCCCTTCCAATCTCACTTCCCATAGCTCTAACAACTGTCTCTCTCCTTTCCAATCTCACTTCCCATAGCTCTAACAACTGTCTCTCTCCCTTCCAATCTCACTTCCCATAGCTCCTACCACTATCTCTCTCCCTTCCAATCTCACTTCCCATAGCTCTTACCGCTATCTCTCTCCTTTCCAATCTCACTTCCCATAGCTCTTACAACTGTCTCTCTCCTTTCCAATCTCACTTCCCATAGCTCTACACTATCTCACTCCTCTTACAACTGTCTCTCTCCCTTCCAATCTCACTTCCCATAGCTCCTACCACTATCTCTCTCCCTTCCAATCTCACTTCCCATAGCTCTTACCGCTATCTCTCTCCTTTCCAATCTCACTTCCCATAGCTCTTACAACTGTCTCTCTCCCTTCCAATCTCACTTCCCATAGCTCCTACCACTATCTCTCTCCCTTCCAATCTCACTTCCCATAGCTCCTACCACTATCTCTCTCTCTTCCAATCTCACTTCCATTAGCTCTTACAACTATCATTCTCCCTTCCAATCTCACTTCCCATAGCTCTTACAACTATCTCTCTCCTTTCCAATCTCACTTCCCATAGCTCTTACAACTATCTCTCTCCTTTCCAATCTCACTTCCCATAGCTCTTACAACTATCATTCTCCTTTCCAATCTCACTTCCCACAGCTCTTACAACTATCATTCTCTCTTCCAATATTGATCTCCCACAGCTCTTACACCTATCACTCTCTCTTCCAATATTGATCTCCCACAACTCTTACACAGTGACAACAATCTCTCTCCCTTCCAATTTCATTTCCCACGCCTCTTCCCACCATCACGATCCCTTCCGACTTCACTTCCCACAGCTCTTAGTCTTACTTTCCAAGCGTGTCATCCACATCTCCTCTCGATGGTTCAGACCCACGGTAGCGGCCCTTGCATGACAAGGGCATCAGCTCGTCCGCTGGATATGCATTTTCCTGCGAAACAAAGACAGTGCTATGATTATGGCACTGTTAATTCCACTGTCGAAAAGAATGATGGATTTCAATCATCTTTTAGTGAAACACAGCTGCAGCGAAAAGTTCTGTGTTTTAACTTGTATGACAGAGCTGAAGAAAATCTTCTAATAAAAAAAATAATATGACTTTTTAAAAAATCATTAAATCATTTCAACCCCACCTTCTGCCCCTCCTTCTAATTATTTTTTTGTGACTCTCTGGAGGATTGATACCAATCCATTGTCTAACCATGTGACGCCAATCACAATGAATGCCCATGTTGTGTAGTTCTTTCCAATACAGTAAACATAAGTACAATGATGATAAAATCCAATGTTATGCCTTGGTTCATTCCATTTCCCATCATAAATGGGGACAGCTGTTCCAAGAGTTTTATCTGTGGGCTTTATCTTGATATGTAAACCTACTATTTTTTATGTTCTTCCTTCATTCTCATGATAAACAGTTGCAGAGCTCTAATTACAAACATAACCTTTGGGTTTCATTTTCAGTTACATAATAAAACCATTGTTCTGTGTATTCTTAAATCTGCATACACTGGGCATTCAAACAGAAAAAGCAATTCATTTTTGGTTTTTGAAATACAAAAGGGGCAGCATCCTTTTCTCGTTCGAATTGCTATAACGATGAATATTATCATTGAGAGGAAGTACACCAAGTCTGATCTGCGAGAGAGCAACTCTGAAGCAGTAAATACCAGCATTCATTACATATTTTTCTCTCTCAAAGACAACCTCAAATGATCGATAATGTGAATATGTCTCTTATGATCGATAATGTGAATATGTCTCTTTCTCTCAATTAACCCCAGACCATTCCTGAATAAATATGTCGACCAGATGTTATTTGAATATATTTAGAAACAATTCAACATCCCCAATCCCTTGTAGCCACACAAAACCGAAACCAGTTTGACATAAAATTTCTCTTATTTGTATAACCCAGCAGTTCTTTCGCTTTTCATCTAAATACTGTAACATGTCATAAGCTTTTCATGGTAACCATTGCTGATCCATTTCCGGAAGTTTAAACCAGTACCTAAGGCAGTTTATGTACGAGTTCAAGTACAATGGATAACATCCCACTTCGCCATACACCATCTTGTTTGGTGTGCGCAAAGGAACCCCTAAAAACCTTTTGCATGCCATAATATGAACCTTTTTGATATGATCCAACAGTTGCATTCCCCATATTTCAGAAGAGTAAAGTCATATTGGTTTTATTTTTGTATAAAAAATCTTGAAAAACGTTTTGGGCAACATATCTATATTTTCGAAAGGCTCTGTTTAGATTTAACAGTGCTTTCTTGCCTTTCGTAACCAAATGATTAGTGCCCCATTTAAGACTGATTTTGGTGGTGTAACTAAAACCAAGATATCAATGTTCATTCACAACTTCTAGTGGTATGCCTTCATAAAACCATTTTTCTCTTTTACCCAAGAATCCGCCTTTGCAAAAAATGATAATTTTTGTTTTGTTTTTATTTACACTAAGTTTCATGCTTTCACAGCAAGCCTTTAGACAGTTTAATTGTGTTTCCAGACCTGAAGGAGTGGATGAGAGCAAAACAACATCGTCTGCAAAAAGTAATATAAACAATTCCATAATTCCAGGAAGCATTTGAATACCATGCTTTCCATTTCTTGATACGTAATCTGCTAACTGGTTTATAAAAAGAGAAAATAAGTTGGGGCTTCAAACACATCCTTGATGAACACCAACAGGACAGGCAAAATAATCTGAGAGCTGATAGTTTATCCTTAAACATGACATTAAACTAAAGAATCATACATAGCCCAAAGTGAACATAAAAACTTTCCATTTATTCCATTGTTTTTGGGTTTTTTTTAAAAATACATTTTAACATTCTTTTATGTCTAACAGTCAAATGCTTTCTTAAAATCCACAAAAGCAACATATAGTTGTTTGGTTTTTTTAATCTTTTTTTGCTTAGACTATTCTGGACTATAGCATGGAGAGTAAAAAATGTGATCTATGAGAGAGAGAGAGAGAGAGAGAGAGAGAGAGAGAGAGAGAGAGAGAGAGAGAGAGAGAACTCTGAACTGGCTTAATTCGTGAGGCCACCGACCTGTACACAAATTAAGTTAGCCAAAATTAATGAAGGGGAAAAAAGGACAAAAAAGGAGAAAAACATGAAGACATTGCATCAATGCATACAATACATCAATCATACAGTATACTATTGGAGTGTAAGCAACTGATCTCGCAATCCAAGGCGTAAAAGAGAGAGAGGAGAGACAAAGAGAATTCAATGATTCGAGACCTATGCCTGTGGGCAAAAAACAAACTGAATGAAATCTTGCCAATGTGCATGTGTACAAATAAAAACTATAATTATGTAACATGTGGGCATGCACTCCTGCTTCTTTCACACCACAAAAGCACAGCTACCAAAAGAGAAAAATCTATAAAAAGGCCGGTTAGTTTAACAAATTCAGCGTTATGAAAGCAGCGACAGCGAAGGGATCAGCTTGAAAGATATGAATTAAGGTGAAGGATGACACTTTGACTGAAAGTGGGAGGGGAGACTGGAAGAAAATTTTCATTCTTGCATTAATCTCCTTTCATGGCTAACATTTTTTTCCCTCTCTCAAAATGTAGACATAAAACCATAACACATACTAAATGAGTAAATCTCCATTTCCAAGAAGTCTCAAAATACATAGATTATTGATCTGCCTTCAAGATAACAGAGTAACACCTTGTTAAAAAAAAGATCTGTTGGTTTTATCTCACTGTGAATGTGATCTTGGGCAATGAATAGGGTGACTCACCATATAAGCATTATACGCATGGTAAAACATCTCCACCACATGTTCTCTGAAAACAAAATCACACAGATTGTATGTCTCACATATTCAATTTCAATTGCAAAACTAGTTTAAAAACAATGACACATACACTGACACTAGACTGACCAAATGAATAAGACAAATTACATAGATCTGTTGATCAATTAGTGCCAGTACTAATAACTAACAACCAGAAACATATATTTATATTATATCAACATTGTCTTACCTACAATTACTGAATTAGTACAAATGACAGACATGGGCAACAAAATATCATTGGCAACCACTTACCAACCATAATTATAAATTACTTCATAACTGAGTGAGGTATAACTGACAGAAATTAGATATCCCCCTCAACCCTCTCTCCACAGATTTTCAGCAAAGACCATGAATAGATCTTGGAAGTAATTAATATAGTAAACTAAGTAGAGTACTAAATTAGCGTACAGCTTGCAAGAAGATTATGATAAGGGTACCACTGTTAATACAAACAGTAACAGTAGTAGTGGTAGCAGTAATACTGTTCGAGTAATAGCATTTTACTACTTAGCACTGATACTGTGATAGTAACAGCAATACGAATTATACAAATTATGGAAGATGCAAAGTAGTTTGGTCTTATTCTCTTGGTTACATGATAAAGTTTCAAAGGTTTATTATCATTTTTAATTTAAGTTTAAACACTCCAGTTCCACCAGTTTCATTAAGACCAAAACTACCATTATTATTAGTATTATTGTTGTTATTGTTGTTGTTATCATTATTATCATCATCATTTTTTCTTCTTCTTTTTTCTCAAGGCCTGACTAAGCGAGTTGGGTTACGCTGCTGGTCAGGCATCTGCTTGGCAGATGTGGTTTTGCGTATATATGGATTTGTCTGAACGAGGTGACGCCTCCTTGAGAAACTGATACTGATACTGATACTACCAGATCTGCATCTCTTCTATATATCTAGTATAATGTATATACTTCCAAAATCCAAGACAATCCTACTATGAGTATGACTAAGTAAGTTAAAAATACTCCATACACAACAAAGTATTACAGATACATTTGGTAGTCTTTTTTTCTGATCTGATTATTCAATCCAGAATTTTATTAGTAAAGTGCAAATTGCATTTAATTAATTTATCATATAACCAGTTTTCTTCCATGTACTTTGTTTTAAGTTTATCTAATATATTCTTAACAGATGATAGTATCAATATCATAATTTTCTCCTTTCAATAGTGAATTTGGCAATTTGGATTCTAAATCACTGTGGAAAGTTCTGCTGTTTGTGTCGTACTGTAGATGATGCACATTTAAAAAAAGAAAAAATATTTTTTTCTTTTTAAAGGGGGTAGAGAATAGAGATGATAAAGAATTCTTGTATCTTGTATGTTTTGTGCGCATATATGTGTATTTTTTCTTTCCTAAATTTAACAGTGTGTGTGTGTGTGTGTGTGTGTGTGTGTGTGCGTGTCTGTGTGCATGTCTGTATATGCTTGTATGTGTGCATGGATATGCTTGCATGTGTGCATGTGCATGCAAATAAAAAGGGAATACTGAAACATGCCAATAAAGGATGAATTAGAACAGTGGAATCAAAATCCTGTAATCAGTGTAAATTCCAAAAAAAATATGTCATTGAATGAATCAAAACAAATACCAGTGATGTATAAGTCACATAGCAGGACACTCCAATCAGCTATGAAACAAGATTCCTGCAAATCAGTGACTAGAGAGAGAGAGAGAGAGAGAGAGAGAGAGAGAGAGAGAGAGAGAGAGAGAGAGAGAGAGAGAGAGAGAGAGGAAGGGAGAGAGAGAGAGGGGGAGAGAGAGAAAGAGAGAAAGAGAGAATATACATTCATTATAATATATATATATATATATATATATATATACATTATACATCATTACATGTGTATATCACTATGAGTATGTGTGTGTGTGTGTGATTGTGTGTGTGTGTGTGTGATTGTGTGTGTGCATGCTTATGTGTGTCACTGTGTGTGTGTGCGCATGTGTGTGTGTGTGTGTGTGCGCGAGCGCGCGCACGTGCGTGCGTGCTTATGTGTGTCACAGTGCATGTGTGTGTGTGCATGTATGTGTGCGTGTGTGAATGAACTTATGCGCACATGTCACTGTGTGTGTCTGTGTGAACATGTGTGGATGTTTATTGTTTTTAAACCTCAGGGCATTTAATGATTTATGCACTGTTGGCTTTACTGAAAAGTTTAAAATAGTTTTCTTGAACATTGTCAAAAATGTTTATAAAATTCTTTAAATTCTAATGGAATAATAAGCATACATTATTGTGTGTGTGTGTGTGTGTGTGTGTGTGTGTGTGTCTGTGTGTGTGCGCACAATCACTACTATCAGTTTAAAGTTCATAGGTGATCATACACGTGTGAAAAAGCGGCTGAGAGAGACAGACCATATCCTTCCAACACGTGTTATACATAATTATTCAGCAACAGTCCATATTCCTATTTATAACCGAATATATTATCAGATCATCAATCAAAACAAAATATCGGTTCCCGGTGAAACAGAGTATCATATTACGTTGATGCTTTGGAACGTCAGTCCAGGTTACACTATACATGTACTTACTTTGCTTTCAGTTTCTCTTCTGCGGACATGGTGTGAGTCAAATCAAACAACAATAACAGAACAAGAACTCCCAAACAGAGTGCCACGCACTCTCTTGATTTACATGGCTTCATCGCTGGAAACTGAAGCCGCGGGACTAAGGAGTTCTTAAGATGTGGATTTCTTTCGGAGATCACACTCAGTCGTTCTTCCTACTTGCCATGTTGTCATATTAAACTCTCGGGGTCGACGAGAACACCGATACGTGGTGAGATTTCATTAATGCGCATGAGTCGATCTGGGCTGATGGTTTAGTTGCTTCCGGTACACACTTTCGGCTATGCAAAGGACACGAGATGGCTTTGCACGCTAGACTATTCACGCATAATATCTTGCGAGCTTCCAAATTGAAGAAATGGTCACATACGGCTCAGGCGATTGAGCGAAACAGTGAAAATAGTACTATCGCCTGTTGCGCACAAACGGTACGTCATGTTTGCCCTTGCCAAAATAGTGAAGTTCTAATAAGTGACTTTCACTGTTTCTTTGATTATTCACGTCTTTGAATTTGATTCTTGGTTTGTTGCTGTTGTTACTTTGTTAATAATGCTGCATAGTATTAGCATCAGTGAGTCATTTGCAGTAGTGAAGAGTATCATTGTTATTCCATTAAGAAAATCACAGCAATGCCAATAGCTTAAAGCTATTTTTTGCTCACGCACAACACGTGTGCTTACACACAACGTGACTATAATTATTATAACCCGTGTTTCAGTTGTGTGTCAGTGTGTATGCATAATGTTCCATCTGATTTTTTTTTAGCAGCCTATATTCATATCATATGTACATCAGTACATGGTGTTTTCATCAATTCATGTATCTTGCATAAGTTGCAATGCAGGCATGAAGTAAATATAACAATTCATTTCCTTGTAATCCACTCTAAAGTAGCCATGAAAGTCAAACAGTTGACTTTTATTTCTTTAATACTATAACAGCCACGTTTCGGTCAATTGCCATGGTGTCACAGGCGCATGTATACAGTTACTCACAACTCAGATTGGCTCAGTTACCCTTAAAATAGAGTCAAAAACCAATGAAAATGGTTTTCAAAATCTACTAATGGCAGTATGAATACTGTTTAATCTGTGCACAAAAATTGCCATTAAAATGGGTCCCTAAGGTAAAACATGCGACGTTAACTCACTCGGGACGACAAGTTTTCTCCTTTGCTTTTCCCCACAGCTCATGCATTCCTTCATCCGGAGAGAGTTAAAACAATAGCGATAACTGAAGGCCGGCATCGGGCATCAATTTGATTGGTGTACAGGGAGCAGCTCAACATCGGTCATGAATAATTAACGGATGAAGCATATAATTCTTGTTCAGTGAAAGTCTATGCATACTTTAGAAATTAATTCTGACATTTCAGGGAGATGTGGGCCTTTTTTTATTCTTGAGTTTGCTTTCGCTGCTGTCCGGCATGAATTTTCACAAAAGGCTGATAGAACAGGTTCCAACAGAAAAGTTAACCAGGAATCAGACTCTTCATCCACCGCCTCCTGACTCCATATTTGCCAAATCTCACACCAAAAACTTCCACAATTTTTTTTTTTTTTTTTTTTAAATTACCGATCGACGAATTTCCACCAACTAAAATTATTGGATGTAAAGATCACAGATGTCATTCACTGACATACTTGTCGGGATCTCCGCGAAGCATCAAGCTTTGTATCGATCGAAGATCGATGCTCAGCTACTTTGATAACTGTAACATGGTGACTGGAGAAATAAAGTCTGTTGATCTTGTGATATGAAGGTGATTTTTAAGGCAAATTACCCACTTCAGTGTGGATTACAAGGTCAAACAAATGTTATATGATGTAATTTATGCCTGCATTGCAATATGTATATATATATATATATACATGAAAATTGCTGTGTAGATAACTTTGTCAATAGACTGCTGGAAAGTTCTGTGGTCATCTTGGATCTTGCATGGAGCATCTAACTTTTATTCAAAATAGCAAGACGATTGACATAGGCAAAAGCAACAAACACATGCTGTCCTTCGTTTCTTAAGTTGATAGCCTCCATTGCGCCAACCAAACTCTCTACATTGAAGTGCCATCATGTGAACAATAAGAAACAAACAAAATATTAAGCAGAAAGTGGAAAACAGAAGCCCGCTGTTTCGCACGTTCTACCTCCATTGATCGCCTTTGTTGCTCACACTTTCAGAGAACTAAATTTTGAGAGCACAGTTCTATAACTTAGTATAAGTCATGTAAGCACAGAACTCTCCAGCGGCCTATTCAGGATGCTAAAATAGGACATTACCCTGTGTATTTCTTCGTGTGTGTGTGTGTCACTGTGTGTCCCTGATGGCTTCAAACTGGGGAAAAAATAGCAGTTCTTTTAATTCATTCTGATTACATCTGAAAAGGGTTTAAAAAAAAAGAGAAAAAAAAAGAGAAAGAAATAAAGAAAAAATAAAAAGAAGCAAAAGTGTTTCCAGTCAGGTTATTCTTTCATTCGTATTTCATTTTCACAAAACATTCATCGGACATACTGATACTCACTAATAACTCTTTTGCCACCAAAACACTCCCTTGGGCCAAATATTTTCAACTTGCACTCTCTGTCACACGATTTGATTTATATCAAAACAAGACAGTGGACTTTTTCACTTCAAATTCAGTCAAGAGGACAAGGTTTGTCAATTTCTGATTGTACAAGACAAGTTGGCTGCAGCTGTTAATGTTATGCTTTGTGACAACAGTATGAAATACATTCCATTTAACATAACCCCTGGATATCAACTTAAGTCGCCAGGCTATGGTTGTGAATTGTCTGGTCCACTAAAATCATTTGTAGTGGCGAAAGTGTAACTTAATCAGTAAATGGCAGTCATTTAAATTTTTGTCATTTTTTGCAAACAAATCTCACTCATCCTTGAAATTCTTAGCATCACTTTCCACACTGCTCTGTCATTCACAAACCACTTACATATATAATATATATGCCTGCTGTAGGTCTTCTGATCACTTTTCAATAATTTCCACTAATTTGTTTGCTTTTTTTTTATAATTTTTTTTTTACTGTGAGCTTCAAGGTATAAAAGTTGGATCAAAACATGTAATTTACACATGATCTTATTGCAGTAAATCAGTTATAAAAACTGAAGAAAATAACCTGAAATAGAATAAAACTGAAAATTTGTTTTGTTTGAAGTGTTTGTTACAATTTATCAAAGCCAGAAAGCATGAGCAGACAGGGGAAATTTGAAACTGACAGTGTGTCCAGTCTGTTGAATTTTGACCAAAGAAGTGGACTTATATGAAATGGTTATCATGTTAAGTTGTATATTACGCCCAAAAGTCAGTTTGGTGATTTTGTTACAATCTATTATTTTAATTCTTAATTGATTCATCCTTTGCAAACATAATGAAAATTGTATGAGGGCTTGTTTGTTTCCTCAGACGAATGCCACAGAGGAAGAAGACAAACTAGGAGGAGACCTATCACCCGTTGATTCATTGACTCAGGAGCTGTCTTCGTCAACTTTGCCAGTATGCCATCACCCCGCACAGAAGGAGGGACCCCCCTGCCTGCCTTTCCATCCAGCCACAGACGCAATGACCAGCGAGAAGCTGAAAGCTCTAGAAAAGAGTTGGACAGGGTTGTTGTTCATTCAGGAGTACCTCCCATCGGTGGTAAAGTCGGTAAGTTACACGACGGATGACATCATGGCATGTCCTGTGGACCGAGAGCACCACGACAACCACAGCATCGTCTATGAAAACCACGCCGTTACTGTGCTGACAGAAGGCAGGAATGCCACACAGCAACTGTCCCAAGCTGCCAGAGACGTTTCTTGTAGGGGAGACACACGCACTGGAGGGGAGACGGACTTTACAGTGCTGCAAAGGAGCGGTTTCCGAAGACACTCCATCTGTGATTCAACCCCCACCTGCTATCTTCCAGACTCCACGGACTGTTCTTTGCTGCCGTGCCGGGGGGAATCCCACATAGAGGCGGTGTTTAGCAGCCCTGTGTCTGACCAGGGTGCTGCATTGTGCAGCTCTGGATCAGGGTCTGGTGGTCCTCAGGGCAGTGTTGGGGGTCAAAAGTCGGCAGGCAGCGGGGGCCAGGGTCCCAGCTTGGATAAACTCAGAGCTGTGGAGGCCCACTTCATTGATTCAGTGAGTTGTGCTGTGTGGGTTTGTATTGATCATTAGTTTAAATTCTGCAGCATTTGTTGACAAGATGAAGTTGAAGAACCAAAGTTACAAAGTTTGAACATTCCCGAAAGGACTTGGTGACCAGAGTATGTAATGTGATTAAAGCTAGGAAAGGTAAAATTTCAGTTAACATTAACAAAGAAGAAGCCTTAATCAAAATCAGATTAATCATTTAACATTGTGAGTTGAACTTGAAGATAAACAATATGATTTTATGACCAGTATACATAGTAACTACAGTTTTGACACTCAAACACACACATACACACATGCTCACACTAATTGCCCATTGTCAGTTAGGGGGTATGACGTGTGTCTGTGTAAATTTCTGCAAATTATGTTGATTTTGTTAATAAATATTGTTATTGTAGTTTTCATGTAGCTCATGAAGTCATACTGCTGTATCAGACTCACATTAATTAATGAATTGATGCAGATCTTATCTTTGTCCACAGCTACCCAAGTTTTTCAAGTCCCGGTTGGATTACAGTGTGTATCATCCTCACATTGTTTTCGAGAATAATTTCTGGGGTGAAAATCAAACTACAGTGTGAGTATCCATGTAAATGTTCATGTTTAAAACTGTTAACTTAATAAATGTTTCTATGAAAACTAGGTAAACATAAGTTTTCTTTCTTTTTAGTTGTAGCGCTTAGTCCACAGCACCTTTGTACTTAGAAAATGGTTAAGCTAAAAGGTCTCATAACCTTTTACGGCCCTTAGGGCAGTGAATTCTTATCACTGTGTAGCCTCTAGGGCTCGGCATAAGATTACGAAGGCAAGGATCAGTCCTCTTCCATCATTCGATCCTTCCCCTACTGAAATCAGGTAGCAAGCATACTGATTCACACACGGGTGGAGTGAGGACAATTGGAGTGAAGTGCCTTTCTCAAGGACGCAATATCATGTCAAAATGGGGCCTCGAACCATGGTCACTGGTGAACAGTGGGTCAGAAGTCCAGTGCCTATATGATCTGTTACGGTGCCTCTTGCTATAACTGGATACAAATCCAAGAACTTCAGTACGTCCTGGAAGAGAACAATCAATCTGTTTAACTCTATGGAGACGTAGTTAATTAGTTCATGTAGTTTTGCTGTGACAGGCAAATATGGTCAAAATTGAAAAATTCAGCACACTTTCACACAGAGACAAAGACATACAAATTATATATCACTAGAAAGTTTACTGTATCTACTATATATTTTTTTAACACTTTAAAACAGTTTTCTCATTAAATGCTGCTATATATTTTTTGTATATTTTAAATTATGTCACTAAATACTGAAAAACAAAAAAAATTGAAAAATAGGTATACTATTCTCACAGGCATGTCATATCCATCAGCTAATCTGGATACAAAGAAACATAAGAGGATTTTCTCACACAGCAAGGTTCCCTGATTCTCATGAATCAGTTTAAAGTCAAATGTTGCACAACCAAATTGTTAAAAAAAAAAATCACAACACTGGAAAAACAGAAAATGCAAAACCATACAAATCCATCACTTGAAAAAAGAAGAAGAAAACCTATTTACACATTTCTACTGCAGCTAGATCATTATTTACTGTAGTCCTTGACTGTGTGGAACACCTCAAAGCATGGAACAGCACAGAGGGGCACTTTACACTGTTTGCACATGATTGTGTTGGCTTTTTTTTCTTTTCTTTTTTTCTTTTTTTTTTTGTGTGTGTGCGTTTTTCAGCTCTTGACGTGACGCTCCTTGTGCTTTGTGTTTGGCGTAACACACCTTGCACCCTCTCTGTGTTTTCCTGGTCTGCTGCTCCTTGGTGGGTGGAATGTTAGCAGGCCAGTGACTGCCTGGCCTCAGTCTCCCCATGTCTGCTCCTGCATCTGGCAGATTTCCTCCTTATGCGTGTAAAGTGTTATGAATTTCTGTAACAGACATTGCTGTCATAAGAAAAAAAGAAGAAGAAAAGCTTTTGCATGTATTGCCAAAAACAAAAAAGGGGGGGGGGCACAAAAACAAATGCAAAATAAACATCAATAATATTACACAGCATATACACATGCATAATAATACAGGAGTGACAGTATAAATAAGTACACATGCACAGACACGCCCACACATAATAGATTAATACACTGACACACCCATTGCACAGACATACCCCTACACAATTTAATAAGTGCACACACAGAAAATGATAATTTTACATTAATCTGTACAGATTATTCATGAAAAATTGTAACAATCAAAATTATTTACACACGAAATAAATTAGCAACAATATCAAATTGTAAACACACTCACCTCAACAGGAGTTGGCGTGTATGGAAAGTCAGTGAGAGTCCTGGGGTCCCATTGAAAGGTGCAGCCAGTGGGAAGTTTGTCAGGTCTTTTACCCACTCATACAAGAACTCTTGTTCCTCATTGTCAATATCTGCAGTCATCAAGTCATCTTGTCTTGCAGGAAGGCCGTCACTTGTGTCATTGTTGATTTCTGTCTCAGCGTCGTAGGGGTCAGTCAGCAAAGTTTCGTCGTCACTTTCAAAATCATCATCTGGTACTAACTGAATGTCATCATCATCAGAAATATCATCAGAGAATCATCAGAAAAATCATCAGAGAATTCGTCACAAGTGTCTAGGTCAGGTTCAGTGTCTGGTCCTTCTTCTGTCACAATTGTCTGTCAGCCTCTCACAGGGAGTACGTTCGCTGCGCCTTTATGTTTGTTGTGTAAGGGTTGAGACCCCTGACCCAGTCAAGAAAGATGAGAAAAAAAACCATTCACGTGGTTAACAGTCAAGGGGAAATAACTCCATTTTTCATAGACTGGTCTCTCAAGAAAGCCTGATTAGTTTCCCTTTAATTGAACACTGCTGAGTGTATGGAAAAAAAATTCAGAGATTCGTCATATCTTACAATTCGGCATGTCTTTCTGAGCATCTCCAATGAGTTAAAGTTTGCACTTTACAGATCTTCAAGAGATTAATTGCTTTTGATTCAAGCAGTCAGCAGGTACTTTCTTCTCAGTTTGTGTGTGTGTGAGCGAGTGTGTGTGTCTGTGCGTGTGCATCACTGCATGTGTCTGTATATCTCTCTGTGTAACTGTGAGTGAGAAAGAGGAGAGAGTGTGTGTGTGTGTATGTGTAAATAACTTTTTTTTTAATAAGTGTGTGTATGTGTCTCTTTCACTCATTCATTGTGCTTGTGTGTATGTGTGTGTGTGTGTGAACTGATTCTAAGGCAGTGTGTGACGTGTTTGGATGGAAGAATGCTTTCTTGACCTGCGAATGAATAGAATCGTTAGAACCACTTGAGGACTCCCTAAAATGACTGAGTGAGAGTCCTGTGGACTCTCTAAGCAAATCAACTGTAGGAAGCCTTGATGAGTATCCAGCTGTATTATGTTTCAGTTGGTTTGGTTTAAACTGAATGCCTCTGTTCAAGTGGCATGAGTCAGTCAGTATACCATGCAGCTGTGTTACTTTTTTGTTACTGTTTTAATTCAATATTTAAAGACTGAAAGCCTTCTGTTCCCCTTCAGTGGCATCAATCAGTACGCCATCCAGCTGACCAAGTTGAGGGCGCTGACCCACCTGAAGTACGCGCACGTCCACATGGAGGTGATCTCCTCTGCCTGCCTGCTGGAGGAGGGGGCGCTGCGCATCCACTGGAGAGTCGTGGGCCTGTCGCAGCTCAAGGCGCTTCGCTTCTGGAAGTACACTGCCTGGAGCTACAAAACGTCCTTCCGTGATGACGCTGAGTCAGTGACACACTTACAGAAATGAATTTTGGTTTTTTTGTGTTTTTGTTTGAATTTTCAGTAGTGCATTTGCAGTTTGAGAGAAAATTCAAGCTTTAGGTGTATATTTTCTGTAATTGTGAGGATGCCAGTTCTGGAAGTGAGTGTGAAGTTGTGTGTGTACATGTCATGACTTAGTATGTGTGTGTGTGTGTAGATCTCACTGATTGTATTTTGTCAGATTTTGTGAAGGTTTCCATAGTACATGGTGTTTTTGTGTGGTGTCAGAAGGAAGGAAGCCACAGAGAATCATTGAAATATCAGGCAGACCCCATCAGTTAGTCATTTCCTAAAAAAAAGGTTTATAAGTTAAATCTACATGTATGGGTATTGGTCCGTATGTTTGCCCATGAGTTAGTCATTTCCTAAAAAAAAGATTTATAATTTAAATCTACATGTATGGGTATTGGTAGGTGTGTTTGGAACTGACAAAGCTGATTGCCAGATTCTTGATAAATAAAATGAAATTGGTTACAGATGGAAGAAATAGGATATTGATTTCGAGTGATACCAGATTTATAAAATATTGGCATTTGTTTCAGATGGAAAGATCAAAACTGATGATAAGGTGATAATAAGATTCTGAAATAATGACATAGGGTGTACTATATATATATATATATATATATATATATATATATATACCATGTATGTATTGAAGCTGACAACAAAATTTTTAAATAATGATAAATGAATGACTTTGCTCACAGATGGATAGACGGTATATCGATCCTCTATGTCAACAAAGATGGACAGGTCATCAAACATCGACTAGACCGGGTAAGGATAGCATGTAGCTTTTTTCATATCTGTCTTAATATCACCTGTAAACAGATGCCCAAAGAATTGCCACTTTGTCGTGGTAGGGAAGAGTGAACGCCTCTTGGACCCCTACAGCGATGCCAGCACAAGCTTATGCTTTTGGTTGGGCTCCCCGAGTGGGACAGGTCGAAGGGTAGAGGCCAGACAAAGTGTGATACACTGATTCTTCAGGTCGGAATTAGAGGGAGAGGAAAACATTTATAGCCATTATAATCTTGCTTAAGGTTTTGTCCGTAATTAATTGGTACGCTAATATTAAGTACGCTTAAGTTGTAAGATTTTTGTGTGTATTTTTATTATAATATTGTTTTTTTTGTTTGGGTTTTTTAATTTCTTAGGTGTGAGTTGGACTGCTATTTAGGTTGGCAGAATAATTGGCTGCATTCTTCCCCTTATTGTTTGATTTTACCTTTTTTTTCAAGTAGAATACATACAGTATCTGGTAATAACTAGATAAGCATTTGTGATGGGGTAGTTGCACTCAGGACTGTTGTTCTGGTATAACTGACTTGAAGCAATACTGCCTTTGTTTGAGGGCTGTTGTACTGGTATAACTGACTTGAAGCAATACTGCCTTTGTTTGAGGGCTGTTGTACTGGTATAACTGACTTGAAGCAATACTGCCTTTGTTTGAGGGCTGTTGTACTGGTATAACTGACTTGAAGCAATACTGCCTTTGTTTGCAGATGACTCCCAGTGAGGAGCAGTTTGCTAAAACTCCGTCCTTGGCAGGCAAACTTGCACTCCTGTTTGGTGTCACCGGTCCCAAGCCTAGCCTCTCCGACTTCAACTCTTTACTATGTCGACGATAGTCTGCTCCCAGCTTGTACAGCATAGCCCAACTGACCATTGTACCTTCCTAGCATCATTTTGACCATTCTTTTCTTGTGTTTTTTTTTGGTTTTTTTTGTTTGTTTTGTTTTTTTGTTTTTCCCTAGACTATGTTGCACTTGAACCAGAAAGACCTCAAAGAAAAGCTGTTTTCATAGTGTTAAGTATTGGACCACTTTGTTTCATAAATGCGTTTGTTTGATAGATACTTCACAGAAAGTTTCAGCTGGAGTCCGTTTTGCTGCGAGTCAAACAAAACAAATACTTTACTAATTGAGCTTAAATACCAAGTGCTGATATATAGCTTGTGGACTTAGACTTGCTATTGATCTTGTTCCAAGCTGTTACTGATTGGAAAGAGACGGTTGTGTGTGCTGAAGACGCCAACATGCAGCAGGTCCTGTTACATCACACGTTCCACAGCTTGTCACATTGTCTGCTCAGAATACATTATGGGATACACTGAAAGTTAGGTTTGGTTTGGTTTGTGTTAGAGGGCATAAATACGTGGACTGTTCATGTGTATTTTGGAATGTCAAACATGTAGTCAGGAACTTAGAATCAAAGATCACGTGATGTTAACAGATATGGAAGCTTTTGGGTATCTGTGGTGATTGGCTTTCTGTTTTGAATTTAATACTTGTTTAGCATTGTCTGGAACTGTGTGGTCAGTTTCAAAATTTTACTGATTTAATAGATTGTTCTTTACGTTAATTAATGCATGTCCTGAATGTGGTTGGAATCAAAGGCATAACGTAAGTGTTAGGTGGTTGGTTTTTTTTGGTTTTGTTTTTTGATAGCTTTATCACAGCTGTGTGGCTGTTGAAAAGATCAGTCTTGTGAGTTTATAAGTTTACATGTGATGGCTCAAGCCCCAGTTTGACTAAAGTAGCCTATGTATAAAGTGTGGTGCAGTTGAAAGTTTGAAGTTAAATTAGAGCTTAGAAAGAGAGAGTCTGTGTTAACTTTGTTTAGAACACAGATAAGTTTGCTATTTTACCATCACTGAGATATGGAGTGTGTCCATGAATATGGTACAGCACCGTTGCATGGACTACTAAACTGAAAATGCTGATACAGCATGACAAAATGGGTTAGGTGTTAAGACTTGTTTCTTTCTGATCCAGTGTTGATCAGTGTTCATTGACCTGTTCTGGTGTGAATGGATATCTGACTTTGGTTGGGGGGAGATTAAAAAAAAAAACAACAACAAAAAACAGCATAAGGGGATTGGGCCCTTCCTTCCTGTGCCGAGCCCTAGACTGACCCGATGGCTGTACAAGGCTTTGAGACCTTCAAACTGTGGTTTGTTCTGAACTGATTATTTCTTTTCCACTATGGTGTGTGTGTGTGTGTGTGTACTTTTTGTGTGTATGTATGTGTGTGCTTTTTTTTCTTAATATTTATTCCTTTGTATTTTTTCAATAACAATTGAATGCATCATGTCGTTGTGTATGGTAGTTTAACAAGTTGCAATGTCAAACTAGAATTAATAGGAAAATAGTAGACATTTTGGATATATTTAAAGCACCCAATGTATTTTACCTGCTGTTTTGTTGCAACAGCAGAACGATGCAATAATGCACAGGAATGCTGATCATGGTGGTAGGTGCCAGCCACCTATGGGATGACTGAAGCATCTTTCAATAATGCATAGTATTTGCCGTTGAGGAATTTTGTGCCAGGAATTTCTTCTTTTTTTTCCCTCTTGTTTGCCGAATGTTCTTTGCAAGAAACATCCTCTTTAATTTTGTTTTTCTTGCTTTCTTACTTCGTTTCTGTGATCTTTCCACTGTCCTGGTCCATACTTGTGGAAATTTATTTACCAGGTGTTTCTCCTTTTTTCCTGTCATCTGGCAGTGTATAATGATTATTTATTTTAATCTGCATGCAAAGCTGCTGTACTGTATTGTTCAGTGTGATTGTCGATAAGAAGACTGGCACTAGTTGGCCATCCTGCTATTGTTTTTTTCAGTACATATCTTTCATATTGATTGCTCACTAATTTTTTTTTTTTTTTTCTTTTTAACCAGCTCACTAAATGTATTCATTTCTGGATTCATTTTCTTTTCTTTTCTTTTTTAAATTTCTTTTTTAGCCTGGAAGGTGTTAACTTTAGCAGAATGATAGGTCTGTAGAATAGTCTTTTTTTTCTTTGAGTTGAAGATCCTTGAGGATGACTGAGCTGTTGCTGTGTAAGTTCTTTAAAAAAAAAAAAAAAAAAAAAAAAAAGTATCTGGGCTGTACTCTATGCTGCCTGTCATGATGTAACTTGGCATCAACCAGGCCAGAGAGATACAGACACCTGCTGTGCTGGATCTGAAAATGAGTAACACTTCCAAAGATGTATCCATAAAGTGGATGATCCTTGACTGTGTACTCACCATCTTCTGATTTGAGTCCATAGCTGACAACTGTGGTCACGCACCTGTAGAGAGTTAAAATATCCCTTGACATGCCTCTGATGGGACTCCCTATCAGTTTGTGACACTAACCACTTTACCAAAGCGGCAGGTCATGGCATGTTTTTTTTTAATTATAGAATTTTGTAGTAAACAGCATCATGGAATATTTGTCGTGACTTTTATTTTGAACTTTTGTGGGGGTTAGGAGCATTATTGATTTGACTTTGAGGATTTTATTTTTAAATGATTTTCTATCCTGTGTAGTTGGCTTAGCTAAAACTGATAGCAACAGTTAATAAATTGCTTGTTCATATAGTGATCTCACGACTTCACTATCCCAAACAGATGTTTTAGTATTGTGATTAGAGCTGTGCCATTGTTTTGAAGGAATAGCTTGCTGAACCTTTGTATTGGAATTGCTCATCGCAGATCTTGTTTTCGTTGACAAGAGTTTATATTTCTCAGCTCATAGAATTTGTTCTTCAGAGCAGAAGTAAATGTAAGGCAGATGAGGTTTCTGTGAATTTTTGTTTTGCTTTGTATTGTTTGTGTCTCTTACATAAGCATATGGCAGTGGTGTACTCTGGTCTCTCTTTAAGTATAGTAAATTTAGGTCAAATAAGAAGTTGATGAAGACTGTGATATATGATAATGTAATATGTGAATGTTAATCTAGTACTGATGGTGGTGAAAAAATTGTCCAGCCGTTGTTTTGTTTCGTGAAGAATTATTTCTTAACTTATTTTTGGAGGGTTTCATGAAGTTTAAAAAAAAAAAAAATTAAATTTTTTTTATGTTGAGTTTGTATTCCTTGGGATGTGGCCGCACATTTTTTCTTCCTTTCTTTTTTTTTTTTAATAGTCTCCCTTACTATATAGTTGTGTTGTTTTTGAAGGTCACCTCTAATGACATAATTGTAAATGAATGAAATTTTCCATTGAAAAAGTATTTGATAGTAATGTATTTATGGAAACCAACAGTAATGGCTCTGGTGATGCTCCAGTTTAAAAAGAAAAAGAAAAAAAAGCAATTATGTTGTGCATATTTTATTCTTCATCACCTGTGAATTGATGGAAATTTGAATTTTCCAGTCATGTAGGTTATATGTTAAAGTTCTTGACCTAAAGCCAATAGAATTTTTGAAGTGTTTGCAGGCAGTTAAGTCAGGAGCCCATAATATCTGTGAACACATACACACAGAGGCACACAAACACACACAGAGATCCACACAGGCACACATGGAGGATATTTTTTTCATCTTCATAGTTAGAATGAAACCATGACAGCTGGGGACAGCAGGAGAGGAGAAGCAGATGATCTTCACAAAATTTCTGTCACTCCTGAAGAGACTGGATCACCAGTCACATTGATCTACAACTAAAAATGAAAAAGTTTTCTTTTATTTTCCTTTTTTTTTTCCCAGGGGGCACACATCAAGTCACTTGCCATCCTGTTTAATATATTCAGTAGGTGTAACGGTTGCGCAGGGTGGATGGATATTTTGGCCTGGCTGGACAAATTCCCACAACAGCATTGTAGAGTTGTTGTTTTCCTCAGCTGTCATTTCCACTGAAGGGGTAGTTAAATGTCACTTGTGAAATGCTGAATTATGTACGGTTCAGTTCTGCCCGGTTTTCCAGTAACGCTTATTGGTCACATTTTCTCTGTTGCTTAGTTCAGCAGTTTGGAAGCATGCATGGATATTTAACTGCATTGAACAGTTGTGTTTCTTTCATTTTTGGTGCTTGTTGATGTCGGATTCCAAGGCACAGTAAAAAGAATGTGTACAATTGTTGTATTTTTTCCTTGCTTTTGTTGTACACCTGATGAATGCTAAGGTTTGAATGTTGAGACTTGTTTTGTTTAGCATTTTATTAGTGTTGACTGATGACAATCCTATAAAGAACGCAACACGCACATTTTTCTTTTTTATGAAAAAATGAGAGGGAAGAGAGGAAGGAAACTTAAATATCCATGGAGGAACACAAGGTCTCTTTTGTGCTTTTATTTGCAAACAATGATTTAACACAAGATTTTCGCATGCATGCATCCACTCCAACAGAGCATAAACACACCGGCCACTTTTCCCATATCCTGTTCATTTCAACACACACACACACCCCCTTTCACCAACTAAAAAAACTATGAATCTGACAGTAAACAGAAATACTGTAAGCTGCTGCCATACAGAAATGTATTTGCATAATTCTGATCCTGACCATATGCAAAAATATTTAACCAAATGTTACAACACTTTCAATGCCAAAGCTGCTACCATAAAGAAAAGTGTCTGAAACTGTAACACATTCTCTGTGTGTATGCATGAATAAACAAACTGTGTACATCATCACACGATTTCAGTTTGCACACCAGAAACACATAAAACCCAGTTCAATTTATTAGTCCACACAAATTCAAGCGTATGTCTACCTGACGGCTGTCACTTGAAGCTATATGCACAATGCTTGATATAGATGTTGGCTACCAGAAGGTTACTTCAGAACACATGAGGACTTTGAACCTCTTATTTTATCTCTTCAAAAAGTATAAATGGGAGAGGGGGAGAGAGAGAGCGATTAGCTGTGAAGGCCGAAAGACAGGAAGGCAATGACTGCAGATATGCTAATGCAGGATTGTAGATGCACCAATATAGGACTGCAGATATGCCAGTGTAGGATTGTAGATACACCAGTCAACATAAGACTGCAGATATGCCAGTGCAGGATTGTAGACACACCAATATAGGACTGCAGATATGCTAGTGCAGGATTGTAGACGCACCAATTTCGGACTGCAGATATGCTAGTGCAGGATTGTAGACGCACCAATTTCGGACTGCAGATATGCTAGTGCAGGATTGTAGACGCACCAATTTCGGACTGCAGATATGCTAGTGCAGGATTGTAGACGCACCAATTTCGGACTGCAGATATGCTAGTGCAGGATTGTAGACGCACCAATATAGGACTGCAGATATGCTAGTGCAGGATTGTAGACGCACCAATATAGGACTGCAGATATGCTAGTGCAGGATTGTAGACGCACCAATTTCGGACTGCAGATATGCTAGTGCAGGATTGTAGACGCACCAATATAGGACTGCAGATATGCTAGTGCAGGATTGTAGACGCACCAATATAGGACTGCAGATATGCTCGTGCAGGATTGTAGACGCACCAATATAGGACTGCAGATATGCTAGTGCAGGATTGTAGACGCACCAATATAGGACTGCAGATATGCTAGTGCAGGACTGTAGATACACCAATATAGGACTGCAGATATGCTAGTGCTGGATTGTTGATACACCGATATAGGACTGCAGATATGCTCGTGCAGGATTGTAGACGCACCAATATAGGACTGCAGATATGCTCGTGCAGGATTGTAGACGCACCAATATAGGACTGCAGATATGCTAGTGCAGGACTGTAGATACACCAATATAGGACTGCAGATATGCTAGTACAGGATTGTTGATACACCGATATAGGACTGTAGAGATGGACGTTTCCTTGAACAGTAAATGGACAGTACCTCAAGGTGACTGGAAACAGTCAAATTTAGAACCAGACAAACATTCTAAACGTCACTCCAATGCTGTCTGTGACTTAGACAACACACAGTATCTGCACAAAGTATGATATGTTGGACTATTGTACCTGTGAATACTGTTGAAGAATGTGGACAAGCCACTGACTAATAGCTTCTGTCAGAGTACAAAGGTCTGCAATTCACTGCAGTGAAGAGAGCAACAAAGCAGTTGCAGCAATGTCAGTCCTGCGGTCTAATGCACCAATCGATCCTGACCGTAAGCTAGCCTTGAGGCATGGCTTTTGACTTTGTTGGCTTTAGCCTAAGTCGCCGCCAGTTTCTTATGCATGGACTGAGACACTGGTCGAGACAACGGAGTCAAAAGCCTGCCAGCCAGTGCAATGACGTCATGCATTCTTGTGTCTGGGATTCCCGGGCATCCCTCAGAATTTTGCGCTGTGCGCATGCCCGAGCACCGTTTCCTCTTACCTGCGTGCTTTTGTTGTTGGTGCTTCATTCGCGTCGCAGATCATCAATCACAATGGAAACAAAAAAGAAGCGCCCTAGCTTCTCCGATTGTGAGACACAAGTTCTTTTGGAGGAGGTCGCTACAGAGCACGCATTAATAAATTCGCGTTTTCAGGCTGGCACCACTATTAAAAAAAAGAGATCGGTCTGGCAGAAAATCGCGGATCGAGTCAATGCTGTTGGAGGCCACAACAGTGACGCTGACGCTTGTAAAAAGCGTTGGAAGGACCTCAAAGAGGCCTACAACAAGAAGAAGAAGGTGGCCACAGGAACCGGGGGAGGACCACCACCTCCATGAGTACCATTTGAGGAGTTACTCGATCAGCTCCTTGGGAGCTCATTTTTTTAGAACACTCAAGCACTCACAGACCTGAAAGAAAGAAGCCATCTGTTTGCACAAGGACTGGCAAGGGCTGCGAAAGGCCTGTCCGTTATCTGTGTGTGTTCTGAAGCCCAGATATGTCTTGACCACATCAAATCAAATCAAATTATGCTGCTTAGAGCCTCGCTGACCACATAGGCCATCTCAAGGCTATCGCCACATTTCCATCGACTTCAAGTCAAGGGTAAAAAAGTACAATAATATCCATTAAAGAGAACCGAAAATAATGTTAACAGGTTCATCAAAACAATGTTTAAAAGACATCACTGTGATGGATGCCATCATATCAATGTGTGCAGGCCTATTTTAAGTACAAGACACAATTGTTTATTAATTTTATACTTTGTTTTGTTTCGATGCCTTTTCGAAACATGCATTGTAAAACATCACACAATCAACACTAATGACAATGAAACATGATGTAATATGAATGACATACACATGTAATCAACATATGAGATTAAAGACGTACAATTATCGTTTGGTGCGGTGTTTGTTGTATTGTGTAAGCCATGGGTAACCCGTTCTGTACCCGAGTGTACAGGTCAGAATATAATGATTTGGGAATATATTTCACAAAAGTATTTTAGAGTACATGGAATATTGTTATAACATAATACTACTTGGCTTTCAACTTGATTGTAAGATTGTTTATTGTTGTCAAGGTTTTTAGAAGTCATTTATGTAAATGTCAAGGACAAAATATTACGTTAGCTTTCGCTTTGATGGATTATATATGTGATAAAAGGTACGATAAGAAGAAGCTAGAGGTTATTACTATTGTTGCAACTTCTATGAGTAAACAATTATAAATTCTTAACAGATAGATGATATGATTATGTGGATGAAGTGCAAGTGTATGTAGTAAGATTAGTGAAATTGTACAGGGCACACACGCACACACACACACATGACTGACAGGACCAAATGGACAATACAAAACAATACAGAGACACCAGCACAAACATGTTCATTTGCAACAATGCACAGAAAGTGTTATTTTTCGATTTAAAGAGCTTGTGGTGTGGCGCTGGACCAAGGACCACCACCAGCAGCAGCAGTAACGGAACTAGGGCGCCCTGTGGTTGGCTGCCCAGAGACACTGAGAGAGAGGCGCCAAGGATTATGCTGCCTATGTGGACTGGAACATTTATATTATCAATTGTGTGGCGATGTGGTGTGTGTTGTGCCTTTAACATAGTTAGTGTGAATGTGTGAATGAATGAGAATAAATTCTATTAGTTTTCTATAAATTTCACTCTCTGTGTGTGTCTATATGGCATGACAGATGAGTGAGGATATATTTATTAACACGAGAGCATGCGCTCTGAAAAGGAGTGAGATGCGAATGAATTCAATCACAAATTGTTTTTATTCGTAAAAAAAAAGCATTACAATCACTAACATCCTCCTCAATCTATATGTACACTAGTACAGGACTGTAGGCAAAGACTACACCAGTCCTATATTTATGAAAGATCAGCAAGTAAAGCACACAGTGGTCTGCTGTCAAGGGAATGCAGTGGATACAGCGGGGGACAGCAGGTGACAACACTTTTCCAGAAACAAAGATGACACCAGTCCTCCATGAATGATCAGCAAGTACAGCACACAGTGGTCTGCTGTCAAAGCAACACGGTGGTTACAAAAGAATAGAAAGGACAGCTGGTGACAACACTTTGCAGCAAATCCTACATTTAAGATTTAACAAGTACAACAAAATAAAATCAAACCATATATCCACACCAGTACAGACTATAGATAGGGACTGTAAATACACAAGTATAGAACTGAAGATATAGACTGTAGATACACCAGTATATGACTATAGATATGGACTGTAGATACACAAGTATAGGACTGTATGCACCCCAGTATAGACCTGCATGTACACCAGTACATGACCGTAGGTACACCAGTATAGGACGGTACATACACCAGTACAGGATTGTAGACAAAGACTACACCAGTCCTATATTCATGAATAATTAGTAAGTACAGCACACTGGTCTGCTATCAAAGCATCGCACAGGATACAGCAATGGAACGACAGCTGATGACAACACTTTTAAAGTTTTTCAGCAGATCCTATATCCAGGACTGAGCAGCAAGTGCAACAAAATAAAATCAATCCATGTTGCTTTCAGCCCAGCCGACCACAAAGGTGCCATTTCAGGGCTGTATACCCACCAGTTGAAGAGAATCAAAAAATGATACTGTGATTGTAAAAAGTTCATTCTGTTGACTGACTGTGGATAGACCAGTATAGGACTGTATGTACACAAGTATAGGACTGGACTGTAATTACACTTGTATAGGACTGTAGGCAAAGACTACACCAGTCCTATATTTATGAAAGATCAGCAAGAAAAGCACACAGTGGTCTGCTGTCAAGGGAATGCAGTGGACACAGCGGGAGAAGGACAGCAGGTGACAACACTTTTCCAGCAAATCCTACATTTAATATGGAGCAACAAGTACAGTAAAATAAAACCAAACCAAATAGCTAATAACCTAGTCAACTACAAAGGGGCCATTTCAGGGCTGAATACCCATCAGTTCTAAAAACCAGCTGACGAGAACACAAAATAATGTTAAAGCCTTGATCAAAACGATGTTAAACAGCTGGTGACAACACATTTTCCGCAAGTCCTACATTTAAGACTGAGCAGCAAGTACAGCAAAACATAATCAAACCATACAGTTATAGCACAGCCATCCACAAAGGGCCATTTCAGGACTGAATACCATTAATTAATAAACAAAGATGACACCAGTCCTCCATGAATAATCAGCAAGTACAGCACACAGTGGTCTGCTGTCACAGCAACGCAGTGGTAGCAACAGAATAGAAAGGACAGCTGGTGACAACACTTTTGCAGCAAATCCTACATTTAAGACTAAGCCGCAATACAGCAAAATAAAATCAATGCTGCTAATAACCCCGCCAATCACAAATCAAATAAAATCAAATTACAGTGCTTAGAGTCTCGCCGACCACCAAGGCCAACCATGCACAAATGTCCACTTCAGGGCTGAATACCCGTTAGTTCTTGAAACCAGTTCAGTTCAGTTCAGTTACTCAAGGAGGCGTCACTGCGTTTGGAAAAAATCCATATATGCTACACCATATCTGCTGAGCAGATGCTTGACCAGCAGCGTAACTCAAACGTCAGGCCTTGAGAACCAGCCGAAGAGAACACAAAATCATGTTAACAGGTTCATCAAAACAATGTTAAAAAGACAAACTAACTCATGTCTTGGCTCAGGAGCCCTGACCAACCCCTTTTTCCTCAGCAAAAAAAGAAGTGTAAAAAGTCCCTTGGCATGGTGCTGCTGGACCTGCGGTCTAATGCACCAATCGAGCCTGACCGTAGGCTAGCCTTGAGGCATGGCTTTTGACTTTGTTGGCTTTAGCCTAAGTCACCGCCAGTTTCTTATGCATGGACTGAGACACTGGTCGAGACAACGGAGTCAAAAGCCTGCCAGCCAGTGCAATGACGTCATGCATTCTTGTGTCTGGGATTCCCTGGCATCCCTCGGAATTTTGCGCTGTGTGCATGCCCCAGCACCGTTTCCTCTTACCTGTGTGCTTTTGTTGTTGGTCCTTCATTCGCGTCGCAGATCATCACAATGGAAACAAAAAAGAAGCGCCCTAACTTCTCCGATTGTGAGACACAAGTTCTTTTGGAGGAGGTTGCTACAGAGCACGCATTAATAAATTCGCGTTTTCAGGCTGGCACCACTATTAAAAAAAAGAGGGCGGTCTGGCAGAAAATCGCGGATCGAGTCAATGCTGTTGGAGGCCACAACAGGGATGCTGACGCTTGTAAAAAGCGTTGGAAGGACCTCCAAGAGGCCTACAACAAGAAGAAGGTGGCCACAGGAACCAGGGGAGGACCACCACCTCCTCGAGTACCATTTGAGGAGTTACTCGATCAGCTCCTTGGGAGCTCATTTTTGAGAACTCCACTGACTTGCACTGGCACAAAGGAAGTCCTGAAGAACCTTCCTCATTTCGGTGCTGTGATGGCACACTCTCCCTTCCCAGCAATCTTGAAAATTCCACCACTTGACCAATAATAACCAGCCAGTTCAAGGCAATCCTTATGATAGTTATATTACAAGTGGTTGCTCATGTGCAAGGGAAATTCCAAGAGCTTTACACACAAGCTGAAGTCTGTGAGGCCAAAAGCCTGCTACACTGGATGGACTGTCTCCTTTTCAGGCAGAAATTGAAATCAGCTCATGTTGCTTATAGCCCAGCCGACCACACAAGGGTCCATTTCAGGACAAGCAGTACATATGTGACCCTCCATCACGAAATGAGTCGTTTTGCACCTGACCAACTTTGCCGCTAGTGGCGATTTTAGGCGGGTGGGGGTCAGGTTGTCGATTTTCAGATTTTGACTTCATAGTAAACTTTAGGTTTCTTTTATCTCATATTGAAGTATCTAGGCATAACTATGTCTTCTTTTGCCTTAAAAGTGTGCTTAAAATATCTAACCCATCATTCTGACCGCCTATGACTTCGCAAAATCGATCAACTTTGACAAGCTTGTCCTCCCTAATCTCTTGGAATCGACCGGTTGAATCATACATCGTTTTAAAGGTCAAGGCCGTATCTTTCAATCTATGTTCTTCTCATTGGTTAAGTTTTAAACTACAAGCCAATAGTCGCTTTCAAAATATGGACACACTAAGTAAACAATGCGTCACTATGAAGGAAAACCCCGTCTGTTATTGGCAGAGAGAGACAACGTGACGAAACCAGCCATTCAGCACGCTAGCTTTAATAAACATGGTCGCAGTGAACGGAAGCACGGATTTCAACAGAGACTTGGAAATTTGCTGACAAGTTACACTTGCGTTGCAAACATTTTGCCATTAAGTGAAGACGACGACATTTGTGAGTTTCTAGCCCAGTACTTCATTGATGGAACTGACAATTCCAACTAGGCTGATGGTCATGAAATCGATCTCAGTGAATACGAAGGCGACACTGATTTCGAAAGCAGACGACGCAGGATTGTCGTTCAGCTTTCAGCAACAATAATATCAATTTTGATGTAGATGACGAATCAACATTTGCACTAGATACAGAAAGGTTGGAAGCCTTCACCTGTAATTGCCGAAATCACATGTGCCAGGTGCCATCAGTGGTGTGACTGACATGGAAACGAGTGGAACTGACTTGCTGCACTGAAGTGAGAGAACTGTGTTTCTCACAGTTCACACAAGGAAATGCAAGCAAAGTGACTGGGGGACTGGATATAGCTGAAGTGTCTGAAGGTAAGCATTCTTATTTTACCCACACTGACAAATATTGAAATGTAATGATGGTATAACCAATAATCAATTGCTGATAATTTATTTAGCAATGATTGACTCAAGACTGATTTATTGTCTGTACATTGGTACAGAAATTCAGTTTGACATGTGGAATAAAAATGATTAAAATAATAAAGTGAATCTGAGGAAATTAACAGAGTGTAATTAAAAGAAAATATCACACACACACACACACACACACACACACCAGTACAATGTGTGACACAATGTGTTTACATGTCACTCACAAACACACACACACACACAATGTGTGTCACACACACAGTGTCACTCACACACACACATGGTCCCTTCACAGTTTAACCATGACATGTAACTGAGCAGGGGTACAAGGGCATGACATATGAACAGTTTTCAGTTTCAAAGTATTTGCTTCAATGGATATATTATGTGTATGTTTGTCAGGTTTGTGTGTGTGTGTGTGTGTGTGTGTGTGTTCTGTGTGTGTGTGTGTGTGTGTGTGTGTGTGTGTGTGTGTGTGTGTGTGTGTGTGCTGTTTTGAGGTGAATAAATGTAGTTGCGTCAACAGTAAATACTATCAGTATTACTAATAGTTCAACTTTTTTTTCAGCCCTGAAAGATATGATGGTACTTTATATGCCTGCCTGTACACCAATGAATAATTCTGAGATCACTGCTGGCAAGTCATGTCATCAGAAGGAAAAGCAACACCACCACATGAACCACACTGTCAACTAAAGTATTATCTGCTGGTGAACTCCCATCAATGAGTGAGTGATTCTGTGGTCAACTGTTAATGTACTATGATTTATAGTATAAATTTACCATGAAGTCTGCAAACGTATTTTCTTTTTACAAACTTTGTATAGATGTACATATATGGAATTTTAAAGTTTTGCATAGACATTTACATAAATGATATCAGTGCGCATGTGCTTGACATGCCACTATGCATAAAGTAACTTAATGGATTGCAGCATGTCATGCACATGCACACTGATATGCACACTGATACTCATAGTAATACAGCATTAATAATCACTATTTCATACTTTTATTATCAATAAACTGCTTTATCTGATTATTTATGAAATAAATAAATAAATATATATATAAGTGTTTTTTGGGGTTTTTTTCAGATAAAATAGATGAAACTATAAGTAAAGCATTTTGTAAAGTCCTGTGTAAAGAATGAAAGCTGTGATGTCGATGTACAAAACTGAAATTACTGTTTGATATTTCATCTAACATTATTAACATTAATTCATGAATAAACATGAACTTGTACCTTTTGTGTGAGCAGTTTTGTTGTATGGATCTTTTTGTGTTATTTTGTTGTGCTTGTTGCATGGATTATGGTAATATCATAAGCACAGTAAGTCAGTGAGCACACTGAATTACAATTACATAATTTGGCATCATGATTTAGCACTTTTTCCCCTTTAATCTGGCATAAATTTTAGTACACATACTATACAATGCAAAAGTTTCATAGCAATTGGACCACAAACACCACCACAACAAAACTAATCTTAAAACTGGTAGGTTTCTAGTCATGTTGAGCTGATTAGAAAGTAAGTATACTTTCCCCTCAGTCACAATTCTTTCAAAAAAAAAAAAAAAAGAAGAAAATTCTTATTTGAATAAAATCAAGTGCACTCAATATTTTTCTTTCGAACTTTGAGCAATTGTCGATATTGCCACTAAGTATGTGTGTGCCAAATTTCATGAACATATCTTGCTTAAAAGTATGTGGTTGCTATGAACATGTTCCAAAGTTTTTCGGCCTTGATTTCTCAGTTCGTTACATTCGTGACTTTAGAACTTCAAATCACAATAACTCTTCACAGAATCATCCGATTTACAAACTTTTTTTTTGCTGTAAAGCTCATTTATTGCAGATTTATGATATACCAATAACTAAAAATTGACCTCTCGTGCAACCAAAGCGACTCATTTTGTGGTGGAGGGTCACATATTTCAGAGGCAGGGAGGACAAGCATGGGCATTAGGCTCCTTATTCACAAGAACATCATGAACGCTGTCATAAGTTGCTGACCAGTTTCCGGCCAACTTGTCACCATCTGACTGAGAGCAACCCCTCTCAACATCACTATCGCACAGGCAAATCCCCTACAACAGATGACGATGATGATCATGCTGAGGACTTCTACGATCAGCTGCAAGAAGGTAGCAGGCTTCCAAGCAGTGACTGGAGAGAAATTAGCATCCCTCACCTCACCATGCATTCCATGTGGATAAAAAATGCTGATTGACAACTTCAACACAGCATTCACCGCAACAGCCAGTGAGCTCCTTGACAAACACAGACCAATCTGATGAGGCAATAGACAATACCATGAACAAAACTGTGAATGTCCTTGTCAGATACTTCCATGAATCAGATGGTCAGGTGAAGAGGCACCATTCTGCCCCAAAGCAGAGAACATTCATGCAGCCATACTGGATTCCCCACAAGAGGAACTTCCCAATGAAAACAGCGAACTTCCCAATGAAAACAGCGATCACCAGTTCAAGACGCCTCTAATGCAGGTGATTTCTTGCGTGATGGACAATTGTGCAACAATGCAAGGAGTCAGAGAGGGAGTTGAAAATTGGCTGCCATCCAACAACAAAAATCTGCAGGATATCAATGGTGACAGTGTCCACAATGTTTCAAATTCAGCAAAGGAACTGCACAAACCTTTTGATGGGCTACACTAAAGAGCTGTCTTCCAACATCTATCACGACACTGAAAAATCACCAAAGATGAATGATTTGTTTGGAGAAATCCACACTTGGAAGCCCTGTGGTGTGGGTCCTGACATCCTGTCCAAGCTGCTGTTTACACATGCTGGACAATACAGAGAGATCTTTCAGACTAACAGATGCACTTCAACTGTATTACTTTGCCTTCCTGTCAACAGGAGAATGGCAGCAAAAGAACAGAGTGGTTGGTAGAAAAGGTCCTGACCTGCCATAATATGTACTATCATGTATTATCACACTACACAATGCTGTATTCATAACTTTGTGTGAGGTATTCACATTAACATATGCCTGCATGTTTTTTCCACAGCTGCTGCTGCGAGCCAAATCATCATGCACTAAAAGCAAAGACAGACTGCAAAGCAGAACAACTGAAATCATCATGCATTGAAAGCTGCTGCCCCAAAACAGCATGAGATATTGGTGGGTGAAGGGAGCAGTTTCCAGAGCAGTCTCCACTTTCAATGAGGATGTCAATGCCCTTGTTGATGTCATGAACAGGCTACACACTGACGTCTGTCATGTGACACTCAAGCTGCTGGCAGACACAGATAAAAAGAGGATGTCAAAAGGTGATGCTGTTGCCTTTGCAGATGCCCCGAGAGTGTCGTCGACAGTATGCGCTTCAACACAGAATCAACACTAGGGAGGAAGATACTAGAGATTGTGAAGTTTATGGTGCTGGCCTGCATTCATACTCTTTTGATATCTTAACCTCAAATGGCTAGCTGAAAATTATGTGAGAATGTGGTGTGAAAGAACTGATTCTATAAACAGTACAATGTAACCCTTCAGTATATTGTTCCGCAGGTCTGCATCACATTCACCTACCAGAGAAAAAAAAATTTTTTGGGATATATATTTCAACTTGTTCTGTTGTGAGTACCTCAAACAGATGTTATCCATTCATATCACCAGGCTATAAAAACCCTAGAGTCAGTTTCTTTTCTTTTCTTTTGTTTATTTTATATATATATTTTTTAATTATATATATATATATATATATATTTTATTTTTTTTTTTTTCTCAAGGCCTGATCAAGCACATTGGGTTACGCTGCTGGTCAGGCATCTGCTTGGCAGATGTGGTGTAGCGTATATGGATTTGTCTAAATGTCTACGCCTCCTTGAGCTACTGAAACTGAAAACTGAAACTTGTTTTGTTTGCCATTTTCTCAGTTCACTGCCTTTACAACACTTTTTTGTCTGTACCTTTATTTGCTCAATAAAAATTAAACCTACACTGCATGACTATCCTATAGGATATTATTCAAGTTTTGTCGGGAGGATTTCTGAAAATATTTTAAGGGTTTTACCAAATTTTGGAAAATCGTAAAAAATTAACCAACTGAACAATTGACAAAATCTCTCAACACAATGAAGGTAATATCATTGTGTATCCAGTCCATATAACAGAAAATGTGTGCATACACCACAAAAAACCACAAACTCCATTCGTCTGGTGCATTGTGGGTGGCCATTTTGATTTGTTTCCACAGCAACAGGTATTCACAGAATTCTAAAAAGGAACCATATAATTATGTGACCTGGTTCGAGACAAAATTTGACAAAAAACAAGAAAGCCAGAGAATCGACAGACAGACAGAAAATACGAAAAAACTCAGCCGGATGGAGAGCACAGGAACAGGAGTCATAATGGCTGCTGGAAAAAGAGGGCGCTAGCCAGCGGGACAAAGGAGAGGTTACCTACTTCCGGGAGGTTATCGGCCGTAGTTTCGTTTTCTCCGCATAGGCGGATAGTAGTTTGCACAGGCAGGAATGTCAGACCCCTGCCGGAGTCTGCACTTGTTGGGTCACGGTAAAGTATGTGTAATTAAATAACATTTTTTGTGATCCACAAGTCATGATACATCTGGTAGACAAAAAAACAGATAAAGTAGGAGAGAGACCTGCAGCGTCTGACCATAAATCATTTTTCTGGTTAATCCGTTCCCTGGCCCCTACGATAGGCCCTGTCCTTCTACCCCGCATGGGGCCTAGGTGGCACCAGGATCTAAAACTTTCTCTTTTTTGCTTTTCCGACAGTTGCACTCGTGTATAAAAAAAAAATAAATAAATAAATAAAAAATAAAAATTAAAAAGAGGCCCCTTCATGCCAGAAGAACACTGATTTCAGTCACATGCCGCCAGCCTCACCCTCATCATTCTGTTTACAAACCAACACTATTCTTTTTTTTCCTGCATCATCCATATCCTGTGACATACATTTGATAACCAATCTTGACAACAAAACCACTAAAAAATGAAATAACTTTTTTTTGGGGGGGGGGGAATGAAAAAAAAAAAAGAAAGAAAGAAAGCGTCCCAAATTACTCTGCTGAGGGACCATAATAAAACTGAAGTTTTCTCCCCATGCAATTCACAGACAGAACTTCCACACCGAACTGAAAGTGCTGAACAACACACAGAAAAAAAAAAAGAACCCATTCCTGGTTATCTATAAAAACCAGATCCCCTGATTATCCTGTAAAAAAAAAAATCAAAATAAAATAGAACAAAATAAGTGCATATGCCTCACAACTCCATAGGATATCAACATCACTACACATGATAAAATCACAAGAAAACTACATGAAACCTGAAAGATTTTTTTTCTTTTCTTTTTTCTTTTTTTCTTTTTTTTTTTGCAACCAGGTTCCATGCTCTTTGTTAACTGCATTGTACAGCACAGAATTTCATTGCATTGCATTATATTACTTACTGTCACAAGAGATTTCTAGGGGCTGCTCTCCCTGGGGGAAAAGCATCACCAGAGATTTCTAGGGGCTGCTCTCCATGGGGAAAAAGCATCACCAGAGATTTCTAGGGGCTGCTCTCCCTGGGGAAAGAGCGTCACCAGAGATTTCTAGGGGCTGCTCTCCCTGGGGAAAGAGCGTCACCAGAGATTTCTAGGGGCTGCTCTCCCTGGGGAAAGAGCGTCACCAGAGATTTCTAGGGGCTGCTCTCCTTGGGGAAAAAGCATCACCAGACATTTCTAGGGGCTGCTCTCCCTGGGGAAAGAGCGTCACCAGAGATTTCTAGGGGCTGCTCTCCCTGGGGAAAGAGCGTCACCAGAGATTTCTAGGGGCTGCTCTCCCTGGGGAAAGAGCGTCACCAGAGATTTCTAGGGGCTGCTCTCCCTGGGGAAAGAGCATCACCAGAGATTTCTAGGGGCTGCTCTCCTTGGGGAAAAAGCATCACCAGACATTTCTAGGGGCTGCTCTCCCTGGGGAAAGAGCGTCACCAGAGATTTCTAGGGGCTGCTCTCCCTGGGGAAAGAGCGTCACCAGAGATTTCTAGGGGCTGCTCTCCTTGGGGAAAAAGCATCACCAGACATTTCTAGGGGCTGCTCTCCCTGGGGAAAGAGCGTCACCAGAGATTTCTAGGGGCTGCTCTCCCTGGGGAAAGAGCGTCACCAGAGATTTCTAGGGGCTGCTCTCCTTGGGGAAAGAGCGTCACCAGAGATTTCTAGGGGCTGCTCTCCTTGGGGAAAAAGCATCACCAGACATTTCTAGGGGCTGCTCTCCCTGGGGAAAGAGCGTCACCAGAGATTTCTAGGGGCTGCTCTCCCTGGGGAAAGAGCGTCACCAGAGATTTCTAGGGGCTGCTCTCCTTGGGGAAAGAGCGTCACCAGAGATTTCTAGGGGCTGCTCTCCCTGGAAGAGCATTACCAAAGTGCAGCACCACCCATATTCTTTTTCTTTTGTTATTTGCGTCACAATGAAAGTGTTGCTTTTTCTACAGAATTTTGCAAGGGACATTCCTTTTGTTGTAGCAGGTTCTTTTACATGTGCTAAGTGCATGTTGCACATGCTGTCTTGTTTTATCATCTCATCCAATGGACTGGCACGCAGATCCCCACTCAAGGTCTCATGGAGGGTGGGGGGGGAATCAAAATCCTGGTCCCTATATGGGTTTCCAACCCATGGAACTAGCTTCCAAGTCCAGCACATAAACCACTAGGCCTCCTCCTCACGCTATTTCTTTTTCTTTCAATATCATCATTCATCAATAAAGGCACATATCTGTCATCCAGATGAGATGATAAATTGAGGTCCCTATGAGTAGCATGCAGTTAACATGCATAAAAGAACCCACAGCGATAAATGGTTGTCACTGGCAAAATTCTGCATAAAATGGACTTTCTAATAGGAAAACAAATACACTCACTGGCAGAAAAAAACACAAGGCAGCACTGCACCATAGCTATGCATTCTCCCTAGGGAGAGCACCCCAAATTTCACAAAGAGAAATCTGTTGCCCTAAAGTGTGTATGTAGGATAGTCGTGTCCAACTATAATCACCAGAACAGCAGAGGAGGCAATTGCTGTCCTGATTATCTGGACTAGAATCTGATTATAGTGGAGAGTGTCTTGCCAAAGTTACATCCCCACTCTCTTGGCCATGAGGGCTTTAGGATAGTTGATGCTGGGATGGTTCCTTAAGGCCAACTGGTCCCAAAGGCTGCAGCATGCAGATCCAGTGCAATCCTGTCTCCTACTTTGAGTCTCAGTCTTTCACAAAAGACTAAGCTGTAAATGAATTCTCAAGACAATGGAGGCACCACTGATCATACAGCTCCCTCTTTGCTGTTGGCCCCACTGAAAGCTTATATCAATGTATAAGCGGAGCGTGGAGACAAAGTGCAACACAACAGAACACATTCTTCACTCACAAGCAGCACCAGTACCTAGTCCCCACCCACAGCAGAGCTGCTTGCTATGGAGGGCATGGACGGAACAACTGCTTGCTGATTGGCTGTGGCGGAGGCGGAGGAAGACTCTGGCACTGTAGGGGATGCGGAAGCCGTGTGGAGGCCGGGCGGCAGGGGTACAACACGAAGTTTCATGGCGTCCACTTTGCCGGTCTGAATGTGGAAGGCCGGGGCCACCCATGCTCCACATGGGCACCTCTCTCCTGTTCAAAAAAAGAGTTGCTTAAATAATTTTTTTTTCTTCTTTTTTTTTTTTTTTTTTTTTTACTATTTGTTTAAAGGGTAAAGGTCCCACAGCCCTGGATCAGATGCCTCACTGTTTCTGCCACAGCTTACTATTTTTTACTATCATCATCATCATCATCATCATCATCACTGTCATTGTAGCTTAAAGCCCAACTGACCACACAGGGCCGCATCAGAGCTGACAACAACTGTCAATATTGATGTAGTAGAAATTGAAAGAAAATCTACAAAAGAAAATAAGGTTGACAATTAAATACAACCACATTCAATGCACATAAACCTGGAACAAGCCCCTGGCACAGACCATTCCATCTCTTCTTTTTGTCACAGAACCTGAGCACATATCACTGTAGATCATACACACAAATTATACACAAAACAGGCATACAAAACCCCCATATTGCCAGAGGGCAACTGTCATGTCCTAGAAGCAAAAACAAATATAGAAAAAATATCCAATTTTATATTTCATAAATGTGTATATACATATATATATCTATATATAAATATATATATATATATATATGTCTCTTTTTCTATTTTCATTTTATGTTTTAAAAAAGATCAATGGGACTCTAACCAATTTGAAATAAGAGAGTTCATGAACAACAGAAAACAGAAACGAACACTTCATTTTCTAATGTCAAAGAAGGAAATTATCTTTTTTTGTTTTTTGATCATGTGATAAGAGTTTCCGCTGTGTGTGTGTGTGTGTGTGTGTATGTGTGTGTGTGTGTGTGGCTGTGTGTGCATCTGTGGCTGTGTGTGTGCATGTGTGAGCCTCTGTGTGCAAACACAATTGAAAGTGGCAATTTTTTTTTTTTTTTTTTTTTTTTTATAGAAAAACAGATGACACTCCAACAAACTGCATGAAACATTCAATGAACTTTTGAAAAAATATCTCTCTAAAATCAAAAATACTTACCATACCAAACAAAGGATCCAAGTTTTGCACTGCATTTAGGACATGCCAGCTGAAACAACCCCGATCAAAAAATATCAGTGTTATGTTTCCAACTTATCAATTTCTAAGTTTCTAAAACTTGTGTCTGATAATACCAGCTGAATGGAAATTTGTACTTAATTATGATTTTCTATGGACTCAAATTTTGCATGAACACAATCAGAAATATTGGAAAGAAGAGCACGCACACACATACAAATATGCAAACACATACCCACACAGAGTAATAACAATTCGATGATAACAGTAATAAAATCAACACATCTTAAATTCATACATCAATAATAAATCTCCCTACATGTTTTGAAAGTACTGCAGAAATGGCAGGATTTCAGCGTGAGTTTGGCCTGATCACACTGACACACCAGGTAATCATGTGACCTACTATATGATCAAAAATGCAGTACAACCTGACCAACAGAGAAAAATCCAGGGGAAAAATAAAGAACAAAACATAGCCGTAATGATCACAGAGAACAGGAAACGAAGACAGCTGTCAGAAAAGAGGGCACTTCAGAAGAGAGGTATGTGGAGGAAGGTAACTGGCCGCTGGCACTTTCATTTTTGTCCATCACTATTTCACCATAAAATACAGGAAACAGTCCCTGCAGGTCCCAGTAATGTCAGAAAATTTCTCTTCTCTTGTATGTCTTCATGTGCCGTTGCATGTTGAACACTATTATGCACTACTGTGTATGTAGTGTTCCATGTTGAATGGGGAGTGTACCATAGGACCATGTATCATTATTGTCACTATCAACACAAACACACACACAAAGCTGAAAGCAAACATACCTTTCCCTCCACCGTCTCCACCTGCCCTTTCATCCACGCCATGGGTTCCACAAACAGCGACATCTCACACTTCTCCCCCCTTCCTCCCCCCTCCCCCTCTCCAGTCCCCCCGGTAGACTCGTCCCCGTTCTCCTTGCCAGGGGCATCGAGGGTTCTCTGCTGGGGTCGCTGGCTGGAGGGCATCTTACTGTGCCAGTCGTATGCCGACGCCCAGTCCCCTTTTGTGTGAGGCATCAGGGCGTCTGACTGGAACAGGACTCGCCTGGAGACAGGTTTACCGTTTTCTTTTGTTGAAAAAAGGACATGGTCATGAGTGACTATCATTTATCGTGTATGTGTGTCTGCATGTGTCTGTGCATGTCAGACCATGTATGTGTGTGTGTGTGTGTGTGTGTGTGTGTGTGTGTGTGTGTGTGTGTGTGTAACATACATGCAAAGCATTTGTTTGATTACCTGGTTGACTTTTTTTTCATCTTTTTTTTGTTTCATTTCCCCCCACCCACCAGCCCAAAGGAGTTTCTAAAATCACATATTGTTTAAATATCTTTAGATCTGAATGACTAGTTAAATTCCATGTCTTTGGATACGCAAATTTTATCTGTTCAAAAGACTTTTTTTCTATTACAATGTTATTGTGTTTTTTTGTTTTTGTTTTCTATCGGTCTCCTTCCATCAACCAGGCCTGAGAAATACAGACACTTGCAGCACTGGCTAGGAGATAGGGGCAACACTGAAAAACACACCAAGGTACGAGATAACATGTGACTATGTCAGTGTGTGGTTCCAGTCTTCTCATGCCACACTCATTTCTGGGTTGGAAGCCAGATATGGCAAAGAACCCAACAACCATGATGGGGCTGGAACTCACAACCTCCAAGTTGCCAGTCTATGTCATTCACCTCTTCGCCACGTCAACAGGTACAATTGTTGTGCCTTTCTTTACAATGATATCTGTTCTGAACCTCTGTGTTATTTTTGTTTTGTTTTTGTTTTTCTGAAAACAGAAATTAACGACAAAATACAACAAAGACGAGCAAAACAACATTTTTTTCAGAATATTATCATGGATCATTTGATATCAGTCAACAGCATACATACATAAAGCATGCATCATTTCATATAAACTTTTTAACAAGCACACAACTAGCACCTGTATACGCAGATTTTCATCCACTAACATTTTAATATATACAATATACATTATGGTATAAAGAATTTATACCTTTATTACTTGACTAATCCGCCATTGTCGTCCTTACGTTTTGTTTTGTTCATTCATCTGTATTTGAAGCATGCCCCTACAAATTCTATGCAGTAATATGCATGGAAGGATTTACATGTATACAATATACATCATGACACAAAGCAGTCATACCTTAATAACATGACTAATCCCTTATTGTTGTCATTTGGTTTGGTTTTGTTCCTTCTTCTGTATTTTACACATGCCCTTCAAAATTCTATGCATGCATAAAAGCTAGGAATAAATAGGTGCACACATTGATACTCTTTGTCCTCCCTTGACCTACCACTCCAAGTCAATGTAATCTATACTATGAACTGAGGAAAGAAACAATAGTGATTTGTCTATTACTCGAGATGGCTAATGTAACACTGTCGCCGTTGCTGCAGTTAGCTATACTGTTAACAGTTAATAACTGTACAGGCCAGCTGTTAGTGGCTGAAAACTTGTTGAAAGACACTACTGTACCTGCACTTGCGACACTTGTAGACTGTGCCAGTGGCAGCCGAAGGGGAGGATTCTGGTCGATAGATACTGGACAGAAGTTGATCCTTACGGAAACCTGAACACAAGTCAACATTGCTAACATGTTCAATAAAACAGTAACAATAATCATTATGTAAATAAAACATATGTCTTAGTGGAGTGCTGGCCTAGCGGTACTGCGTATGCCTAAAAAGCGAGAGAATCTGAGAGCATCGGTTCAAATCCCACACTCACCATTATTTTCTCCCCCTCCCCTAGACCTTGACTGGTGGTCTGGACAAAGTCATATGGATCAGATGATAAACTGAGGTCCTATATGCTGCATGCAACTTGCGCACGTAAAATTACTCACAGCAACAAACAGGCTGTCCCTAGAAAAATTCCACAGAAAAATCCACTTCAATAATGAAACAAATGCACCTTCAGAAAAAAAAAAAAAAAAAAAAAAAAAAAAAAAAAAAAAAAAAAAAATTTATACATATTCACATTGAACTGCCGGTCTTATCTCTTTACCTCTCTCTCTCTCTCTCTCTATATATATATACACATATACACATAGATATATAGAGATGTAGATATAGGAAAGATAGACGGGTGGTGCTGCACTCTTGTGACGCACTCTCCCTGGGGAGACCAGCCTGAACTGAATTCGCAGGAAAACACCATCCATCAAGCTTTCTGAATTCCGGCATTTATAATGTGTGTATGATTATGCATAGGAATACATGTGCACATATATGTATTTATTGTTGTTTATTTTCTTTATATCACTGCCAGCTTTTCTCCTTTCTATTCATTTTGTTTTCATCGATTATTTAAATATTACCCTGTTTTCTCTCTTTTAAAAATTCTATCATACTTACTCCACTTTCCATCACAATTTTTAATGTGTGTCTGTTGTAAAAACAACAACAAAAAAACAAAAAACAAAAAAAGTAGTAAAATTTAATTTCAAAAAGTTTAACACACACACACTCACACACACACACACCCACCAACCATAAAAAAGAAAACGAAATAAAAAAAAAACCAGCAGCCACTATGCCCACCTGACTTGCTCCGAAGGGCTATTTTGTTAAGCATGTATCGTCGGAACTCCTCATGGGCTTCGTTCACCTTGTACCCCATCAGCTCAAACAGGTCCAACTGCTGCAGGAATCCCTGGTTAGGACTGGCAGACACACAACGGATGTTCCATCAGTTAGCATTTGATTTGACTTTTGGAACAAAGTACTACTACAACTGCGTTCATCTATTTTGTGCCCAATCAAATGACTTTGATCTCAGCACTTTACAATAACACTAGTTCCAATTTATAAAAGACATACATACATATACATATATATACCGGTATACACACATATGTATACATGCATACATACATACATACAGACAGATAGATAGATAGATAGACAGACACAGACAGACAGACAGACAGACAGATAGATAGACAGATAGATAGATAGATATATCCATCAATGATGTCAGAATCCTACATCACAATCACCAAAATACAACAGATGTAAATTTAATGTGGCCTGTGGAGCAAAGTACTTTTCATGCCGGACTTCCTCACCACAACCAGCAAAATACAGTGGATTAAGGTCAACATTTTCATTTGGCTTGTGGAAATATGTACTAATGTACAGATCCCTCATTAGGACTTTTTGTGTATGGAGTAAGGCTTTGACAGTGCACTCGGCTGTTATATAGGGCTGGTCCACAGAAACTATAGTGCAGCTGCACTGTTAGGGTACAAAGTGCTTTTTCAACCACTTGTATTCTCACACGGTGATTTCAGCTTGCTGACTTCACCTCCTACACTGTTCACTGGTGCTTTTACCAGACCTTTTCAAGATCAAACAGAAAATGTTCCATAGTTTGGCTTTCTGTTTGGTATGACAGCTAATAAAGAGCTACACAGAATAAAAACCCATCTGCTACAGCACTGATAAAAGGGACTAGCAGATATCCCTGTGTCAATGTTCCCTTTTCATCATTCTGTGTTGACTGCTACTGGTCTAGGGTTTTCACTAAAACTACAAGACGTTTCAAGATCGTGAACTCTGTAAATCCTTGTTCATTACTGTACTCAGTCACAATCTGTTCACCTGACTGTACAATACTTGTTCATTACTCAATTTACTGTACTCAGTCATTATCTGTTTACCTGACTGTACATGTTCATTAGTGTACTCAGTCACAATCTGTTTACCTGACTGCACAATACTTGTTCATTAGTGTACTCAGTCACAATCTCAATCTGTTTTACCTGACTGTACAATACTTGTTCATTAGTGTACTCAGTCACAATCAGTTTACCTGACTGTACAATACTTGTTCATTAGTGTACTGTGTACTCACATCTCAGTCACAATCTGCTTACCTGACAATGGGGCGACGAAGCTGGACAAACTCCAGTGCTGCCGCTCTGCTCATTGTGTAGGTGCGCATCACATAAGCTATCACCACTGTGGCACTGCGAGATGCACCCACCTGACTGCAAGTGGAACACAGATATTTGATGTTTGACATTGCTGCTGCTTATACTATTGACGTATTATCCAGCCGACCGCGCAGGGCCATATCAGGACTGTCCAACTCAACAAAATATTCAGCTGTATTCAGCAAAAAAAACCTTGGTCAGTCACTCAGTGTCACACCTGAGAAAAAACGACAACAAACAAACAAAACCTGCAAAAAAAGACAGTTCATGACACATTACATTAACCATTAACTCAATTAGCCCTTAACCTGATGGGTGCAATAGCCAAGTGGTTCAAGCATTGGACTTTCAATCTGAGGGTCCCGAGTTCGAATCTCCGTAAATGGAGCCTGGTGGGTAAAGGGTGGCGATTTTTCCCATCTCCAAGGTCAACATATGTGCAGACCTGCTTGTGCCTGAACCCCCTTTGTGTGTATACGCAAGTAGAAGATCAAATACGCACGTTAACGATCCTGTAATCCATGTCAGTGTTCAGTGGGTTATGGAAACAAAAAAAATACCCAGCATGCACATCCCCGAAAGTGGAGTATGGCTGCCTACATGGCAAAGTAAAAACAGCCATACACATTGCAGCCCATGATCGAAAAAGAAGAAAGCCTTTAACCCAAACACTGCTCTCGCATCAAAATTCATCTCTTTAGAACAGTTTTCACATTACAAGATTTGCATAAACTGTAAGAAATGGGAACTAGCATCTACAGTTTTTCTGGATGCATCCACATGTAATCTGGAGGAAAAAAAACAGTGTATTTTCTGCCGTTTTATCTGCATTAACATGGCACGGAAGCCTGTCGTGACTAGTCTGCTCCCCCGGGTTGAATGAGTTACACTCCATATGGCAAAGAAGACTAGGCTGTGCTCAAGACAGCCTTCCGGCTTGATCTATCATACCCATATAACAAAAAATCTTTAAAAAAAACCCACTAAAACAAAGTTGACACAAATTACTGACCAGTAAACCAGCACAGCCCCTTGCTCCATCCCTTCCTCCACAAAGACCAATACAAATGCCCCGACAACAACCAATAAAATTTTTTAAAAAAAGAGTGGCGCTGTAGTATAGTGATGCGCTCTCCCTGGGGAGAGCAGCCCGAATTTCACACAGAGAGATCTGTTGTGATAAAAAGAAATACAAATACAAATACAAAATCATAAAAAAAATTCTAAAAGCACTAAAACAAAGATGACACAAATGACTGACCAGTGAACCAGCACGGCTCCTTGCTGCATCCCTTCCTCCACAAAAGCCAGACACTCTTCCATGTCCCGCAGCAGGTCATGATCGTACATGTCCAGGGCAAACACATGCTGGTATGTGAACCCACTCATCAGCTCCCCAGGCAGCGCCCTGTCCATCAAAGTCAGCACGTGGGTGATTCCCCTTTGCCGGAGCGCCGAGGGCTCGAAAATGCCTGTGATGCCTCCCAGGAACAGCTTGGGCATGATCTCGTCCAGACTCGTCATTCTGCTACAGTGTGCTGTGTGCAGTTAGCTCTGAAGTTTCCTACTGCACAACCCTAGAAAATAAATAAATAAATAAATAAGTAAAAAAAGGTCTGGCAGTCACCATTTTTTCATGTGTGTGTGTGTTTGTGTCACTGTGTGTATGCATGTGCCTATGTACGCACATCTAATCCAATCCCATTCAATCAGTGCTTACAAGTTGTAGCCCAGCCGACCACAAAAGGGCCATTTTAGGAGTGATCCCCAGTCATTTCTTAAAACCAGTCCAAAAACACAAAATACTGTTAAAACAAAAAGTTGACTGAAATGTAAAAAATAGATCAATTCACTCACTTCTCAACTGATCCATGTAAAGCTGATATCATAATCATGTTAAAATATTGTGACGGTGTAAAAAGATCATATCAACAACATCAGTCCCAGACCATATAAAATTCAAATCAAGTTAAAGACATTCATTTCCGTCAGATAATGAAAAATAGTGTCTGTATTTGCATTTGTATTGTATTTGTATTTCTCTTTTTCATCTCAACAGATTTCTCTGTGTGAAATTCAGGCTGCTTTTACCAGAGAGAACGCATCGTTACACTGAAAGCGCCACCCGTTTTTTTGTTTTTTTCCTGCATTCAGTTTTATTTGCTTTTCCTATCAAAGTGGATTTTTCTACAGCATTTTGCCAGGAACAACCCTTTTATTGCTGTGGGTTCTTTTACGTGCACTAAATGCATGCTTCACACGGACCTCAGTTTATCGTCTCATCCGAATGAATTGCGTCCAGACCACCACTCAAGGTCTAGTGGAGGGGGATAAAACATTGGCAACTGTGCCGTGTTTCAAACCGGTGCACGCAGATTCCCTCGCTTCCTAGGTGAACGCGTAACCTCTAGGCCATCACTCCACGTGCAGCATCCCCCAGGATCTACATGGAGCTAACAGTAAATTATTTGTGCCTGATATCATGCATATCCCAGCAGCTGATCAGAAGATGTCTGACACTTAGAGGCTGGTTTGTATGGCTTACACTATGGAGGTTCTTAACCTTTCCGAATAAAAGAAAGCGTAAGATATGTTGACCCATGAGCAGACTGATAGTTTGCTATTTCCTGCAATAGTAGGAAGTGATTCCTTCAGATCAAGACTGTTTTGAAACAGCCTGTCTGTCTGTCTTCAGCTTCCATTCCTGCTGCCAAAGGCATCCCACCACATGTGTGCATGAGTAAGGCCTAAGGGTATGCATGTGTGTGACACAAAGATCAAAGCTTTTCACTTTCAACTCAAGTTGATCAAAAAAACAGTTATATGGCAAGTGTGTCAGCGCTGTCTGCACACTCAGTAACATAGAGGTACAAACTCAAGTCACACACTATTTACTGTCACTTAGAACTTAGAACATAAGAAAGTGGCTAATCTGCACCAAACTCAGCTTAAAAAATTATCCTTGCTGGCTTCTGCATCACGGGAAACATGCTGGCTCACACAGTGGTCTGCCATTTTCACAGGTTTCACCAGAAACTAACTACCCACTCCATTATATCCCAGTATGCTTCCCTGCAATATCCTGGAAAGGAACAGTTCTCGAGATAGCCTTTGGCCTTTCCCTTGAGCAGCTCAAATGCTCTGTGAACATTTCTCCTCGTCAGGTAAATTCAAACGCACTGAAAAACGGTTGATTTCGGACTCAGCGTGCCCTTTGTAATGTGTACCGCCATCACACCATGGTGTGATTTTTGATCTGCTGGGGCTGCCAAGTCTGGAACACCGGAGGCTGCGAGGGGACATGATCGAATTATTCAAATACCTTCACGGGCATTACGACGCACAGAGGCCAGTGTTCCAGTCGTCACTTAGTGGAAACCTCAGAGGCAACACCCTAAAACTCCAAAAACAACGCTTTCGCCTTGATGTCAGGGGGAATTATTTCTCTAACAGAGTAGTGATACAATGGAACGGTCTCCCAGACTCCGTGGTCCTGGCGCCATCAGTCAACGCCTTTAAGACCCGCCTAGATAAACACTGGAGGGGCCTACCTGGCCTGTACAACCCAGCTTGTCAGACAACTGATTTGGTCTAGCCGCGCTCGCCACGCAAGCAACCATTTCAGTAATAGTTCTCAGGAACACGAACAGGCCTCGGGAGAGGCCTAAACCGTCGTCTAGTCAAGTCATGGTAGCCAACGTTTCCTAGACAAAAATTCTGCACGTCAGCATACTAAACTATGCACTGGCTACAGAATACAAAAGAGTAATAACCAAGTCGGTATCGATATTCATATTCAGTAACTTTCGGTTAACTACACACAAGAAGTCAACAGTCAATGAAATTCGAACTATCCCCACCTTTCACCGTTTGCTTCGAACCTCAATAGGATGCCTGACTTCTCGCCCCTTCTGATCCAGTTAGTGGGCAGGATGGAGAGTGTGAATGTGATTGGAGTAAAAAAAAAAAAAAAAAAATTTAATTTTTTTCCCCCCAAGCAACCGGTCTGCGGAAACCCCTCCAGAAATGTGGCAAAATAATCAACGTGTTGATTGTGGCTACACAACAGAAGAAGAAGAAGTCACAGCTGTCGTGTGATCTCGTGCTACCATGAAGCCGGAAATGCCACTACGAAACCGGTGTAACAGGCCAGATCTTACCCTGGCCAGAGTAGGCCAGGGAATTTAGATTAAAATTTGCGTTAGGTCAAAATGTCTGCAACAAAACCGTTCTTTTTACGATAAAATAGAATAAATCATACTAATCACACTGACATAAAGTTGGCCACTATAGGGGGGCGGGAACATAGGTAGATTTTGATTTTTAATGTCCAGAATCGAATATTTTTACTGTTACTTCTGCCTGTGTGAGAGCCCCTTACAAAGAGTCGCAAGGCAAGCACAGGCGAAGGTTACGCAAGCGCGGTATAAGGGTCGCCAGAGGAAAGCGTTCAGCGCGGTACAGTACATGTGACTGACTGCTGCCGCGCTGATGCTGATCTGTGAGCAGGTCACTGAATCTGAACAGTATGCTAGGAACAGAGCTCTTTCGGGTCAAAAGGAAACAAACATTTTCAATTTCATGTATTTTTTCTGAAGTGGTAGAAGACGCAAATCCGCTTTTATGAATGTTTTCCAGTTTCCTACCATTCATGACATATCATAAAGAATGAAATCAGTATTATACCAACTGCAAAGG
>NC_134889.1:22488556-22501056 GCF_041734735.1 Babylonia areolata | reverse complement strand
TCAGTGAAGAAGGCTATCTTTGGTGGTGGGTTGACTGACGTCCTGAGGCCTTGTGCAGCATGGAGTAGTGCTGCTGTCTCCGCTCTGTAGTTCGAGGAGATTCTTCCTGTGGGGAAGGCTCCAGGGGTCAGTCTTCCATCTGTGTGCCTGATGAAGATGCCTGCTCCTCCATTCTTCACCGCTCCCTCCGAGGATCCATCTGTGAAGACGTGCGTCCATTCGCTGGGGTTGTACTGAGTCTCAATCATCTCCAATGTCAGAGCTTTCAGCAGGGGAGGGGCTTGGCAGTCCTTTTGGTCGATGCCAGGGACTTTTGTGATGATTGAGACTCCTTCCAGTTGGTCGGCCGGTTCCTCGAAGTCGGGGAGTGTTTCCATCTCGGCAGGGGACGAGGGCAGCAGGTCTTCATGTTGGCGGTGCAGGGTCTTGGAGAGGTGGTTGAAGCTGGTCCGCTTCAGTCTGTTCTTTGTTGGGTGCTTCAGTTTTTCGTGCATTGGGTGAGTTGGCATGCGCAGGAGCTTCTCGCTGTGGATGAAGACTTTTTCCTCTCGTCTATCTTTGAGTGGGTGGAGGCCTGTGTGTTTCTCCATCGCCTGAACTGGAGTCGTCTTTATCCCGCCAGTGATCAGCCGTAGCCCTGCGTTCTGAACTTTGCTCAGGCGGCTTGTGTTGGTTGCTGATGCCGTGGCCCAGGCAGTGCTGCCATACTCCAGGGTTGGCCTGACAGTTCCAGTGTACACCCTCTGCAGTATGCTGCTGTTGGCACCCCAAGAGGTCCCGGCGAGTTTTTTCAGGATGGCCAGTTTTCTGGTTGCTCGTCTCTCGATGTCCTTGAGATGGGGGTTCCATGTCAATCGCTTGTCGAGCTTCACACCCAGGTACATTGGCGTGTCATCCTGTTTCAACTGCATTCCGTTCAGTTTGAGGTGGGAGGTTTCTGACATCGGTGACAGCGAGAAGATTGCTGAGACTGTCTTGGTGGTGTTGATGTCTACTCCCCAGGCAGAGGCCCATGTTCCCACGTGATTGAGTGCTTCCTGCATTCTGTGGCTGGCGGACGTGAGGTATTCCGCAGCACTCCAGGCAGCAAAGTCATCAGCGTGGAGGGCTCTGGAGACATGCTTGGAGATCTTCTCAGCGATGTCGTCGATGAAGATGAGGAAAAGTGTAGGGGAAATGACTCCTCCTTGCGGCACACCTTGCTGTAGAGTGACCCGATGGCTGATTTTCCCGTCGAGTTTTACCCTTGCCCTGCGGTGTTGGAGGAAATCCTGGATCCAGCGGTACATCTTCCCTTCCACTTTCTTGTTGAGGAGCTTCAGGAGAAGTCCTGCCTTCCAGACCTTGTCGAAGGCCTTGGTTAGGTCCACGAAGACTGCAAGCACCTTCTTCTTTTCTTGAAAGGCAGTCTCTATCTCCTGTGCAAGGTACACCAGCTGGTCTTCGGTGCTGCGGTTTTTCCTGTAGGCTGATTGGGTATTGCTGAGCAGGTGGTTTTCTTCAAGGTGTTTCAGGAGTCGAGTGTTCACCATCCTTTCCATCACCTTGCCCAGACAACTCAGGAGGCTGATTGGTCGATAGCTGGACTTCTTAGTCTTATCCTTCTGCTTCTTTCTGATGGGGACGATGATGGCTTCTCTCCACTGGTCTGGAAGTTTCCCTGTGTCCCAGGACTGGTTGATGATCAAGAGAAGCTTCTGTCTGGCTACAGGTCCCAGGTTCTTGATCATGTCATTCGGGATGCCGTCTTTCCCAGGGGCTTTCTTTTTCTTCAGTTTCCTGATGGCTGCACTGAGTTCGGCCATGGAGAAGGCTGTCATCATGGACTGACTCGGGTTCTGCTGTTTCAGCTTCTCCTTGATCTCCCTCTGGACTTCCTGCACTCGGGCTTCAGGGAGTGTTGTGGTGCTGCCCTCTCTGTAAAAATCTGCAAGGATGTTGGCTGCCTGCTTGCCCGCGTGGTGCTTGCCATTTTCCTCAATGACAGTTCTGCTGTGTCTGGTGCCCGTGTCTTCGTTCAGAAGCTTGGTCAGGTTCCACAACTTGCCGGTGTCCTTCTCCATGTTGAGACTGCTGGTCTTCTCATTCCAGCTCCTCTGTATCTCTGTTCTCTTCTGCTGTTGGAAGGTTTCTTTGATGGTGTTGTATTCCCGGATGTTGTCAGGAGTGGGGCTCTGCTCCATGGTTTCTCTGGCGGAGTCTAGGTCTGCATGGAGCTGTTTCAGAGTGTCATTCCAGTAGGGCTTGTAGTTTCTGCGTTTCCCTCTTGGGATGGACTGCTTTGCTGCTCGCAGCAGTGCATCGCTGAAAAGGTTGACATTGTTGTTGAGGTTGTTGGAGGTACTGATGTCTTGGCAGAGGTTGTCTGCTTTTCCTTTGAAGAGAGTCCAGTTAGCTCGTTTGAAGTTCCAGCTGGGTTCCATTCTGTGCTGGGTGCATCCTATGCTGGAAATGCTGAGGATGACTGGCAGATGGTCGCTTCCCCCTAGCTGTGTGTTGACTGTTCTGGAGGTGAGTCGCTGAACCTCTTCTGTGGCGATGGCCAGATCTGGTGTTGAGCAGGTCTTCCATGCTCTGGAGTAGCAGGTGGGTTTGTCCTCTGGATGGTTGATGAGGATGAGCTTGTTGTCCATCATCCAGTCCTCTACTTCCTCACCACGTGAGTCCATTTCCTCATAGCCCCAGCTTGGCGAGTGGCTGTTGAAGTCTCCAACCACAAGGTGTCTGGAAGCTTCAAGTCTCACTTTGTGTAGCGCTAGAGCTGAGCCTGGAGGGCTGTAGCAGTTGGTGATCAGTAGTTCTCCGCTGGGCAGTAGCAGCTTGACTGTGTGATGCTCTAGCTCCTCTTTTCCCGATCTGCTTGTTTCTACTGCAGGGATGGAGATTTTGATGAGGGTGAGGATTCCTCCCTTGTGTCTGTCCTCTCGATCTTGGCGGAAGGCTTCGTAGCCTCTAATAAAAAATCTTTGGGGATCTTTTAAATGGGTCTCCTGAATGCAGATGACATCAATGTTGTTATTTCGGAGAAACTCCTGGAGTTCTGGTTTCTTGTTTCTCAGCCCTTCTGCATTCCACTGAGCTACTGTGAGGTTGACAGGTGGTGAATTTGTCTGGTCAGTCGCTCTACTCTGCCTTCCCCTGACCTTCAGGTTGACAGAGGCACCGGTCGCTTTGGTGGGCCCCTTTGAGGCAGGAGGCCCGGCTCCGTCCCTCCCCGGTTGTCGCTGATAGGGACGACGCCATGACGACAAAGTGGTCTGACGCATAACCATGATCGTTGATGCGTGTGTGTCCTGAATTTTAACCAGAAACCTGCGCCGTAGCTGACACACTCCGTCTTCGGCAGGCCGGATCAAGTTTTCTGTCAGGGGGCTTCTCCCTTAGCTCAGGTCTAAAGAGTCCTGCCCTGTGAGCACAGGGGGATGTGAGAGATTGGGGATCCCTCCCCTAGACGGACTGCCTGTCAAGGTTAACGAGCTCCATCTACCCGGGGCTCATGGTCCAAAGACCTGCCCTGTGAGCACAGGGGGGGATTGTTTGCTGGGTATCCCACCCGTTGGTTTGAAATCAGAGTTTCCCTTCTCCTAGATGGACTGCCTGCCAAGGCTAATGAGCTCCATCTACCCTGACCAGTCTAGTCTGCGACCTCTCTTGAGTGAGTTGCCGAGAGCTAGTCTTGCTATTGCGCCGATCGTCCGCACCCGTGCCGCGTTCGCCATGACTAGGTCATGCCCATTCTGCCCCATGTCCCCGCAGGAACACCCACATTAACGTGGCGAGGAGGTGCGGCTACAGAGTTCACTCCCTTGCTAGGGACGCACTGAGGCACCCTAGAGGGGAGATCTTAGCAGAACCCTCCACAGGTATAACAGTGCCAGACACTGAAACCACATCACCTCTCCCCAGCACTCCCTCACCCCCCCCTCTCCCTCCACAGGTATAACAGTGCCAGACACTGAAACCACATCACCTCTCCCCAGCACTCCCTCACCCCCCCCTCTCCCTCCACAGGTATAACAGTGCCAGACACTGAAACCACATCACCTCTCCCCAGCACTCCCTCACCCCCCCTCTCCCTCCACAGGTATAACAGTGCCAGACACTGAAACCACATCACCTCTCCCCAGCACTCCCTCCACCCCCCTCCACAGGTATAACAGTGCCAGACACTGAAACCAACTAAACGGCAGAATGTACTTACACAAGCAAAATGGTCTCTCTCTCTCTCTCTCTCTCTCTCTCTCTCTCTCTCTGTGGTTTGTGTGGTTTGTTCAGGATTAAAGAGGCTATGCCAGTTTTGAATAAAAGATAATTTGTGTTTGCAAATTTCTTCTGTCTTTGCTGCTGTGTGCACATGTCAAATGATCGGTATAAGGACAGGCCCAGTGCTTCCTTTTTTCAGGAAGTGTCTGGGTTTGTTCCAATGTACCTTTTATTTACCTGTGTGCTGTCTGAATCGGTAGCGTAAGCAGCACTGACTTGAAGTTGTGTACCTTGTGAATGGAGAGAGTTACCGCTCTTTACTATTTGTTAATCATTTCATCTCCTGGCCTCATTATTTGTTAATTTTATATATCTACTTATTTACTATCTTTGCCACTGCCAGCAGGAACTTCGGCCTTACCATCAGCACAAGGAAAACTGAAGTTCTCCATCAGCCAGCCCCAGGGAAACCCTACGTTGAGCCCAACATCACAGTCAACGGTCAGAGACTCAGTGCGGTGGAGCGGTTCACATACCTTGGCAGCACACTGTCACGAAATGCAACCATCGACGATGAAGTGAACGTCAGGATTGCAAGAGCAAACGCAACTTTTGGCAGACTCAGTGCAAATGTCTGGAACAGAAGAGGCATTTGTCTTGAGACCAAGCTAAAGGTCTACAGAGCAGTAGTTCTCCCCACACTACTGTACGCCTGCGAAACTTGGACAGTGTACCAACGACATGCCAAGAAGCTGAACCACTTCCGCACCACATGCCTCAGGAAGCTACTGAACATCAAGTGGCAAGACAGGACCCCAGACACAGAGGTGCTCGCAAAAGCCACCCTTCCCAGCATCTTCACCATCCTGATGCAGTCCCAGCTTCGCTGGGCTGGACACGTGGCGCGCATGCCAGACCATCGGCTGCCCAAAAGGCTCTTCTATGGCGAGCTGCAACAAGGGAAGAGATCACACGGAGGTCAGAAGAAGCGCTTCAGAGATACTCTGAAAGTCTCTCTTAAAGCGGAATCTGCAGTGGACCGTGACAAATGGCGCGCTGCTGTGCACAAAGGCGCCAAGTTGTGCGAGGCCAACAGGACTGCTGCAGCTGTTCAGAAGAGGCAGGCCAGAAAGTCACGGGCAAACAAGCTCCCTGACAATGATATGCCTGTCTTTGTCTGCCCCAGCTGTCAGCGAACATTTCGTGCGCAGATTGGACTATTCAGCCATCTGCGCATTCACAGATAGATTCATGAGCATCCTCCCCCCCACCCTACCACCACCCTCCCCCCATCCCCCAGCTGGATGACAGCGATGGTCACCATCGATCTCGATGGACACACCACCATCTTTGTATTCACTGATCTATATATAATCCACTTACCCGTTTCCCAAACTTTATGGATCTGCTTATCTATCTTAGTATTCATTGATCTATTTATCCTCCACTTACCTGTTTCCCAAATTTTATGTATCTACTATCTTTGTATTCATTGATCTGTTTATCATCCACTTACCTGTTTCCCAAACTTTATGTATCTACTTATCTACTATCTTTGTAATCAAAGATCTGTTTATCATCCACTTACCTGTTTCCCAAACTTTATGTATCTACTTATCTACTATCTTTCAAAGATCTGTTTATTATCCACTTACCTGTTTCCCAAACTTTATGTATCTACTTATCTACTATCTTTGTATTCATTGATCTGTTTATCATCACTGACCTGTTTCCCAAACTTTATGTATCTACTTATCTACTATCTTTGTATTCATTGATCTGTTTATCATCCACTTACCTGTTTCCCAAACTTGATGTATCTACTTATCTACTATCTTTGTATTCATTGATCTGTTTATCATCCACTTACCTGTTTCCCAAATTTTATGTATCTACTTATCAACTATCTTTGTATTCATTGATCTGTTTACCATCCACTTACCTGTTTCCCAAACTTGATGTATCTACTTATCTATCTTTGTATTCATTGATCTGTTTATCATCCACTTACCTGTTTCCCAAATTTTATGTATCTACTTATCTACTATCTTTGTATTCATTGATCTGTTTATCATCACTGACCTGTTTCCCAAACTTTATGTATCTACTTATCAACTATCTCTGTATTCATTGATCTGTTTATCATCCACTTACCTGTTTCCCAAACTTTATGTATCTACTTATCTACTATCTTTGTATTCATTGATCTGTTTATCATCCACTTACCTGTTTCCCAAACTTTATGTATCTACTTATCTGCTATCTTTGTATTCATTGATCTGTTTATCATCCACTTACCTGTTTCCCAAACTTTATGTATCTACTTATCAACTATCTCTGTATTCATTGATCTGTTTATCATCACTAACCTGTTTCCCAATGTGACCAGGACGGCAGCCCGAAAGGAGCAGGAGGAGGAGGGGAGACAAACGGGGACATCCCGGCCAGAGTGAGGGGCCGTGCCATGTCCATCCACGACCAGAGCGACAGGTTTGTGGCTCCTTCCCACCTCCACCCGCCCTCCCTCAGGCGAGCCTCCCAGGCCGCCGCCGCTCTCCCTGCCGTGGACCCGACGCGGAGGCCCTCCCTGATCCCCGCCTCAGACAAAGCCAGCCCCCCTCGGCGGACATCCTTGATCGCCACGTCACAGAACGCGCCCAGCCCCTCCCGGCGGCCTTCTTTGATCCGGGGTGTGACGTCTCGGCGACCTTCGACCCTGCTGGCTAAGGACCAGCTGGGTGGTGGTGGGGGATCCAGGCGGCTTTCCACTACCTTTCCTAGACCTGCTCCGCAGGATCATCCCGGGTCCAGAAGACAGTCCGAACTGTTGGGCGGGGCCGACCAGCCGTCGGTGAATGACTTTCTGCACATGGCCATGAAGAACGCCGTCATGTACGCCGTCAAACACGTGGACAAGCTCAACGTGAACAGCGACGACGAAGATTACGACGACAACGATGACGACGACAACGATGGCAGATCCGACGACAACGAAACGACCAGCCAGTACCAGCGACTGATTGTGGTGACGAAAGAAAGCGACAGCGGGGAGGAGGAGGAGGACGATGATGATGACGATTTCAACCTGGACTCCAGATCCATGAAAACCGTGGCCACCAGAAGGAGCGAAGCTTCCAGAAGGTCCGTCTACAGCGGCGAGCAGGACTCGGACTCGGGTCACCACCAACGTCCCTTGAGCAGAACCTCCACCACGCTCACCTCCGTCAGCCAGACGAGTCGCGGCGCCAGGGGAGCTAGACCCAGGGAGATGATCACTCCCAGGAACACCCACAACCTGGAGCTTCCTCGCATCAACACGTTGTCAAGCTTCGAGAAAGTCCCTCCGCGAAAACCCGACAACACTATTACCACAACTACTGCTCTTTCCGTTCCTGGTGGGGAAATAACCACGTCATTGAGTTTTGTGGACGTGCACAGCGTTGCGTCAGAGAACTCCAAAAGGTATCGGACGAAGAAAAAATCCGTTCAGATTTCCGAGTCTCCACCTCAGAGGCGTGTGCAGAGAAGAGATGGTTTGTTGGATGACGGTTTGTCGACGTCGATGTCGTTGTACACCAACCTGGGGAGCTTCCAGGATGACGTGACGAATGACGAAGTGCACAGACCCAACAGCGATGACCTGCTGCTGAAAAAGGCCAGAAGGCGCTAGCTGACTGACGAGTCCCACCAGACAACACCAGACAAGCTGGTTAGGTTTTGTTTTTCATGTTTTATTCTATTGTATGTATTGAACTGTCTTGCGATGTAGGCTACTTTCTCTCACGACAGATTTTTAATAATAATAATAATATTATTATTATTATTATTTTATTTTTTTTCAATGTGGGGAGAGCATGTCTTCAATGTGCAGCATCATCCTCTTTTTTTTATATTCTGTTTGTTTATCTGTTGGGTTTTTTTTTCCCACCCATAGTTTTATTTTATTTTCCTTTTGTAAGACCTCGATTGCATGCACTTCATGGAGTATATCTTCGTCAGACCCGTATTTCCCCCCTTTTCTCTTTTTTTTTTTTCATTAATATTTTTTAATAATATTGTTATAAGCATTTTTTCTTAAGCTAGCACGTTACATTCGCGCTTAACAAAAACCCATGATATGGCCGGCTTAACAAAACCCCGTGATATGGCCGGCTTAACAAAACCCAGTAATATGGCCGGCTTAACAAAAACTCGTGATATGGCCGGCTTAACAAAAACCCGTGATATGGCCGACGGACGGTGATAACTGTCCAGGAACGTGCAGCAAGGAGGGGGTCTCTATCACACTGCACCGCCATCACCAGCACGATACCGTGTTCATTCATTCATTCTTCTTCTTGTCCCCCCCCCCCCCCCTCAACCTCCCTCCCTCCAACCATCCTCCTCCTCCTTCTTCTCCCCTTCACCCCCCTCCTCCTCCTCCTCTTCTTCTGCTCCTCCTCATCTGCCTTTCTTCTTCTTCTTCTGTCTCTCTTTTTTTTTTCGGAACGAGATTTGTAAAGGTCAAAGATTTGTTTTCTGCCCGTCCCGAGTTATTTCACAGTTCGTTTGTTTCATCATCATCCCAAGTTTGCAAATCAGAATATACCTCAGTGTTACGGGTTTAGCGCATAAGGCCCCTCCTGTACACCATTGTCACTGAGCCGTGACGAACGTGATCACCCATGTACATATAACTTTTTCCCCCCCTCTGTTCCTTCTCTTCCCCTCCAATCTGTCTTTTTCTGTCACTTTAGCTCTTGCACGTGCTGTACATACTCCTTGCACAGGCTCACTTTCAAGATTCCTCACTCAGATATAGCAGGTAAAATTTCACCAAACATGCAGACATCAAGAGCATTCACTTTTAGAACTTCACGGCGTCTGGTCGCCTAGAGCTTCAACGCTCTGTAGGGCGGATAAGGGTACCTGTTCATCCAGGCACTCCAGGCATCTGCTTGGCAGATGTGGTGTAGCGTACATGGATTTGTCCGAACGCAGTGACGCCTCCTTGAGCTACTGAAACTGAAACCAGGCACTCCCGAAAGAGCCCCTGTATCCCTCCGACCCTATGGCCTCTCTTCAATGAGATGATGAGTGTGGAGGAATAGTTCTTCATCTGGAGCTGGAAAGGACGCCCCCCCCCATCCCCCTTTCCCCTGCCACCCCAGTCTCTTTCAAGTTTGTCCCCTGACCAGAGTGTGGCACCCGGACTCGGCACCCGGTCTCTGCCACACGGTATTGCTTACCCGTCGACCCACCAGTTGCTGAGGTAAGCAGAAACATTGTTCAGAGGCTAGTTGGAACCCAAATGTTATTTCGTTGTTCCATGCTGGTAAAAAAACAAAACACAAAAAAAACCCCCCCAAAAAAACAACAACGTGTTTCCTCGGTTATTTCTTCATTTTTGTGTTAGTTCATTTTCTCTGTAGGCCGGTCGTTTTTTTTTTGTTTTGTTTTTTTTAATAATTTTAATTAATTAATTAATTCTATTTTATTTTATCCTCATACGGCGATCCAGTCCTCTTTTCTGTTATTTTTCCTCATGTATTAGTTTTTGGAGACGCGTCTAATATGTGTACTTGATTATATTGTAAATATTTGTTCCCCTTTCTCTTTGCCATGGAATAATATACTTACTTTGCGCACACATACAGGGATCCAGTCCTCTTTTCTGTTATTTTGTGCGGGATTTGTCACACACCAATACGTGTGTGTTGCTGTTGAATAGGATTGATATTTGTTCTTTCTTGTCCTTATTATTGATATATCTATGTCAACACACAGTGAATGTGAACTTCATAGATAAACTGTTACAAATGGTGGTGTTTATTTTTATATTCTCGTGGTCTAAATTCGGACCTCGTAGTCAATGTTTCGTTGTTTTCCTGCGCATCACACTGTTTTCTTTAGCGCAGTAAGAAAGCAAATTCAAGACCAAAAACGACTCATGCGCTTTGTTTACTCGCTAGTTACTTCATGTATAATGTTGTTATTTTCCCTTTCCCCAAGTGGAGGTTGGTCTAGGGGGAAATAACTGTTGTATGAATGCGTGGAAGTGTTTTATTCATTGTTTTTCTCCCCTTTAAAAAAAATGTAAAACTACGTAACCAACCTGAGGGACAACAGCTTGTGTCCATTTCTGAAATAATTATGCGGTAGTGCCATTGTAAGCCCCGCTGAAGTCTCGACATCCCTCTAATAAATAGCCCTCTCCTTTAGCTCCATTCAAACACTATCGTGAATGGAATTTTAGCGAACGGTTCGTGTTGCAGCTGTTTGGAGTTCGGAAGTCACTCCCGGAGGACCATGCACCGTCAAACCCCAACCTGAGGTGCCCTCCAACCGACTGTGCCACCACATCACCTGGAAGAGTTGACTGTGTCTTAGAGGAGGGGGTTTGTGGGACCATAATTTGTATTTGTATTTCTTTTTATCACAACAGATTTCTCTGTGTGAAATTCGGGCTGCTCTCCCCAGGGAGAGCGCGTCGCTATACTACAGCGCCACCCTTTTTTTTTTTTTTTTTTTTTTTTTTTTCCCTGCGTGCAGTTTTATTTGTTTTTCCTATTGAAGTGGATTTTTCTACAGAATTTTGCCAGGAACAACCTTTTTGTTGCCGTGGGTTCTTTTACGTGCGCTAAGTGCATGCTGCACACGGGACCTCGGTTTATCGTCTCATCCGAATGACTAGCGTCCAGACCACCACTCAAGGTCTAGTGGAGGGGGAGAAAATATCGGCGGCTGAGTCGTGATTCGAACCAGCGCGCTCAGATTCTCTCTCGCTTCCTAGGCGGACGCGTTACCTCTAGGCCATCACTCCACTTTGTAGGGGGCATGGTTTGTTCTGTTCCTTTCTTTGTTTTTGTTTAGTTTTGTTTTTCTTTTCCTAAATTCATTAACCCATCACCCTTATCACCCTTTTGTCTTTGGGAAGTTTTTTTTCCTCCCCGGGTAGAGGTATAGGCTGGGGTGGTTGGGTGGGTGTAGCACTTTCCTGTCTGTAGGCTTAACTAGCATAATTATATGATTTTGTCCCGTTCTCTTTCTGCCTCTTTCTGACATCGTGTGGATGTGTGAATAAGAGTTGTAAAATATATTTCAGTCATTTTTTTTTTTTTTTTTTTTAGTGGTCTGCTGTTTGTGTGCGAGGGTGGTCGGCTTGAGCGAATCGTGGGTAAAATTATGCAAAACACACCTTCGACGCGACACTCAGAGAGTACAATAATTATCACAAACAACAAAGCAAACTATACACATGGTGTTGTTACTGTTGTTTGTGTGCCATTTTTTTTCTGGATTCTTTGCCATTATTTATCTGTTTACGTGTTTATTAATTTATTGTTAATCTATCTACCTATCTACCCATCAATCTATCTATGTGTGTTTATAATAGCAACTGCATATTTATTGCACTTTTGTATTATCTTTTATTTATTCATTCATTTATTTTATTTTTTTAAACTAAAAAAACAATTATTTGTTTATTCATCTATTCATTTCTTTATTCATTGATGTATGTATGTATGTGTGTATGTATGTGTATGTATGTATGTGAGTGTATTTTATTATCATTATTATATATATATATATATATATTTTTTTTTTTAGTTAGTTATTTTTTCACGTTGTGGCCATTCTTGTCAAAAGGCAGTGTATTTATCGTAGCCTGTAACAGGGAAACGTGGAGGGTGTCGGAGGACGAGGGTGGTGATCTTCATCAATGGTGATTTTATGACATGTCATCATTTGTAAATACTCGATCGCTCTTTATTGTTTTGAACCGTATCACACAGGCAATTACGAATGTGACGAATGTCATGATTATGCTGTAATGTGTAATGTGAATGCTATACATTGCTATGCATTTATAAACCAAACTAAAACACAAATAAAAAAAATATCAAATGCAAACTTTGATGACTGTGCGTGTGTGTGTGTGTGTGCGTGCGCGAGTGCCAGTGCGCGCCTGTGTGTCGGTACAAGCCGTCACTCACTCGCACAACACACACATACACACACTCATACGCGCACACAAAACCACACTGACACGCGCGTGTGTGCGTGCACACACTGACACACACACACACACACATAAACGCACTCACTCTCTCACATAATAAAAAAAAATGTGCAAAAGAACGAGAGCGAGAGAGAGACAGAGAGAGAGATAGGGAAATGATGGTGATAAAGGGAGACCACCTCAGGTAACTAAAGATTCTGTGGATTGTTTCCCTTACAGTAAATGCTGCAATTTTCTGTCCGAGAGAGAAAGATAGAGGGAGAGAGAGACAGACTGACAAGAGTTCATCTCTCCA
>NC_134889.1:22471056-22486056 GCF_041734735.1 Babylonia areolata | reverse complement strand
CCCCATTCTCTCCATCTCCCTTTCTCCCCGCCTCCTCCCTCCTTGTACCCATCTCCTCGCTCACACACACACACACACACACACACACACACACACACACACACATGTGCGCGCGCGCGCAATGGTACGCAGCGATGTGAAAGTAGTGGAAGTAAAAGTATAGATTTTTTTTGGTTTTGTTTTGTTTTGTTAGCAGACGTTTCCTTCTTCAGTTCAATTAGAATTACCTTGTTAAACGTATCATACGGACGGATGCACGGATGCGTACACGTGCATGCACGCGGCAAACGCGCCCCGCACGAGAATTCGCACACACACGCGCGCGCGTGCGCTCGTGTAACCTGACGGATCTATGCGCCTGAGCGAATGCTTACAGATCGCCCGGCACGCACACGCGCACACATGCTGGAATATATAGGTATAGGCGTACCTTGGCGCACGTACATGTACATTCAGTCAAATACACGCACACACTCTCGTTAATTAATGGTTAATTGGTTAATTGATGATCAATTCAATCGTTTCACCAACTGATTTTTTCTTGGACGGAAACCAGCCAAAGGGACTTGATATTGACACACTGTTAGACGGGGGTAGAGGAGGTGCAGGGAAATTTGTGGTGTGTGTGTGTGTGTGTGTGTGTGTGTGTGTGTGTGAGCTCATGTACGTTTATATGTATTTGACTGTGCTTTCATATCTATGAAACTGCGTTTTGGGGGCATATCTGTTATGCATGTGTGGGTGTATGTGTGAATGTGTGTCTTCATGTTTTATATTTATTTGCTTATTTATCATCATTGTTGTCTTATTTATTTAATTATTTATTTATTATTATTATTATTATTTTATCATTATTTTCATTACTACTATCTTTTTTTTCCATCATAATTATTATTTATGTATGTACGCTTATATATATATATATATATATTTTTTTTTTTTTTTCTCAAGGCCTGACTAAGCGCGTTGGGTTACGCTGCTGGTCAGGCATCTGCTTGGCAGATGTGGTGTAGCGTATATGGATTTGTCCGAACGCAGTGACGCCTCCTTGAGCTACTGATACTGATACTGATACTGTTAGACGGGACGAGAAAAAGAGATTTTAAACATTTAAAATAAGAACAGCAAAGAGTTATAATTCACTGCACAGACATCCCCTACACACACACACACACACACACACACACACACACAGACACAAGATGGCGGAAACTGTCAACAGCTAAAATTCAGAACTGCTGAAATCGTAGCACCTCTGCAAGCATAACGAGAACAAGGATCTTGGGATGCTGACTGGACATTCCGGCACCAAAAGAAAAGCAAACCTCCAAAAGAAAGATCAAAACCATCAGCCTTGAACAGAACTGCTGCAGAAGTTTCTGCCCAAGCGGGCAACACAAAAGAAAATATCAACGTCAACGCAGCTAGCAATGAAAATAGAACTGAGGCCAGCAAGACAGTGATCTGCACCATCTCACTGTCACTATCGAAATTTATGCAGAAGGATCACTGATTTAGAAAAAAAAAAGCGGTCAATGACCAAAAGGAAATAATTTGCACCCTAAAAAATTAAGTACTGTCAGAATTCATATAGCAGAAAAAAATATCAGAATAATCACCATATATTTTACAGATGGATCTGTTCTTGATGACAAAAATGCTGGTGCGGCTTGCTATATTCCTGCCTTTAAAGTTGAAAAATCTTTCCATATTCACGGCTGACCTAATTGCTATTATACACGCTCTGAACTACTTAGTGAACCATCAAATAGTTTTCTCAAAAATAGCATTCTTTGTTGATTCCAAATCAGTACTTTATGCTCTAAAATTATTCAGCCTTGAAGCATGACCTGACTTAGTTATTGAGGCAAATCATTTGGTACATTGTCTGAAGATTGAAGGGACTGAGGTCAGTTATTGTCGGGCGCCTTCTCATGTGGGCATTCATGGCAATGAAACTGCTGATAAAGCAGCTAAAAGAGGAGCACAAGATTAAGAAAAATCGACAAAAATACATGTCCGTCTTTCCGTAAAAGAGGCATACACTTTGTTAGGAAAATCAGCATGGGGTCGATTTCATAACCAATGGAAGGAAAAGTTTTCAAAACATACAGGGACATTATTCCCCAAGAATATTATTACAGAAAAGATACCGAATCCGTCAGCTTGCTATACAAGATTAATAACCTCTACTTTCTTCCGTATAAAACTTGATGCGCTGAAGACAAAGTATAGTAAAAATGTTACATGCATCTGTGGTAAGCAGTTCAGCTTGCATCATTGTTTGTTTCACTGTGAGCAGTTACATACTTTCTTGCCCAAGTATTTCAAAAATAAAAACTTTTCTGCAGATGATTTTTGGAAAATTATTTCTGACGAGGTTCTTATGGTCGAACTTTCACAGGCATTAGTTCATAGCCCTATTTCTACATTCCTTTAATGTACTTCAGAATTGCGTTAATGGTTTCTAATTATTGTTATCATTATTGAATTATTACTGTTAAATGTAATTGCATGTTAGTTATGTATTTTTTTGGTAGTTTTCTACCTTTTCTGTTTTCCTCTCCCCCCCCCCCTTCCCCCCTCCCTTTTTTTATATTTCTCTCTCTCTCTCTCTCTCTTTTGTAAAATTTTAAAAAAATTAATCGTTTTATATCACTGATAGTGAAAAGACGCTAAACTAAGGAACGCGAACACACACACACACACACACACACACACACACACACACACACACTGAAACAGATGGTGTGCCATGACAAGGGAAATTTGCGCTTTAATATTTTTGTGTGTTTGGGTTGAAAGTACAAAATGCATCAACAGAAAATCCGAGATCGCCACACACAAACTACATAGTGGCCTGTGTATTCATTTTCAGTGAGACTTAAAGCCCCTCGCCCCCCTCCTCCCGTTTTAGACCTAAAGCCCCTCAACAATCTTCCTTTGTACACCTAAAGCCGACCCACAACCCTCTTCTCTCACGACTGTCGTCACAAACACAACACCTTGCCCCATCCCGCATACCTCAGGCCATTAAAATGGTGTCCGCCCCGTGCCAAGGGACGTAATTAAAGATCACCCATGCGGGAGAGTTCAGCCACAAATTGGAGTTAATGTTCGTGCGCGTTGCAACCCTCTCTCTCTGTCTCTCTCTCTCTGCTGCTGCTGCTGCTGCTCCCCACCCCCTACTCCACTCCCCCACCACCCTCCCACCCTCCTTTGAAGTCTCTTTCACCCACCAACCCACCCCCTCTCCGCTTCCACACCCCTCCACCCTCCTTCCCTTCCCCCCCCCCATCCCCACACCTTTCGGATTCATCCACTCACTCCCACCACCTTCCTTCCTCCTTGTTCTCAGCTTGCTACATGATGATGATGATGATGATGATGATAATAATGATGATTGTGATAATAACAATAATAATGATAATAATCATCATCATCATCTTCATAATCATAATCATAAGAAGAAGAAGAATGATTGATTGATTGATATGGATACTTATAATAACGCTTATCCTTGGTCAGAGACCAAGCTCTAAGCGCTTTACAAACTCGTGGAAGGGGGGCCGGGGGAGGGGGTGGGGGGGTGTGGGGGGGTGTCATTTGCACAACAGGCTGCCTACCTGGGTAGAGCCGACTGGCGGCTGCCACTGGGCGCTCATCAGTCGTTTCCTGTGTCATTCAATCAGATTTCAGGCACACACACATACACGCTTGACAGAAGACTGCTTGCTGTAGATAGATAGATACAGATAGATAGATAGATAGATAAAAGGAAGTAAGAAAGAGAGAAAGAAAAGAACATGAAAGACAAAGGAAGAAAAGAAATAAAAAAGACGAAAAAAAAAAGTGTGGTTTCCGAAAGAGTGAACTGGAATAAAGTATTATCTACATCAAGTCTTTGTTCTTCTTTCTCCTGTACACCCATTTGATGATACAGTTTTGGTGTCAGTACCATTTTGGTTAATACTACAGTGCACTACACACCCAGCTGATGATGCAGTTTTGGTGTCAGTACCATTTTGGTTAATACTACAGTGCGATGCACACCCAGTTGATGATGCAGTTTTGGTGTCAGTACCATTTTGGTTAATACTACAGTGCGATGCACACCCAGTTGATGATACAGTTTTGGTGTCAGTACCATTTTGGTTAATACTACAGTGCGATGCACACCCAGTTGATGATGCAGTTTTGGTGTCAGTACCATTTTGGTTAATACTACAGTGCACTGTACACCCAGTTGATGATACAGTTTTGGTGTCAGTACCATTTTGGTTAATACTACAGTGCGATGCACACCCAGTTGATGATACAGTTTTGGTGTCAGTACCATTTTGATTAATACTACAGTGCAATGCATACCCAGCTGATGATACAGTTTTGGTGTCAGTACCATTTTGGTTAATACTACAGTGCACTACACACCCACTTGATGATGCAGTTTTGATGTCAGTACCATTTTGGTTAATACTACAGTGCACTACACACCCACTTGATGATGCAGTTTTGATGTCAGTACCATTTTGGTTAATACTACAGTGCACTGTACACCCACTTGATGATACACTTTTGGTGTCAGTACCATTTTGGTTAATACTACAGTGCACTGTTTGGTGTCAGTACCATTTTGGTTAATACTACAGTGCACTACACACCCACTTGATGATGCAGTTTTGATGTCAGTACCATTTTGGTTAATACTACAGTGCACTACACACCCAGTTGATGATACAGTTTTGATGTCAGTACCATTTTGATTAATACTACAGTGCGATGCACACCCAGTTGATGATGCAGTTTTGGTGTCAGTACCATTTTGGTTAATACTACAGTGCGATGCACACCCAGTTGATGATGCAGTTTTGGTGTCAGTACCATTTTGGTTAATACTACAGTGCACTACACACCCAGTTGATGATGCAGTTTTGGTGTCAGTACCATTTTGATTAATACTACAGTGCACTGTTTGGTGTCAGTACCATTTTGGTTAATACTACAGTGCACCACACACCCAGTTGATGATGCAGTTTTGGTGTCAGTACCATTTTGGTTAATACTACAGTGCGATGCACACCCAGTTGATGATGCAGTTTTGGTGTCAGTACCATTTTGGTTAATACTACAGTGCAATGCACACCCATTTAATGACACAGTTTTGGTGTCAGTACCACTTTGGTTAATACTACAGTGCACTACACACCCAGTTGATGATACAGTTTTGGTATCAGTACCATTTTGATTAATACTACAGTGCACTGTTTGGTGTCAGTACCACTTTGGTTAATACTACAGTGCACTGTACACCCACTTGATGATACAGTTGTTGTTTTTTTGTTGTTGTTGTTGTTGTTGTTGTTTGGGGGGGGGGGGGAGGAGGGGGGGGGGGGGGAGGGGGGGGGGGGGAGTCATTGTGTCAATACAACATGCACATTATAATCTCGGTTACATGAATGGTGATTTTCTTTTTTTTTGCTGTAAGCTTTCCATCCGAGAAGGAAAGAACGAACGAAAGACGGACAGAAAGTGAAACAGAAAGACAGAATGAAGGATAAAAGAAGGGAAAGATGTAAAGAACATAAAAAGAAGGGTAAAAAAAAAGAGAAGAAGTTAAGAACATAAAAAGAAGGGAAAGATACAAAGAACATAAAAAGAAGGAAAAGATACAAAGAACATAACAAGAAGGAACAAATGTAAAGAACATAACAAGAAGGACAAGATAACAAAGAGCATAAGAAGAAGGAAAGATGCAAAGAACATAAAAAGAAGGGAATGATGTAAAGAACATGAAAAGAAGGAGAAGAACATACAGAACATAAAAAGAAGGGAAAGACGTAAAGAACATAAAAAGAAGGGAAAGACGTAAAGAACATAAAAAGAAGGGAAAGATAAAAAGAAGGGAAAGACGTAAAGAACATAAAAAGAAGGGAAAGACGTAAAGAACATAAAAATAAGGGAAAGATAAAAAAGAAGGGAAAGACGTAAAGAACATAAAAAGAAGGGAAAAAACATACAGAACATAAAAAGAAGGGAAAAAACATACAGAACATAAAAAGTAAGGCAAAGATGTCAGAAAAAACAACAACAACGCCAACACAAAAAAACGACAGGGAAAAAAAAAAAAAACAAGAACAAAAATATAAAAAAAAAGAAAAGAAAACAAAGCCAGGCAACTAAAATGTGTCTTTTTTTTCATCAGCATCCATAAATTTGACTTCATCAAGTTTTTGCGCCTTATACATATTATTATTAGTAGTAGTAGTTCCTTTTTATGTATTTATCTATTATTTATTTACCCCCTTTTTTTTCTCAAGGCCTGACTAAGCGCGTTGGGTTACGCTGCTGGTCAGGCATCTGCTTGGCAGATGTGGTGTAGCGTATATGGGATTTGTCCGAACGCAGTGACGCCTCCTTGAGCTACGGAGACTGAAACTGAAACCATAAATTTCACTGTCAGCAGTTAACAACAGCTGCTTACCCAACAACAGCGACAATAACCATAACAACAGTTCACACAACAATAACAACAAACACAACAACAAACACAGTATCAACAAACACAACAATAAACACTGACAACAACTATAACAAGAAATACAACAACAACAGCAAACCTGTAAACATTGCAATACTTTATCTTTCATTTATATGTTATTTGTTTAGTTGGTCAAGTTGATAAATCACGATATGTTGTTTGTTTTGTTCGTACGATTGATATAATTATTACAACAATGACAACATCATGTGGGAACATCAGCAACAAATACAACAACAACAATCAACAGCAAATGCCCTTTACCTTTCTCGTCCAAATAAGGATGTCCATGTCAATCGTCAGGGTATGATGAAGGATGTCCATGTCAATCGTCAGGGTATGATGGAGGATGTCCATGTCAATCGTCAGGGTATGATGAAGGATGTCCATGTCAATCGTCAGGGTATGATAAAGGATGTCCATGTCAATCGTCAGGGTATGATGAAGGACATTCATTCATATTCATCTGATCTGTACAACACTGACAAGTGTCGAAACGCTGTTGTTTATACTGGCAGTATTTACACAGCTGCTGTGCTGATAGCCTATTATTATGGCGAACGAAGGGTGTTGACTTGTGAAACTCTCTGCTTTTTTCCTTCCCATGGTGAACTTCTCTCTTCTTTTTTACTTTCTTTCTTATTATTATTATTATTATTATTATTATATATATATAATTCAGTGCGCTTTTTTTTTCTTCTTGTGTATTGAAGATGGCGGGAGTCGCAGTGTGGGAGATTACCGCCCCTATACGCTTAGTGGTTAGTCAACAGATGGTGCATCTCCCCTCCCTCCCCCTTTTCCTTCCACCCTGCTCTCCCTACCCCCACCCTCTCCGCGCGCCCCTCTGCCCTCTGACGATTCTCCCCTTCCCTAGTAGTGCTCCCTCTACTACTTATATTATCCACTGAAAAAGTGAGCTGAATACACGTTATATGTATGTATGTATGTATGTATACACACACACACACACACACACACACACACACACACACACACACACACACACATACACATAGATAGATATATACCTGTGTGCATATAGTATTATCCACTGAAAAAATGAGCTGAATACACGTTATATGTATATATGTATATATATACATACATACACATAGATAGATACCTGTGTGTATATAGTATTATCCACTGAAAAAATGAGCTGAATAGACGTTATATATATATATATATATATATATATATATATATATATATATATATATATATATATATAGAGAGAGAGAGAGAGAGAGAGAGAGAGAGAGAGAGAGAGAGAGAGAGAGAGAGATAGATAGATAGATAGATACCTGTGTGTATATAGTATATGGGTGTGTGTGTGTGTGTGTGTGTGTGCGCGCGCGCGCTTTGACAAGAGGACAAAACCCGAGTCCGGAAAAGCGTTCAATAGGACGAATGGGCTTTTGCGTTGATGGCCATGTTCATCCCGTCACTGAGGGTACAATACATCGAGATTGTACTGTTGTATTGATTTGTATTGATATATCATTTTGTACTGTTGTATAAATATATCGTGTTGTATTGTTGTATCAATATACCATGTTGTACTGTTGTATAAACATAATTGTGTTGTACTGTTGTATTAACATATCGTGTTGTGCTGTTTTATTGATATATCGTATTGTACTGTTGTATTAATACATTGTATTGTACTGTTGTATTCATATATAGTGTTGTACTGTTGTATTGACATATCGTGTTGTACTGTTGTATTACTATATTGTGTTGTACTGTTGTATTAACATATCGTGTTGTCCTGTTTTATTGATATATCGTATTGTACTGTTGTATTGATATATATTGATATATCATTTTGTACTGTTGTATAAATATATCGTGTTGTACTGTTGTATCAATATACCATGTTGTACTGTTGTATAAACATATCGTGTTGTACTGTTGTATTCATATATCGTGTTGTACTGTTGTATTAACGTATCGTGTTGTACTGTTGTATTAATACATTGTATTGTACTGTTGTATTCATATATCGTGTTGTACTGTTGTATTGACGTATCGTGTTGTACTGTTGTATTGACATATCGTGTTGTACTGTTGTATTAACGTATCGTGTTATACTGTTGTATTGACATATCGTGTTGTACTGTTGTATTACTATATCGTGTTGTACTGTTGTATTACTATATCGTGTTGTATTACAAGAGATTTCTCTGTGTGAAATTTGGGCCGCCTCAGTGCAGCGTCACCCGTCTTTTTTGTTTCTGTCTTCAAGTTGTTTATTCGTTTTCCTATCCGGGATCTTTCAGAGAAATGTTGTCACGGATCTTTCAGAAATGTTGTCACGGATCTTTCAGAGAAATGTTGTCATGGATCTTTCAGAAATGTTGTCACGGATCTTTCAGAGAAATGTTGTCACGGATCTTTCAGAGAAATGTTGTCACGGATCTTTCAGAGAAATGTTGTCACGGATCTTTCAGAGAAATGTTGTCATGGATCTTTCAGAAATGTTGTCACGGATCTTTCAGAGAAATGTTGTTCAGAGAAATGTTGTCACGGATCTTTCAGAAATGTCATGGATCTTTCAGAAATATTGTCACGGATCTTTCAGAGAAATGTTGTCATGGATCTTTCAGAGAAATGTTGTTCAGAGAAATGTTGTCACGGTTCTTTCAGAGAAATGTTGTTCAGAGAAATGTTGTCACGGTTCTTTCAGAATTGTTGTCACGGATCTTTCAGAGAAATGTTGTCATGGATCTTTCAGAAATGTTGTCACGGTTCTTTCAGAGAAATGTTGTTCAGAGAAATGTTGTCACGGTTCTTTCAGAGATATGTTGTCATGATTCTTTCAGAAATGTTGTCACGGATCTTTCAGAGAAATGTTGTCACGGATCTTTCAGAGAAATGTTATCATGGATCTTTCAGAGAAATGTTGTCACGGATCTTTCAGAAATGTCATGGATCTTTCAGAGAAATGTTGTCACGGATCTTTCAGAGAAATGTTGTCATGGATCTTTCAGAAATGTTGTCACGGATCTTTCAGAGAAATGTCATGGATCTTTCAGAGAAATGTCATGGATCTTTCAGAAATGTTGTCATGGATCTTTCAGAGAAATGTCATGGATCTTTCAGAAATGTTGTCACGGATCTTTCAGAGAAATGTCATGGATCTTTCAGAGAAATGTCATGGATCTTTCAGAAATGTTGTCATGGATCTTTCAGAGAAATGTCATGGATCTTTCAGAAATGTTGTCAAGGATCTTTCAGAGAGAATGTTGTCACGGATCTTTCAGAGAAATGTTGTCAGGGACAGCCTTTTTGTTAGCACGGGTTCCTTTTGTGTGCACTCATCCAAATGAACCTAGCATCCAGACCAGCACTGGAGGTCTAGTGGATGGGGGAGAAGCAAAAAAGTAGCATCCAGACCAGCACTGGAAGTCTCGTGGATGGGGGAGGAGCAGAAAGGTAGCATCCAGACCAGTACTGGAGGTCTAGTGGATGGGGGAGGAGCAGAAAGGTAGCATCCAGACCAGTACTGGAAGTCTCGTGGATGGGGGAGGAGCAGAAAGGTAGCATCCAGACCAGTACTGGAGGTCTAGTGGATGGGGGAGGAGCAGAAAGGTAGCATCCAGACCAGTACTGGAGGTCTAGTGGATGGGGGAGAAGCAAAAAAGTAGCATCCAGACCAGCACTGGAAGTCTCGTGGATGGGGGAGGAGCAGAAAGGTAGCATCCAGACCACCACTGGAGGTCTAGTGGATGGGGAAGGAGCAGAAAGTTCGGTTCCTGTATGGGACTGGAACCCGTGGACACTGGCATCCTGGCCCTAGCCAGGCGATGACCACTGGGCCAACGTCCCTCCTGTAGTCCTGGCCCTAGTCAGACGATGACCACTGGGCCACCGCTCCTCCTGAAGGAAAACAAACTCCGTTCCAAGGGGTGTGCATCACGGACTTTGACATACAAATAAACAGATCGTGTTATGAAGTCTGTGGGTGTGTATGCAGGGTATGTTCTCGTTTCAATATACCCAGCGTACACTGACATTATATTACGGGGATCTTTGACACGTGTATCTGGACTGCTGCATGCATTTTCCCACGGAAGGGGTTCAGGCACCACAGCAGGCTTGCTCAGCTATTGACCTGGGAGGTCGGAAAAACCTTCACCCTTTACCCTACAGGCCGGCATTCGAACCCAAGACCATCAGATTGGAACTCCCAACGTTTCTTACACTGGGCTGTTGTTCCTCTCCACCCCTCCTTCCCTCTTGGACTCGGATTTGGTCCTCGTGTCAAAACAGCTCAGAAATCCTGATCTTCACAGAGACAGACAGACTCCAAATCTCAAAATGGGACTGGGGGGGGGGGGGGGGGGGGTGGGGGGGGGGGGTTGGTGGTTTTCCCCACTGTTGTTTTCCCACATGCCCCCCCCACCCCACCCTCACCCCCCATCCCCAAGCCGTTTAATGTAGTCATGTTTTACAGTGGCTTTCCTCCCTCCACTTTTTTTTTTTTTTTTTTTGTCGTCTAAAGTTTAATCTCTCAGATTCCGTGACACAAAACTCAGCGCAGATAAAAGATTTAAAAAAAAAAAAAAAAAAAAAAAAAAAAATCCCCGGACCTGCGGAAATAGTGTACTGGTCAGCTACTGGTGGTTTTTTTGTTGTTGTTTTTTTTTCTTTTATTCTGTGACTCGTGGAGTGTGAAGAAGGAGGGGTGGAGGGGAGGGGGGGCAGGGGGGGGGGGGGGGGGGGGGGGGGGAGCGCGTAAAGACCTGTTCCAAACCTAATCGTCACTAATCCCAAAACACACGCGACCGTGACAGAGAGACAGGCGGCCAGCCCGGCGGCTGTTTTTCCAACTGTCTGCAGTTTGATGTTTGGAATTTCACACTCCATTCCAGCTCGACTAGTAACTTCGCCTAGCCTGCATTCTTGGCGAATAACTAACTAAGAACCAGCACCCCCGCCATGTGTGATTATTAGTGCGCTTCAAGGGGCCGTGACTCTTCGGAAAGTTTCTGAGAAGGGACATTACTCATCTTGACGGCTCACGCGCGTGCTGCTTGGAAGCGAGATTACAAAAGGGATTTGGGAAGAAAGAAATGTGGTTTACATTTTTGACAGAGAGGAAAACGATTAAGGTGTATGATTGTGAAGATGATGTTGATAGTACAGCTACGATGTCCTTTCTATCGGATCAGGCTGAGCGTCCATTTGGATTGTTTAGGTAGCAGACGACCACTGGAGCTTGTCTTTGTTGATCCAGCAAAGTCTTATCTTCCTTTGTTTGTTTGCAATATTATTTGACGGTCTGCTTATGGATTTGCTATCTGAGGTGTGAGGGCTCCTGGTTTTAGGGGGGGTGGGGGGCGGGGTTGGGGGGTGGGGGGTGGGAGAGAGGTGGGGGAGAACCAAATGCTTCCAATTTCCATTCTCCAGCATTTTAGACTTTAAGACATTTGACAGACTGCACCTGTATAAAATACATCATTAATCGACTTGGAACCGACCTACCTTAATTAGCAAAAACTAATGTTTTTTTTTATTTTTTATTTTTATTATTATTATTATTACTTTTTTTTTTTTTAGAGATAACGAAGATTGATCAAAGTTAATGGTAAAATGATAAAACAAAAAAATATGTTTATCTATCCAACGTGCAACTTTTTTCAGAGGTGATTTCTTGAACAGGAAAACAGTTGTTGCAGTTGTTATCATGTGTGGTTTAATGTGGTTTAATCTTTTCATACATATAGGTGATTTCTAGTGTTGAAATCAAGTGATTCAATCTGTTCACAAAAAGGTGATTTCTAGTGTTGAAATCAAGTGATTCAATCTGTTCACACAGATAGGTGATTTCTAGTGTTGAAATGAAGTGATTCAATCTGTTCACACTAATAGGTGATTTCTAGTGTTGAAATTAAGTGATTTAAGTGTTGAAATCAAGTGATTTTATCTGTTCACACAGATAGGTGATTTCTAGCGTTGAAAGCAAGTGATTTTAATCTGTTCACATAGATAGGTGATTATTAGTGTTGAAATCAAGTGATTCAATCTGTTCACACATATAGGTGATTTCTAGTGTTTAAATCAAGTGATTCAATCTGTTCACACAGATAGGTGATTTCTAGTGTTGAAATCAAGTGATTCAATCTGTTCACACAGATAGGTGATTTCTAGTGTTGAAATCAAGTGATTCAATCTGTTCACACAGATAGGTGATTTTTAGTGTTGAAATCAAGTGATTCAATTTGTTCACACAGATAGGTGATTTTTAGTGTTGAAATCAAGTGATTCAATCTGTTCACACAGATAGGTGATTTTTAGTGTTGAAATCAAGTGATTCAATTTGTTCACACAGATAGGTGATTTCTAGTGTTGAAATCAAGTAAAATTATTTTAATCTGTTTACACAGATAGGTGATTTCTAGTGTTGACATCAAGTGATTTTAATCTGTTCACACAGATAGGTGATTTCTCGTGTTGAAATCAAATAAAATGTCGTAATTTTGATTTGTTTCAATGATCGTAGGAAATGAAGCCATGCTCATTGTTGTTTGTTGTTTATGTTGTTGGCCAGGGCTAAACAAACTAATTTCCACACACTTTGGCAGGCTGGTGGAAAACTCAGTTTGAGGGGTGTGTTCGCGCACACAGACGCACACACACACGCGCGCGCGCGTGCACGCACACACACAACACACACATACTCACACACGTCACACACACACACACACACACACACACACACACACACACACACAGATTAAAGGATAAAACGAGAGACATTGAAACAGAGACACAGAGAGGATAAAACAGAGGCAGAGGGAAACCCGAAGTCAATTCAAATCACTCTTTAAAAAAAAAAAATCATTTGAACAAACCGGGTCGTGGTTTTGTTGGAAAACTCCCATTCACACAAGTTCAGAGTCCATTCTTCTCGAACTGCCCCCATACCCACTGACCCGTGAAATATATATATATACATGAAAGGTAAGTATCGAGACCATCGACAGATTAACACCGCGGACAATCCACAAAATAACGTCAACACTAGCAGACCCAGAAAGACCCCCTCCTCTACGATTGTTGACACAGCTTGAAGTACTTTTCCTTTTAATCAACCCACTTATGCCGACGCTTGCTTTTGGCTATATGTTCAGACGATTTCCATAGAGGGTTTTTTTTTTTTAAAAACCCCTTCGGGTGTTTGGTGGACTGAAAACATAAAAGAATTCCGACAAGGTGATTCGCCTTCCCCTCCTTTTTTGACTCACTTGTGTAAACAAAGTGAGTCTATGTTTTAACCCGGTGTTCGGTTGTGTGTGTGTGTGTGTGTGTGTGTGTGTGTGTGTGTGTGTGTGTGTGTGTGTGTGTGTGTGTGTTCGTGGTAAACTTTAACATTGTCATTTTCTCTGCAAATACTTTGTCAGTTGACACCAAATTTGGCATAAAAATAGGAAAAATTCAGTTCTTTCCAGTCATCTTGTTTAAAACAATATTGCACCTCTGGGATGGGCACAAAAAAATAAAAAAAGAAGCCTAATTATATGCAAACTGGAAACACAACTAGAACAGTGGTCAGGAAACACGACTAGAACAGTGGTCAGGAAACACGACCAGAACAGTAGTCAGGAAACACGACTAGAACACTGCTCAGGAAACACGACTAGAACACTGGTCAGGAAAAATGAAACACGACAAGAACACTGGTAAGGAAACACGACTAGAACAGTGATCAGGAAACACGACTAGAACACTGGTCAGGAAAAATGAAACACGACAAGAACACTGGTAAGGAAACACGACTAGAACACTGCTCAGGAAACACGACTAGAACACTGGTCAGGAAACACGACTAGAACACTAGTCAGGAAACACAAAACACGACTAGAACACTGGTCAGATAACACGACTAGAACACTGGTCTGGAAGCACAACTAGAACACTGGTCAGGAAACACGAAACACGACTAGAACAGTGGTCAGGATACACGACTAGAACACTGGTCAGGATACATGACTAGAACACTGGTCAGGATACATGACTAGAACACTGGTCAGGAAAAAAGAAACACGACCAGAACAGTGGTCAGGAAATACGACTAGAACAGTAGTCAGGAAACACGAAACACGACTAGAACAGTGGTCAGGAAACACGACTACAGCACTGGTCAGGAAACACGACTAGAACACTGATCAGGAAACACGACTAGAACACTGGTCAGGAAACAAGAAAAACGACAAGAACAGTGGTCAGGAAACACGACTAGAACAGTGGTCAGGAAACACGACTAGAACAGTGGTCAGGAAACACGACTAGAATACTGGTCAGGAAACACGAAACACGGCTACAACACTGGTAAGGAAACACGACTAGAACACTGGTCAGGAAACACGACATGAAGACTGGTCAGGAAACACGACCAGAACACTGGTCAGGAAACACGACTAGAACACTGGTCAGGAAATACGAAACACGGC
>NC_134889.1:22458556-22461056 GCF_041734735.1 Babylonia areolata | reverse complement strand
GTTGCTGTTCTTGCTGGCTGTTGTTTGTCATTATTGTAAACGTTTGTGTTGCTGTTATTATTGTTGTTGTTGTTGATGGTGGTGGTGGTGGTGCTGGTTGTGCTGCTGCTTCTACTACTACTACTGTTATTGTTGTTGTTAACGTATTGTCGTTGTTATATTTATTGTCCTTATGACTTTTTTTTTTACGAAGCCGATTTTAACACAGATAATCGTTTATGACACTATGATACAATACACTACGATACAATACACTACGATGCAATACAATACGATACAATACACTACGATACAATACAATACGATACAATACACTACGATGCAATACACTACGATGCAATACACTACGATACAATACACTACGATACAATACACTACGATGCAATACACTACGATACAATACACTACGATGCAATACACTACGATACAATACACTACGATACAATACACTACGATACAATACACTACGATGCAATACACTACGATGCAATACACTACGATACAATTCACTACGATACAATTCACTACGATACAATTCACTACGATGCAATACACTACGATACAATACACTACGATGCAATACACTACGATACAATACACACACAACGCGTCACTCTCTCTTTTTCAACAATTTCATCAGTCATAGTTTTAACTTTGCAGAATAATCTTTTTTTTTCTGCAGTTCCCAAAACATCGGTTCCATATTCTATTGGAAATCAGCTTCTTCTTCTTCTTCTTCTGCGTTCCCCGTGATCATGGTCTCAGACTTGCAGTCCTATGCTGGAAATGAAGGTGGTGGTCTTGATGAGGTCTTCTTTGGTGCCCCAGAGCTTTTCTGCCAGTGTGGCTCCATAGGGCCACTGCTGCGTCCGTGCATCTTGATACAGGGGGCAGGACTGCAGGATGTGCTCCGGGGTTTGTGGGCCTGTCTTACACGGGCAGTCAGGAGTGTGTGACAGCTTCATTCGGTACATGTGGTTGGAAATCAGCAAAATCAATATGAAAAAAAAATCCTGTCACACCCAAGACTTTCAACCTGACAGTTAAGTTATCCGAAACGGGAATTAATAATTAAACCGCTTAGTCCTTATAATCAGTAATACTCGATATATAATCAAAGATATTGACATGGCCTTTCCTCGTGGCACTTGACACACCCGAGTTATCACGAACACAATACAAGCGTGCAAACATGCCGCACACACATACACATATCTTCGCCTCATCAATGATGATCCAAACGAATTCAGACACAGCAAATCAACGACAACAATGGTGGACCCTTCGTCGTTGTGTGCCACTGATCTCTGCCATCGCTGTGCCCACTAATCTGTGTCATATCGCTTGTGCCACTAATCTCTGCCATCGCTGTGCCCACTAATCTGTGTCATACCGCTTGTGCCACTAATCTGTGTCATATCGCTTGTGCCACTAATCTGTGTCATATCGCTTGTGCCACTAATCTCTGCCATCGCTGTGCCCACTAATCTGTGTCATATCGCTTGTGCCACTAATCTGTGTCATATCGCTTGTGTAACACTAATCTCTGCCATCACTGTGCTCAACACAGTCGACACAGTTTTGCTAACGGGACAGCGCCCAAAGTTATCATCCCCCCCTTGTCATGTCAGTGTATTTCTGATTGGCCGCCACAGTGGGGAGGAAGGAGGGTGTTGAGGTGAGGGGGGTGGAGGGGGGAGGGAGGGAGGTAAGAGATTTAGATAATCTGTGGAGTACTCGGTGGAATCTTGGCTTTATATATATGTAATCTAGAGAATACCTAAGGATGGTGTGACGACTTCTCTGCTTGAACCTGTGACTACAAGTGTTTAGGTGTGTGTGTGTGTGTGTGTGTGTGTGTGAACGTGAAAGAGATGGAGGGCGAAAGAGAGAGAGAAAGAGAGAGAGAGAAAGAGAAAAAAGAGAGATAAAAAATAAAACCATATTTGATCCCCATCAGATCAAAAATAAAACCATATTTGATCCCCATCAGATCAAAAATAAAACCATATTTGATTCCCATCAGATCAAAAATAAAACCATATTTGATCCCCATCAGATCAAAAATAAAACCATATTTGATTCCCATCAGATCAAAAATAAAACCATATTTGATCCCCATCAGATCAAAAATAAAACCATATTTGATCCCCATCAGATCAAAAATAAAACAATATTTGATCCCCATCAGATCAAAAATAAAACCATATTTGATCCCCATCAGATCAAAAATAAAACCATATTTGATTCCCATCAGATCAAAAATAAAACCATATTTGATCCCCATCAGATCAAAAATAAAACCATATTCATCAACCAGCGATTTGATTCCCATCAGATCAAAAATAAAACCATATTTGATCCCCATCAGATCAAAAAGAAAACCATATTCATCAACCGGCGATTCGATACCCATCAGGCCAACAATAAAACCATATTCATCAACTCCACTGGAGCCCGACAAGCTCTTTCACACACTGCAAGACACACAACCAGCACT
>NC_134889.1:22431056-22446056 GCF_041734735.1 Babylonia areolata | reverse complement strand
GGTGTGTGATGAGGGTGGGTGATGAGGGTGGGTGATGGGGTGGGTGATGGGGTGGGTGATGGGGGTGATACGGGGTGGGTGATGGGGTGGGTGATGGGGTGGGTGATGAGGGTGAGTGATAGGGTGGGGTGATGGGGTGGGTGATGAGGTGGGATGAGGGTGATGGAGGGTGGGTGATGAGGGTGAGTGATGGGTGGGTGATGGGTGTGAGTGATGGGGTGGGTGATGAGGGTGGGTGATGAGGGTGAGTGATGGGAGTGGGTGATGAGGGTGAGTGATGGGTGGGTGATGGGGGTGGGTGATGAGGGTGGGTGATGGGGGTGGGTGATGAGGGTGGGTGATGAGGGTGGGTGATGAGGTGGATGATGGGGGTGGGTGATGGGTGTGGGTGATGGGGGTGGGTGATGGGGGTGGATGATAGGGGTGGGTGATGGGGGTGGGTGATGGTGTGGGTGAGGGGGTGGGTGATGGGTGTGGGTGATGAGGGTGGGTGATGAGGGTGAGTGATGAGGGTGGGTGATGAGGGTGAGTGATGGGTGAGTGATGGGCGTGAGTGATGGGGGTGGGTGATGGGGGTGGAGTGATGAGGGTGGGTGATGAGGGTGGGTGATGAGGGTGAGTGATGAGGGTGGGTGATGAGGGTGAGTGATGGGTGGGTGATGGGGGTGGGTGATGAGGGTGGGTGATGGGGTGGGTGATGAGGGTGGTGATGAGGGTGGGTGATGAGGGTGGATGATGGGGGTGGGTGATGGGGGTGGGTGATGGGGGTGGGTGATGGGGGTGGATGATAGGGGTGGGTGATGGGGGTGGGTGATGGGTGTGGGTGATGGGGTGGGTGATGGAGGTGGGTGATGAGGGTGGGTGATGGAGGGTGGGTGATGAGGGTGGGTGATGAGGGTGAGTGATGGGTGGGTGATGAGGTGTGAGTGATGGGGGTGGGTGATGGGGTGTGAGTGATGGGGGTGGGTGATGAGGGTGGGTGATGAGGGGTGTGTGATGAGGGTGGGTGATGAGGGTGGGTGATGAGGGTGGGTGATGGGGTGGGTGATGAGGGTGGGTGATGGGGTGGGTGATGAGGGTGGGTGATGAGGGTGGGTGATACGGGGGTGATGGGTGGGTGATAGGGGGGTGATGGGGTGGGTGATGAGGGTGAGTGATGGGTGGGTGATGGGTGTGGGTGATGAGGGTGGGTGATGAGGGTGAGTGATGAGGGTGGGTGATGAGGGTGAGTGTGGGTGGGTGATGGGTGTGTGATGGGGGTGGGTGATGAGGGTGGGTGATGGGGGTGAGTGATGAGGGTGGGTGATGAGGGTGGGTGATGAGGGTGAGTGATGGGGGTGAGTGTGAGGGTGGGTGATGAGGGTGGGTGATGAGGGTGAGTGATGAGGGTGGGTGATGAGGGTGAGTGATGGGTGGGTGATGGGGTGGGTGATGAGGGTGGGTGATGGGGGTGGGTGATGAGGGTGGGTGATGAGGGTGGATGATGGGGGTGGGTGATGGGGTGGGTGATGAGGGTGAGTGATGGGGTGGTGGTGGGTGGTGATGAGGGTGGGTGATGGGGGTGGGTGATGAGGGTGGGTGATGGGTGTGGGTGATGGGGGTGGGTGATGAGGGTGAGTGATGGGGGTGGGTGGTAGGGGTGGGTGATAGGGGTGGATGATAGGGGTGGGTGATAGGGGTGGATGATAGGGGTGGATGATAGGGGTGGGTGATAGGGGTGGGTGATAGGGGTGGATGATAGGGGTGGGTGATAGGGGTGGATGATAGGGGTGGGTGATAGGGGTGGGTGATGGGTGGGTGATGGGGGTGGGTGATGAGGGTGGGTGATGGGGGTGGGTGATGAGGGTGGGTGATGGTGTGGGTGATGGGGGTGGGTGATGGGGTGGGTGATGGGGGTGGGTGATGAGGGTGGGTGATGGGGTGGGTGATGGGGTGGGTGATGGGGTGGGTGGGGAAGTAGTGAGTAGGGGAAGTGGGGGGAGTGGGGGGGGGGAGGGGTGAAATAACTAAATAGCTAAATAAAGAAGTTCCATAAAAGGAAAAATACAATGTTACACAAGAACATCATCAAATGATACTATTAACTGTCATGACCCAAAGTAAACTTCTTTTTATCTGCTTCCTCCATGTTACATTGTTTTCCTTCTCATGTTAGTTTCTAGAAATGTCTGCCTCTTTTTCATAGAATGGAAAATAAACTTTGATACTAATATGGACAACTGTCTGCATTCACCATCCAATAATCTTTCCAATGGAACATTGATTCCACTGTCAAAGTATCTATTTCTCAGTTCCGAATATAGTGGACAAGCATACAAGAAGTGTCTTTCGTCTTCTGCACGAGTTTTACAATGTGGACAATTCGACTGCCCAGTATCATTTCCATATCTGTTCATATTATTATTATTATTTATAGGCAAGACTCCACATCTAATCTGCGTTAACGCCACGCGAAAACAAAATATGTGAATTTCCTGTAAATATGTACACACAATTAAATTGTCTTTAACCAGCCTGTACAAATTATATCTTTCTCTGTCTCTAATTGTGCCTGACCATTCTTGAAAAAAATATATCTCCCAGCCGTTGCTTAAACACTTGAAAAAATGTGTCAATATTTTCAACCCCTTGGTTTAACCATATTTCATAAAATCCAGCATTAGACAGTATTTCTCCTACCACGGTTGCCCAGCACCTTTTACCGTCATTGTCCATGGATGCCATCATTAAACATGTCTGTTTGGGTAATCTGTTCGGAGTCATTTGGAATAATCTAAACCAGTATTTATACATCTAATCTATGAATAAGGGGTATCTGCCGAGTTCTCCATATACCATTTTATTGGGAGTTTTTAAGGGAATACCTAAGTATCTTTTACAAGCTAATAAATGTACTTTCTCTATTCTTTCTAATCTCTTGTAACCCCAAATTTCAGATGCATACAATAACACAGACTGTATTTTGGCATCAAAAATTCTAAAATATATTTTTGGTGACATTTCTTTACATTTCTGGAAGGCCCGGAAAAGCCATTGTAGAGCCTTCTTCCCTTTTGCAACCAAATGACTTGTACCTAGTCTCAAACTCAACATAGTCGTGAAAGAAAAACCTAAATAGCAGTACATATTAACAATTTCCAGTTCTTTACCATCAAAAAACTACTTTTCTCCCCCCCCCCGCCCCCGCACAACCCCCCCCCCCCCCCCAAAAAAAATCAAAAAAATCCTCCTTTCCTAAATACCATAATCTTAGTCTGATCTTTGTTAACATATAATTTCAAACGATCACAACAGCTTTTTAGAGAGTCTGGTTGTGCTTGTAATCCTCCTGGTGAAGCTGACAACAATACCACATCGTCTGTAAACAGCAAAATGAATAGTTCAAGCAGAGTAGGTAAAAGCTGAACGCCGTGTATCCCAGTACTATTAATATGGTTTGCTAGTTGACTAATGAATAAGGAGAACAGTGTAGAACTCATAACACAGCCTTGTCGCACACCTGTTGGACAATCAAAGAAATCTGAAAAATCACTGTTGACACGCACACATGAAAGTAGAGATTAATACATACTCTTCACAGCACCAAAACATTTTCCTCTAATACCTTCATTATAAACAACTTCTAATAACTTTTCGTGGTCAACAGAGTCAAATGCCTTCTTAAAGTCAATAAAAAAAGCAGCGTAAATTTTCTGTCGACTCTTGTTTAAATATTTCTGAACAATTGCATAAAGATTAAATATTTGGTCAACAGTTGAATAGTTTTTTGTTTTTTTTTTAACCCAGCCTGATTTTCAACTATTGTACTGTTGTTTTACAACCAAGAACTCAATCTATTATTTAGAATAGAAGTATAACATTTGCATGAAGCATTGATTAATGATATCCCTCTGTAATTGTCTGGTTGATCAGCATCACCTTTCTTAAAGTCTGGAACAACTATGGCTTTGGACCATTCCAGAGGATGTATCCCAGTATCAAACAATTTATTAACTCACTCAGTACGGCCAGTCCTCTCTTCTCCTCTACACAGACCCTTCGGATGTCCAGTGGGTGTCTGAATGACCCAACCTTTAGCTTCCGTCGTAAGAATTGTGGTATTCTTTGTTAACATTCACCTCTTCAGTATAAGAGCCTTCCGCTTGCAATATTTTGATGATGGTAACTGGGGTGAAACGATGTTAACGTCGTCTCTTTCGCCGTTCGTATGGAGAGAGTTAAAAAGCTTTGTCAAAAACCTGACAACTTGTTCACCCCCTGCTTTCAGCATTTCTGGAACTATACCATCTGTGCCCCCTGCCTTTCCATTACTTAGTTTCCTTATTGCATCCTTTACTTCTTCTTTTGTGATTTCCTTATTTAAGCAGAGATCACTTCCATCCTCTAAATTATTTTTATTAATACCCTCGATCCTGTCTAAATCGTTTCCTTGGTTTGACGGGCGCAATAGCCGAGTGGTTAAAGCGTTGGACTGTCAATCTGAGGGTCCCGGGTTCGAATCACGGTGACGGCGTCTGGTGGGTGAAGGGTGGAGATTTTTACGATCTCCCAGGTCAACATATGTGCGGACCTGCTAGTGCCTGAACCCCCTTCGTGTGTATATGCAAGCAGAAGATCAAATACGCACGTTAAAGATCCTGTAATCCATGTCAGCGTTCGGTGGGTTATGGAAACAAGAACATACCCAGCATGCACACCCCCGAAAACGGAGTATGGCTGCCTACATGGCGGGGTAAAAACGGTCATACACGTAAAAGCCCACTCGTGTGCATACGAGTGAACGTGGGAGCTGCAGCCCACGAACGCAGAAGAAGAAGAAGAAGAAGTTTCCTTGGTTAAAAACCCCCTGAAAGTGTTTGAACCAATCATCTAACTCAATGTTATCAGATAAACTCCGTTTTATGCCTACGTCACTTAACTTTTTTTCAATTCATTCCAGAATTCTGCTGATTTATTTGGATCAGCTGCCAAATAATCGGCTGTATTACTTCGGAATTCCCGTTTTTTCTTTCTAAGTAAGTATTTATATTCTGTCAGTTTCAAGCCTGTTTTTCCTAAAAGTTCTTAACTTCCTTTTACAGTTAATTTTTGCATCTCTACATTCCTCGTCAAACCAGGCATATTTTTGACTCACTTGTGTAAACAAAGTGAGTCTATGTTTTAACCCGGTGTTCGGTTGTCTCTCTGTGTGTGTGTGTGTGTGTGTGTGTGTGTGTGTGTGTGTGTGTGTGTGTGTGTGTGTGTGTGTGTGTGTGTGTGTGTGTGTGTGAGAGAGAGAGAGAGAGCGGGAGAGAGCGAGAGAGATGTTTATTCAAAGCTCTGACATGGTTTCCTCAATAACTATCACCACAAAACACACACACACACACACACACACACACACACACACACACACACACACACACACACACACACACACACTGATGTATATGTATATAATTATGTATATAAAGAGAGATAGATACATATATACAGATACAGAGAGAGAGTTGTCCACGACAGTAGTGTTGGCTGTTGGATTGGTTTGTGGTTTGTGCCTTGTTACGTGCCACAGTGTAGTTGATGCTGTATGCATACTGTGCGTGGTCCACAAAATTTGTGGAATTCAATGATGCTCATTGATGTACGTGGACAAACTGGCTGAAGATTGCGTCACGAGACACTGGTCTTGACACGAGACTTGATTTATTTGCTCAAATGTCTTGATGGATGTGTTGTTGTTGTTGTTGTTGTTTTTCATATGTGCCCCACAATATTGGGTAAAATGGGAGAGAGAGGGAAGAGAGACAGAGAGGGAGAGAAAGAGTGAGAGAGAGAGGGAGAGAGAGGGAGAGAAAGAGGAAGAGAGAGACAGGGAGAGAAAGGGGAGAGAGAGGGAGAGAGAGGGAGAGGGAGATAAAGCGGGAGAGAGAGAGAGGGAGAGAGAGGTGGAGAGAGGGAGAGGGAGAGAGAGAGAGAGAAAGAGGGAGAGAGGGGGAGGGAGAGAGGAGAGAGAGGGAAAGAACGAACGAACGAACGAAGTTTTTTTTATTGAGGGAAGTGGAATAAGCATACATGTGCTTTTTTTCATCCAGCCCTCAGGGCAAATGGAAATTGAATATGAATCAAAACATCCACAAAGTAGCAAAGAGATGAAGAAATAAAGACATGACATTCACATTCACATTTAAACATGCACATCTACATAATAAACATGTACATTTACATAATCATGATACAAACATCATCATGTCATGAAGGAAAAAGATCAAACCATCCCCCCTAACCCCCCCACCCCCCCTCACCCCCCCCAAAAAAAAAAAATTCAGGACACTGATTGTATATCATTAAGTAGTGCGATAGCGGTTAGACATACAATTAAACTATATATGCGTATTTAATAAGATAAAGTCAAGTTAAGTAGGATTGTTGACATATTTGTCCATAAGGTGTGTATGGTAATGTTTTTTGAATTCTTGAATGCTTTTCTGAACATTAAGATTGGATGAAATATTGTTCCATAAACAGCCTCCTGAATAAATGAGACTGGATTTAAACAGATCTACTCTTGGAATGGGGATCTTAATCTTGTTGGTCTGGCGGACTAGCGTGGTGGGAAATCTATCTCTCAAAGATGGAGCATAATTAGACATGATTTTAAAAATAAAAACTGCTTTGTTGTATTCAAGTTTAAGCTTTAGGGGAAGAATATCTAAATGTCTGTAGTCGTCAGCAGTCAGTGATGAAGATTTCAGAAGGATTAATTTAAGAGCTCGTCTATGCAGACTTAGTAAAGGTTTTAGTATATTATCGCTAGCTGAATCCCAGAGTGTTGACGCATAGTTAATATGTGATTCAATATAAGCAAAAAAGAATAATTTTCTACAATGCAAATCAAGAAAATGTTTAATTCTGGAAAGCTGATAAATCTTTTTGGATAGGGTTTTGCATAATGACATAATATGACTGGACCAAGATAAGTTGTTATCAATGGTGACTCCAAGAATTTTATGATTATCAACTTCTTCTATTGGATGACCATTAATGGAAAAGGGTGGAAGGTTGTGTGAAAATTTTTGGCGTTTCTGTCTGGTGGTGAGTATGAGACATTTCGTTTTTTTTGGATGGAGACGCATGTGATTTAAATTGGACCATCTAACTATATCATTAATGCTTTGTTGCAGAGCATAGTACACTTTGTCTATTGTAGTGTGATTTGTATGTATTGTTGTATCGTCTGCAAACATCTCACATAATGCATTAATAAATAGAGGCAAATCATTTATATAAACAGAAAACAATATTGGACCAAGAATTGAACCTTGAGGAACTCCGTAATAGATAGACTGTAAAGAGGATTGAGATTCATTCATAGATACAATTTGTCTTCTGTCTGATAGAAATGAAGATATGAGGTCAAGTGTATTTCCAGAAAAGCCATATAATTTTAGTTTTTTCAAAAGAAGAGTGTGGTCTATCACATCGAATGCCTTCATAAAATCCACCATGAGAACACCAGTAATTTCATTATTGTTTATATTTGTGAGCCATTGATCGACTAAGTTAGTGAGTGCTGTATGACAGGAGTGCTTGGACCTGAAACCAGACTGATTTGGATGAAATAATTTGTAGTGATTGAAATGATTAAGGATATGTTTGTTAATGTGTTTTTCTAAAGGTTTTGACAATATTGATAAGATTGAAATTGGTCTGTAATTGGAAGGGTCTGTACGGTCTCCTGACTTAAAAATGGGTACTACTTTCGCGACTTTAAAAGATTTTGGAATTATCTTTTTTGTGATACATTGGTTATAGACATAAGTAAGTGTTTCGGCAATTATAGGAGCAGAGAGTTTTAATATCTTTCCATCTATACCATCAATACCTTTCGAACCTGTTTGCTTTAAGTGGGAAAGAGCATAGTAAACTTCATGTACATCCATAAGAGGGATATCAAGGTGTGATGAAATATTTTTAGTGTTACAAAAGGTTTCGAGAATATCAAGTGAATTAAGGGATGACATGTTTGTTCCTACTGTTGAGTTAGCTACATTACAAAAATGTGTATTTAGGTTATCTGCTGATATGTCGTTAGTTGTTGTGGATTGCGTGATATTATGTTTATTATTTAACTGATTTATGGCTTTCCAAATCAATTTATTATTGGATTTTGTGGAAATAAGTTCTTGAAAATAATTCTTTTTTTCTGAACGTTTCAAAGCATTTACAAGATTACGTTGTTTTCTGAATTCATCTTTCTTACCTTCTGAGAGAGACGAGTCTCTTTCCTTAATCTTATCATCAATGGTTTTAGTCATCCACGGCTGTTTAGGATAGCTTTTGACACGTTTTGTTATGAATGGAGCATGTTTATCATATACATTAAGAAAATTGTGATACCAAACCTCCAGTGCTTCTTCAGGATTAGAGAACTGATAAACAGCTGACATATTAGAATGTATCAAGTTCTGTAGAAATAAATCCTTATCAAATTGTCTAAAATCTCTATGGCAAACGGTTTTATGTCTATTTGCAGGAATTTTTACACCTCGTTTGGACCATGTGAAACATATAGGGGAATGGTCACTGCAGCCAAACGTTGGGGAACATACTTCTGTTATGGAGTTTGTAGATGAAGCGTATATATGATCTATAAGTGTTTTTGACGTTGCAGTAACTCTCGTAGGTATGTCAATTAACTGCGTTAGGTGAAATGATTCATAAAGTTTTGTCCAGTGTTTGTTTGATTTGAGTAAGTCAATATTAAAGTCACCTAATAGTATTATTTCACTTGAAGACAAAGAAGCTTCTTCCATCATCAACATAAACTTGTCTATCCAATCTACATGTTCAGCTGGATTTCTATAGATAAAGCCGAGAAGGATAGGTTTTGATTTCTTAAAGCGTATTTCGATCCATACAGATTCAACTTGATAATTTTCGAGTGATTCAATTCGTTTAAAGTTAATGTTTTGTTGAACATATACTACAAGGCCTGTTTCTCTAGAACATTTCGGATCATTACGAATAATACAATAGCCTGGTAGTAGTAAATCAGAGTCTTGTATATGGTCTGTTAGTCTTGATTCAGCAAATCCGAATATGTGAAACTGTTTTCCGGAGTTTGAAAGGACATGGGATACATCAGCGAGTTTGTTGATGATATGATTAATATTCAGAAAACCTACTTTAAAACCATCGGATATCGGCCAAGTGTTGAGTGTTTTAGTCATGGAACAGAAAAAGTGAATACAACAGTATCAAAGATGACTATTAATGTTATGATACAATGGTACAATGGAAAGGAGAAAAAAAGACACAAGAAGTACCAAAGGGCACCTCCAAAAGTACACAGTGTGCAATATACTTAACCACTGATTAAACAACCTATCAAATAACAAGTCACATAAAATATAGTCGAATACACCAAGTAATTAGGTCAATTATATATCCAAGTTTACACCGTCATCAAATAAGAAGTCACATAGAATACAATTCAAATATAGCAAGTAATAAGGTCAATAATATTTACTGCGTCCTCACAACTCACGTAATTTGCGCTGAATATAGTTTTGGTCCGGCAAACTATGACAACCTCATGTGCATTACGAGATCACGAGTGTGTCCGCAACACACACACACACACACACACACACACACACACACACACACACACACACACACACACACACACACACACACACACACACACGCATGAACGTTCACGAGAATGTGCACTTACCGCACCCACGCACTTGCTGCACGAGCGTGTGAACATTCGCAGAACTATACATATCACACGCATGATTCACATAACTGTACATGTACATTTGTATACCGGAATGCTATCAATATATAAATATATGAATATATTATATGTATATATGAATTTATATTTTAGTATAACAACACCCAGTTAGACAGATGATATTGATGAGAAATCAAATCAATCTATGTTGTTTATAGCCCTGCCGACCACTAAGGTCATAATCATCAGGGCTATGTTGATGAGAAAACTCACACAGGTGTACCATAATAGTGGGGGTGGAAGTGTTGTTGGAATGACAATATTTTTGATGCCATCTTAAATAGTTCGTCAGTGTATGTGTCATAATTCACAGGCATTGCAGGATTTCCCGTTTCTTGTCTCTGGGAGATGTTTGGACGGATATTAGCTGCATGGTTACTGTTGTATGAGGTGGTGATATTTTGATTTGGGTGATTGTAATATTGAAACTGATGAGGGTGTTTGGGAGGCATGTAAAACGGGGGTTCATCTCTTTGTGATTTTGGAATGAGAGGTGGGAAATGGTAAGATGATTGCATGGGTGGGGGTGCATGTTCTGATATCAGACCAACAGGACGACGCTCTTGGTTTTGTTTGAATGGTAAGGAGTTGTAGTATTCCCTAGAATTTGGTACTCTCTGGGGGTAGGACGGGGGTGAGACAAGTGGAAACGAATTCAGAGGAGAGTCTGATCTGCTATTGGTATATGTTTTTATGGGACCTTTGGTTTCTCTGTGGGATCCTCTTCGCCACAGGGTTTTGAGATTTTCAGCAAGTCTTGCAGTTCCTCTGGTATTCGTGTGCTTTATACTGCTGTACAGACCTGTGTCTGATGCAAAAGGAAGAAAATTATCAATAAAAGCAATATTGTGGTTTTTACATATTTCTTTTAGATTTAGGTTTGAGGGCGTTATGACATTATTGAAATGATGATTCCCTCTGGCAGGCAAAATGGAGCTGAAAGCTACACGTGCGTAAGGGAAGGTTTTAGAACATAGAATAAAAAGTTCATTCCATGTTTCTGGGGATACTGGACCTGCGGGACAAGAGTTGACACCAACATGGATGATCACATCCTTTATGTTGGGTGAGACTGGTACGGAAGAAAGCCAGTGATGAAGGTCATCAATAGACATTCCTGGAACACAAAGTTTAAACATGCTTTCTCCACGAGGGGCCAGTCTCTTGGGGTTAATGAAGCGTATGACCGAGTCCCCAAGAAGCAGCATTGTTGCCTTTTCAGGAACAGTCATATGGTCCAAAACATCTCTGGTAGAGGGGTTTGAAACATTTTCTGATGGGTTCTTCTGTTTGTTTGTTAATATTTGTTTTGATTGTTGGGAATCTGTGAAATGAATTTGTTCTTTGTCATTATCATTGATATCATCGAGAACAGCAAAGGAATTGAAAGTAGAAATGTCTTCGTGGATCGTGATATTGTCATGGGGTAAACAGTCTGCATTATTTGCTGGATTTCCTTTCTGACCATCATTGACAGAACGATCACTGTGTGACTGTTGATCTGTGTTGATGGGTTTTGCGTCACTATTTGGTGTTTCGGTTTCTGAACCTTGAGTAAAGAGTATGTGATTTTCAGTTTGAATTTCAGCATCAGTTTGGGAAGTAACATTTTTATGTTGATATACATGGTCAGTTGGGGTCTGAGTATCAACTGTTGCTTGATTGACTGGATTGTATTTCTTTCTGTTCAGTTCTGATTGGAGAGAACCCAACTGGGATTTAACTGAATGATTTTCTTTGATGAGTTCTTTGTTTTTGTTTTCAAGATTTGAAACAACTGATTTTAAATTTTCAATTTCTGTATTGAGCACAACTTTTTTTGAAATACAAACACAGAGTTCATTTTTCACAACAGTCATTGCATCATTGATCAAACAAGTAACTGTGTTTTGAGTTAAATCCTCACTTGGAGTAAGAGAATTCACTGTTTTTTTCTAATTGTAACATTTTCCTTTTTAATTCCGGTAGTGGACTGGGAGCAGCGCGGGCGTGTGACGAGTGGCACAGAGAACGTCCAACTTGACTCCTGGTTCTTTTCCCAACAGGGGTGGTCTTTTGGGGGGGAGTTTGGTCACTCAGTTCAGAACGGTGGGTAGGGGCCACAGGTGGGGTTGGGGGGAGGATAACCACATTGTCTTGTGTTTTTGAAGTAGGATTGATCAAGAGTTGGGACTGTTGGGGTGATGAAGGGAAACCTTTGTCTGTAGAGGAAACATTTTCCATGGTCATTACAGTCAAGTCCGTCACAGGAGGTGACAAATGAGGAAGGCCGGAGAAAGAACTTATGAATGACAGTGGTGTGCATAAAAGTGCGTTTGACAATTCATAAACATTATGGTCCCTTAGAAAACCAAGCACAAGTGTTTTTAAAATTTCACATTCTTCTTTATCCCAAGATGGACAGTTCATTCCTTGACAAAGTAAAGTTCCACCAGAGCCATGTGTAAAATAAAATGTTATTGTTATACATTTTGTCGATTTATGGAAAACACGAAGAACAGACTTAGAAATAGTTGGTGACGGAGGTACAGTAGTAAGAATCGATGATGGAGTTAGAATAGTCCCGTTGTTGTCGTAGTCACTGCACTGAACAGTTATTTCGTCCTCTTGGATTGCACAGTACCGGTAAAAGAGACAATTTCTCCAAACAGCCAGTTCATCTTTGTCACACGTAAAACGTTTCTGAATATAATCTCTTGTAGGTTTGAGTTTCGTATCACATGAGTCAGTATCGGTGTCTGCCATGTGTATGAATTAAAACAAAACACAGTACTTACAGTCACACATGTTGGTGAAGTCTGTCACAGTGCCGGACCTCGTCGGGTGTTTAGAACCACATTAATCACTATGATTTTATCACAACATATAAAACCCACTGAAAACACATAAATCCACTGAAAGCACGTAAATCCACTGAAGGCAAGGACTCCTACAGATCACCGCCACTGATCATACACGAAGGGGGAGGGAGAGAGGGAAAGAAAGAGTGAGAGAGAGGGAGAGGGAGAGAAAGGGGAGAGGGAGAGAGAGGGAGGAGGAAGAGAGAGAGAGAGAGGGAGGAGAGAGAGAGGAGAGAGAGGGAGGAGGAGAGAGAGAGAGAGGGAGAGAGAGAGAGAGAGGGAGGAGGAGAGAGAGAGGAGAGAGGAGAGAGAGATAGAGAGGGAGAGAGAGGGAGAGAGAGAGAGGGAGGAGGAGAGAGGGAGAGGAGAGAGAGATAGAGAGGGAGAGAGGGAGAGAGAGAGGGGGGAGAGGGAGAGAAAGGGGAGAGAGAGGGAGAGAGGGAGAGGGAGAGAAAGAGAGAGAGAGGGGGGGAGAGAGAGAGGGAGAGAAAGAGGGGAAGAGAGAGAGTGGGGGAGAGAGAGAGGGAGAGAAAGGGGAGAGAGAGGGAGAGAGAGAGGGAAAGGGAGAGAAAGAGGGAGAGAGGGGGAGGGAGAGAGGGAGAGAAAGAGTGAGAGAGAGGGAGAGGGAGAGAAAGAGGGAGAGAGAGAGGGGGAGAGAAAGGGGAGAGGGAGAGAGAGGGAGGGAGAGGGAGAGAAAGAGGGAGAAAGGGGGAGGGAGAGAGGGGGGAGAGGGAGAGAAAGAGTGAGGGGGGAGAAAGGGGAGAGTGAGAGAGAGGGAGAAAGGGGAGAGAGAGGGAGAGAGAGGGGAGAGAGAGAGGGAGGGGGAGGGAGGGAGAAAGGGGAGAGAGAGAGAGGGAGAGGGGGGAGAGAGGGGGAGAGAGAGAGAGAGGGAGGGAGAGAGGGAGGGGGAGGGAGGGAGAAAGGGAGAGAGAGAGAGGGAGAGAGAGAGGGGGAGAGGGAGAGAGAGAGAGAGAGGGAGGAGGAGAGAGAGAGAGAGAGAGGAGAGAGATAGAGAGGGAGAGAGAGGGAGAGAGAGAGAGAGGGAGGAGGAGAGAGAGAGGAGAGAGGGAGGAGGAGAGAGAGAGGAGAGAGGAGAGAGAGAGGGAGAGGGAGAGAAAGAGGGAGAGAGGGGGAGGGAGAGAGGGAGAGAAAGAGGGAGAGAGAGGGAGAGGGAGAGAAGAGGGAGAGAGAGAGAGGGAGAGAGAGATAGAGAGGGAGAGAGAGAGAGAGAGAGGGGGGAGGAGAGAGAGAGGAGAGAGGGAGGAGGAGAGAGAGAGAGAGGGAGGAGGAGGAGAGAGAGAGAGAGGGAGAGAGAGAGAGAGAGGGAGGAGGAGAGAGAGAGAGAGAGAGGGAGGAGGAGAGAGAGACGAGAAGGGGGAAAGACATCCACGAATGTAACCTTTGTTCTTTTATTTATTTTTGTTTTCCTTATATTTATTTACTTTTTTTTTAATGCAGTGCGTATGTCTTTCTTCTTTCTGTTGTTTTTTTCTTCTCTTTCTGTATAAAACAACAATGTGTTGTTGTTTTCTTGATTTATAGTTTCATAATGCATAATAACAATTAATATCATCAATAATTACAAATATTATTTTTTTGTATGTCCGTTTGTCTTAAATAATGTTAAACTCGAATAAAAATGTTTATTAAGAAAATAAAAGAGATAGATAGATAGATAGATATTCACATCACAGGTAAACAAATACACATACAGATAGACACCCACCCACACTGAAGTATTAACAAAACAAACAAGCAAACAAAAATACACGATGAAGCACACACACACACACACACACACACACACACACACACACAGAAATGCATATGAAACACACACACAACACACACACACACACACACACACACACACACACCAGATGTTCGCACAGTTTCACACGAACAGCTAGCACGGCAGATAATGTATCATTATTATTCAAACATCCAGTCTTTCAAAAAAAAACCGCAGATTTTTTTAATTATTCAAACGCCCGCACGTTTTTTTTTTTTTTTTTTTTTTAAATGCATAATACCTGCAGCTACGTCACACGCACTTACACAGCGCGCGCTCAAACACACACGTCACGTTCATGATCACAGAAATCTTGATGTTTTGAGCTTTCTGGGGATGGCCTTTGCACGTCAAAAAATGGCTCTTTGATATTCCGCCTTCATTCTGTGGCGGTCCATGTCATAATATCTAAATAACACGTACGCACGTGCTCCTTTGTAAAATTTCATGTGAAAATTATTCTAAAGATGTTCACTTTGACATGATGTATCTTTGTTCGCATCACCCAAGGTTTTACGACTGGATTCGGAACCACATGTGCGTTATTAATGAATGAAACCAAAATTTGATATGCATCTCTT
>NC_134889.1:22411056-22418556 GCF_041734735.1 Babylonia areolata | reverse complement strand
CTTATTTATCATCATTGTTGTCTTTTCTATTTATTTATTAATTATTATTATTATTATTATTATTATTACTTTTAAAAAAATTTTTTTTAATTTATTTGTTCATGTACGCTTATAGTTGACTTCATCAAGTTTTTGCGCCTTTTACATATTAGTAGTAGTAGTAGTAGTAGTAGTAGTAGTAGTAGTAGTAGTAGTAGTAGTTATTTTTGTGTATTTATCTATTATTTATTCACCTATTTTTTCTCAAGGCCTGACTAAGCGCGTTGGGTTACGCTGCTGGTCAGGCATCTGCTTGGCAGATGTGGTGTAGCGTATATGGATTTGTCCGAACGCAGTGACGCCTCCTTGAGCTACTGAAACTGAAACTGGATTTGCAGCCATCACGTTGTGCTTTGGTTTAAACAGTATTTTATTTGGAACATGTCACAATACAGCACAGATATCGATGAACAGGCCAACAAGAAAATCTAAGATAAGTCCTGTCCTGAGACATGTACATACTGAATATGTGACGGATGTCATCATAACTAGAAGTTAAGACGTGAACATACATGAGTTTTTGAACAAAACTATGCTGAGATATAAATAAAGTGAACAAAATGAATAATAATAAACGAGTGGTGGAGGAAGAAGTCATTAGAGAGAGAGAGAACGAGAAGCATCAACGCTGGGGCACAAGCACATCAAGACTTAACTTGGCCGACAAACAAACAGTATTTGTGACACGCTGACTTGAATCCTTCTTCTTCTTCCTCTGCGTTCACTCGTATGCACACGAGTGGGCTTTTACGTGTATGACCGTTTTTACCCCGCCATGTAGGCAGCCATACTCCGTTTTCGGGGGTGTGCATGCTGGGTATATTCTTGTTTCTATAACCCACCGAACGCTGACATGGATTAAAGGATCTTTAACGTGCATATTAATTTTGATCTTCTGCTTGCATATACACACGAAGGGGGTTCAGGCACTAGCAGGTCTGCACATATGTTGACCTGGGAGATCGGGAAAATCTCCACCCTTTACCCACCAGGCGCCGTCACCGTGATTCGAACCCGGGACCCTCAGATTGACAGTCCAACGCTTTAACCACTCGGCTACTGCGCCCGTCGACTTGAATCCAAAAGCCGATGATCGCTGTCACATTTTCAGTTCTCGCTTCAAAGAAATAGGTAATCACTGATAAGAAATATTATTTACACCTAGAAAAAACGTTCCTTGAAATGGTGTAAAAAAATTTTCTCTTTGCGTATTATTAAGCTATTGACCGTAAAATGTCTACTTTTCTTACCGAAGTAACGAACGATAACTCTGTAAACTATGGTTCATATTTCTCATTTGAAATTGAAATATTGTTGTTATTAGATATTTATCATTATATTAGCAATAATCATTAACACTACTAAGTATTGTTATAATTGTTATTGACACGATTTCATTTGTTTGTTTTTGTCTGTGATTCTTTTTTTCTTTTTTTTTATATATATAAATTGTTGACCGTGTTACTGTTGGAATCATGTCCACTCAGCTGTTGGTTACAAAAAAACAAAACAAAACAAAACAAAAACTTTAAAAAAAGAAAAAAAAAAGTAATGTTAATAAAATTTGAACATTTTTGTAACCAATTTCGTGTGAATAATTCTTCAAGGAAATTGACTGATAATGTTTCTAGTTTCATTTTCTATTTTCTATTTTCATCTTCTGACAGTACGTGTTCAAAGTCAGCAGCTGTGACAAAATGATGCCAAAGGCTTTTTCTCCATGGTACTCTCTTTGTTCTTTTAGTCTGTGGTGTATCGCAAGCAACATTCACACAAAGAATATAACACTGCAGATCAAAGTTTTATTGTTTATACACTGAAATATGGTTTTAGTGTTTATCTCCTGAAATATGGTTTTATTGTGTGTTTTTTATGGTTTTATTTTGTGTGTGCTGCACACGGGACCTCGGTTTATCGTGTCATCCGAATCACACACACACACACACACACACACACACACACACACACACACACACATATATATATATATATATATATATATATATATATATATATATATATATATAAAAGAACCCACGGCAACAAAAGGGTTGTTCCTGGCAAATTTCTAAAGGAAAATCCACTTCGATAGGAAAAAACAAATAAAACTGCACGCAAGAAAACACACACACACACACACATATAACACACACACACACACACACACACACATATAACACACACACACACACACACACACACGCACACACACTGCCTGTTTCACCTCATGTGTGTGTGTGTGTGTGTGTGTGTGTGTGTGTGTGTGTGTGTGTGTGTGTGTGTGTGTGTGTGTGTGTGTGTGTGTATGATATCTTCACTCAAAATTCACCACAAAAAGAGTTCGCCGGTCACTGCTAACATATACATTATTTCAGCAAGCAAAAGTGTTTATTTCATATACCAAACATCTTCTACTGAAAAACAATCAAGGAAAAAAAAAAAAAAAAACAGCTAACGAACGATTTTCCTTGTAAATAAGTTATATTTAGACAAATTTCTCAGCATTACTATCTTTACAGGAAACATTCTGTACTTGATTTAATTTGTCCGTTGTGCAAAAAATAGAAATGAAGATGAGCGACATTTTGTTTTACATTGTCCCTAGGAACAACAACAACAACAAAAAAAGACAAAAATAAGGTATTGCCGCACTTTGGCAACGCGCTCTCCCCGTGAAAAGCAATCCGAATTTCCTACAAAGAAGTCTGATGTAATGTGACACGGTACAGTACAACACATAGATATAAAGCTAGATTATTTACCACACAAGAGTATAAAAAAAAAACCAAACAAACTCTCCAGATTACTTCAACCAAATATATAACAATCTGTTGCCCCTAACACATGCTCCAAATGCAGTATGACGCCCGTGGATTTAAACAAAAACAAAAACAAACACAAACTGCCAACAAGCGATGTCCTACAGCGACGCTGAGGAGACGAATTCATCCAGCGTGAAGGTCTGTTTGTTTTGTTTGGGGGGGTAAACCTTAGTGCTGGGGTACTTGATTAAAAAAAAAAAAAAAAAAAAAATTCTCCTCACCGCATCAGCTGTCGACTATGGCTACTCCCAACAGCCGAGAGATTCATGAAGGAGTTGTTGAGGATGTTGGGGGAAGGGGCGGGGAAGAGGTGGAGGGTTGGGTGGGGGGGGGGGGGGTGGGGGGGCGGGGCTGTGGTGCCGTGAGGGGAGGCAGGCAAGGAAGGGAATGGAATGGAACTGCAAGCAGCTCTTTTAGTTCTTTTTGCCCCGTTTCAGTTCTGTCTGTGTCAGTTGGCATTCGAGTTCCTTTCAGTTCCCCCTCGTACCCCCCCCCCACACACACACACACACACCCCACGCGCCCCCTCCCCCCCCCCTCTCCCCGGCCTCACCCTTCCCTCCCCCTCCTTCCAGCAGTGTCTGTCTGCCTGTTTCACCTCATGTGCATGGGATTTGTCACTTTGGGAGCCCGTGGATGTTGTTTGTTGTTCATTTGGTTTTTGTCAACAATTCAAAGCCTTTTCTTTTTTTTCTTCTTCTTCTTCTTCTTAAATTGATTTCAAACTATTTTCTTTGAAGCTGATGCTGTGACGGGAGGCACGATTGCTGGCACTGGAGAGTGAGGTGGAGAAGGAAGCGAAATGTTCTGTTTGAGACGGGCGCAATAGCCGAGTCGGGTTAACTCTCTCCATACGAACGGCGAAAGAGGCGACGTTAACAGCGTTTCATCCCAATTACCATCATCAAAATATTGCAAGCGGAACGCTCTTATACTGAAGAGGTGAATGTTGACAAAGAATACCACAGTTCTGACGACGGAAGCTAAAGGTTGGGTCATTGAGACACCCACTGGACATCCGAGGGGTCTGTGTAGAGGAGAAGAGAGGACTGGCCGTACTGAGTGAGTTAAAGCGTTGGACTGTCATCTGAGGGTCCCGGGTTCGAATCACGGTGACGGCGCCTGGTGGGTAAAGGGTGGAGATTTTTACGATCTCCCAGGTCAACATATGTGCAGACCTGCTAGTGCCTGAACCCCCTTCGTGTGTACGTGTATATGCAAGCAGAAGATCAAATACGCACGTTAAAGATCCTGTAATCCATGTCAGCGTTCGGTGGGTTATGGAAACAAGAACATACCCAGCATGCACACCCCCGAAAACGGAGTATGGCTGCCTACATGGCGGGGTAAAAACGGTCATACACGTAAAAGCCCACTCGTGTGCATACGAGTGAACGCAGAAGAAGAAGAAGCTCTGTTTGTGTTCCATCCATGGTGGTGGTGGGGGTGGTGGTGGTAATTATGAGGTTGTGTATTGTGTGAGGTGGGGGGGTGGGGTGGGAAGGCTTGGGGCTGGGGGGGGGGGGGGCCTTTGCTGCAGTGGGGGGGGGGGAGGGAGGAGGTAACTGATGAGTAAAACAGATGACTGCGTTTGGATTTTGGATTTTGTTGCAGCTGTTGTTGTCTTTTCTTCCCTGTTTTCTTCTTCTTCTTCTTCTTCTTCTTCTTCTTCTTCTTCTTCTTCTTCTTCTCCTTCTTCTTCTTCTTCTTCTTCTTCTTCTCCTTCTTCTTCTTCTTCTTCTTCTTCTTCTTCTTCTTCTTCTCTTTTCCCTTCAATGTACAAAATTCCTGGACCAGGAAACATGTACACCTTGTCAAACAGCAGAAGGAACAAGGAGCCAGCAGTTTATGTATCGTGTTCAAGTGTGTGTTAAAACGACAGCTGATCTGATCAACGTTACACAAAATTAATACAGAAATGTTGAAATAATTGTTTTCCAGTCGCATACAAATGTCAGTTATTGACGTCAATGTTTGTTTGTTTGTTTTTGTTTTGTTTCTGTGTTTTGTTGTTGTTGTTGTGCTTTCTCTTTATCTATTAATTTATTTATCAATCCACTTTTTACTTACTATGTGCAATGATAAATCTCAAAACGTGCATCGACAATCCTTTCTTTTCAATCTATTGTTTAATCAATTAGGTGTCGCACGAGTGTCGTCAACCCTTGCTTTTTCAATCTATTGTTTAATCAATTAGGTTTCGCACGAGTGTCGTCAATCCTTGCTTTTCAATCTATTGTTTAATCAATTAGGTTTCGCACGAGTGTCGTCAATCCTTGCTTTTCAATCTATTGTTTAATCAATTAGGTGTCGCACGAGTGTTGTCAACCCTTGCTTTTCAATCTATTGTTTAATAAATTAGGTTTCGCACGAGTGTCGTCAACAACTGCTTTTCAATCTATTGTTTAATAAATTAGGTTTCACACGAGTGTCGTCAATCCTTGCTTTTCAATCTATTGTTTAATAAATTAGGTTTCACACGAGTGTCGTCAACCCTTGCTTTTTCAATCTATTGTTTAATAAATTAGGTTTAGCACGAGTGTCGTCAATCCTTGCTTTTCAATCTATTGTTTAATAAATTAGGTTTTGCACGAGTGTCGTCAATCCTTGCTTTTTCAATCTATTGTTTAATCAATTAGGTTTCGCACGAGTGTCGTCAACTCTTGCTTTTCAATCTATTGTTTAATCAATTAGTTGTCGCACGAGTGTCGTCAACCCTTGCTTTTTCAATCTATTGTTTAATAAATTAGGTTTCGCACGAGTGTCGTCAATCCTTGCTTTTCAATCTATTGTTTAATAAATTAGGTTTCGCACGAGTGTCGTCAACAACTGCTTTTCAATCTATTGTTTAATAAATTAGGTTTAGCACGAGTGTCGTCAATCCTTGCTTTTCAATCTATTGTTTAATAAATTAGGTTTCACACGAGTGTCGTCAACCCTTGCTTTTTCAATCTATTGTTTAATAAATCAGGTTTAGCACGAGTGTCGTCAACCCTTGCTTTTTCAATCTATTGTTTAATCAATTAGCTTCCGTACGAGTGTCGTCAATCCTTGCTTTTCAATCTATTGTTTAATAAATTAGGTTTCGTACGAGTGTCGTCAGCTCTTGCTTTTCAATCTATTGTTTAATAAATTAGGTTTCGTACGAGTGTCGTCAGCTCTTGCTTTTCAATCTATTGTTTAATCAATTAGGTTTCGCACGAGTGTCGTCACATCCTTGCTTGAAACCCTGAACCTTCTGTCTTGATGTCACTTTCAGTTTCAGTTTCAGTCGCTCAAGGAGGCGTCACTGCGTTCGGACAAATCCATACACGCTACACCACATCTGCCAAGCAGATGCCTGACCAGCAGCGGTAACCCAACGCGCTTAGTCAGGCCTTGAGGAAAAAAAAAAAGAAGAAAAAAAAAGATCAATACATAAAAAAAAGAACTACTACTACTAATAATAATATGTATAAGGCGCAAAAACTTGAAGTCAGCTATAAGTGTACCAAAAAACAAAAAAAAAAGAGTAAAATGAAATAAAATAAATAAATAAAAAATAAATAAATAAATAAATAAATAATAATAATATAGTCTTGATGTCAACAATTCACCAGTCACTTTGCTATACCCATACATCCAGCCATCTTCTTATCATTTCAAGGGTTGCTTGCTTTTTGTGTGTGTGCTCTTTAAAAAAAAAAAAAAAAAAAAAAAATATGCGATCATAAATCCGAAAACAAAGGGTAATTCCATTATGATGCTAATGAAATCGAAGAATTACTTCATTGCAGCGCACGATTAATTTTTTTTTTTAATCGTTTATTACAGTGTTTCGCACGTGCCTCGTGAACTCTGGCTTTTCGATCCATTGTTAGTCGTTGATTTATACTGATTCTTCTGTTCTTTGTCTTCTTTTTTTTTTCTTCTTTTTTTATTATAATATATTTTATTCCTCCAGCATCTTTCGGACAGGCCTGCAGGTAGCACCAGTTGGGTATCAAGTTGTTTCTGTCTCTGTTGCAGCGTATATGTCACAGCCGGAGTGGGACTTACAAGTTCCCGATTAAAAAAAAAAAATTAAAAAAAAATAAAAAAATTTTTAGCCAAGTGCTCAGCAGAGGCTGAAAGCTGAACTATAGCAGACGCCTTTTTCGCAACAAACTTGCCGGTCTTCAACGGGTCGCGCAGAATGTGTGACGCCATTCCCGGTTTGAATGTAAAGCCCATTCTAAACCTATTCTCTAAACATCTATTAAAATCAAGTCTCAGTATCGTTCGCTGCAATATTATATTTGTTGTGCTTACACACACACTTAAATCAGTTAGAAGCATACTTGATTTCAGTTTAACCGTTCGTAATAATATTTTAATAATAATAATAATAATAATAATAATAATAATAATAATAATAATAATATATTTTTATATAGCGCTATAATACAAGCATAAGCAAGCTCTAAGCGCTTTACAATCCAGTACCTAAAGCGAAACAAGAAAGCATATAAAAAGTAGTAGAAACATAAAACAGAATCATTAATATTATAAAAACAATGCATAAAACTCAAAGGATAAAACTCACAAAGTAACATTCTATCAATACTACAAGTGTTACACTCCAACACTCACACTAACACACACGCACAGACACACACAT
>NC_134889.1:22403556-22406056 GCF_041734735.1 Babylonia areolata | reverse complement strand
AAACGTTTGCAAAATAAATAAAACTTCCATGCTTAGCAAAAGAAGTTCCTGCTGGAACAAAAAAATGATAATAATGACTGCTCTTGTTGTTGGGTCAGAATATCAGATCAAAGTGCTAAGTTTAGAGAATACAAAAAATATAAATATAACAGTAAATGCAGTTTGCATATAATTAGGCTTCATTTAAAAAAAAAAATTTTGTGCCCATCCCAGAGGTGCAATATTATTTTAAACAAGATGACTGGAAAGAACTGAATTTTTCCTATTTTTATGCCTAATTTGGTGTCAACTGATTTGCAAAGAAAGTGTCAATGTTAAAGTTTACCACGGACACACACACACACACAGACAACCGAACACCGGGTTAAAACATAGACTCACTTTGTTTACACAAGTGAGTCAAAAAGAGGTGATGTCAAAAGAACAAAAAAAAACCAAAAAAACAAAAAACAAACAAACAAACAAAAAAAACCCAACAATAAAGACCATTCGCCCAAACAACCAGATAAACATTAACAAGCACATTAGTAGTTTATCCTCAGCCATAAGCAGCAAACATAACTTCAGCGAAAGAAACGACTAGAAGAAACAGGTGCTTTAAGTTTTAACAACAGTCGTTTGTTTGTATTTTTGCTGTTGTTGTTTTTCAGAAAACAATAAGTCGAATTTAATGGAGTTTGGGCGGTTTCTATGATATCTGGACAAACACTTTTGTCTGACACTTTCAAAAAGGAAAACGAAAAAAAAAAAAGACAAATAAACAAATAGTGAAACTCATCAGCAATGTCTGTGAAACATGTGTCACGGACTTCAGAATAGCATTCTATCTTATAGTGAAACTCATCAGCAATGTCTGTGAAACATGTCTCACGGACTATCTTATAGTGAAACTCATCAGCAATGTCTGTGAAACATGTCTCACGGACTATCTTATAGTGAAACTCATCGGCAATGTCTGTGAAACATGTCTCACGGACTATCTTATAGTGAAACTCATCAGCAATGTCTGTGAAACATGTCTCACGGACTATCTTATAGTGAAACTCATCAGCAATGTCGTTTGTGAAACATGTCTCGCGGACTTCAGAATAGCATTCTATCTTATAGTGAAACTCATCAGCAATGTCTGTGAAACACGTCTCACGGACTTCAGAATAGGATTCTATCTTATAGTGAAACTCATCAGCAATGTCTGTGAAACATGTCTCACGGACTTCAGAATAGGATTCTATTTATAGTGAAACTCACCAGCAATGTCGTTTGTGAAACATGTGTCACGGACTTCAGAATAGCATTGCATCTCAAAAGTCCTTGCTTTTTAACTCACTCAGTACGGCCAGTCCTCTCTTCTCCTCTACACAGACCCCTCGGATGTCCAGTGGGTGTCTGAATGACCCAACCTTTAGCTTCCGTCGTCAGAATTGTGGTATCTTTGTCAACATTCACCTCTTCAGTATAAGAGCCTTCCGCTTGCAATATTTTGATGATGGTAATTGGGATGAAACGCTGTTAACGTCGTCTCTTTCGCCGTTCGTATGGAGAGAGTTAAACCCTGTTCACTGTGCTGGTGGTGGAACACTGGATCAACATCTGGGGTGGTGGGGGGGGTGGTTGTTGGTATATTATCAAGAGACATTCCTACCTGCGGGTAACTGTGTGCACCTGCGGGTTAATCTACAAGAGGCAAGGCAAACTACCCGAGGCAAGCAGTATCCCGATTTTTTTTAGGAACACATGAGTATACCCGCATAACTTTTCAAGCCCCAAAAGGCAAATTCGGCCTATTACTTCCTTCCACGGGTGACTGCCCATGCCGAATCTGCCGTGCTGCCCACTCCAGTGGGGTGGTAAAATTATACAACTTATAGGAAGCTAGTTATTACTTCCTCTTCCACCTACTACCTGCGCAGGGTAAAGATCAGGAGCAAACGAAACGTGACAAATTATATTGAAAAAAACAACAACAACAAAAAACCCGAAGAGAGAGACAGAGTAATTTTCATTTAGTAAAAGAGAAAAAAAAAACGTGCGTCTGTGTGTGTGTGTGTGTGTGTGCGTGTGTGTGTGTGCTCGCGCGCGCATGCGTGTATATGCTTCTGTATGTGTGTATGTGTGTGTATAATTATATGCATGCGCGTGCGTTCGTATGTGCCCGAGACAAGGGGAGAGAGAAAGAGAGGAAGAGAAAGAGGTAGGGAGGAAGGGAAAGAGAGACAGACAGACAGAGACAGACAGACAGACAGAGAGATAGAGCAGCTGTTGTCTCCCCCTTGTCGCTTTGTCCAATGGGTATTGTTCACCCCTTTGACGTGTCAAGGCGATCAGGCGACGCCATAAAAGCTGATTTAAGGTGGCGGCCAACAGTTTATATTTAACTGTGGAAATGGGAGAAGGATTATAAAGTGACGTGCGGGGGTACGAAACGAAATCGTCCTTCCTTTTATTTTTCTTCTCCACCTCCCCTTTTTTGGGGGGGAGGGGGGAAGGGGGGGAAATGTGG
>NC_134889.1:22398556-22401056 GCF_041734735.1 Babylonia areolata | reverse complement strand
AACGTTATCACACACACACACACACACACACACACACACACACACACACACACACACACACACACACACACACACACACACACACACACACACACACAGTGAGCAGCTGATAATCGTGACATGTGCTAATTCATTATTGTTGGAAGAAGGCACCACTAAAAAGAAAGAAAGAAATACAGAAAGAAAGTCGTTGTAGTTTGTTTCTGTCTGTGTCTTGTTCTTTGTTCGTTTCTTATTTCTCTGTTTCTTGTGTGTGTGTGTGTGTGTGTGTGTGTGTGTGTGTGTGTGTGTGTGTGTGTGTGTGTGTGTGTGTGTGTGTGTGTGTGTGTTCGTGGTCGCATACAGTCGTCCAAAAGCGTAAGAAATAGGTCTAATGCGTGTGCTATTCTGTCTGTCTGTGAGTCCGTCTCCTTCACTCTGTCTCTCTATGACTCTCCGTCTGTCTGTCTGTCCGTCTGTCTGTCTGTCTGTCTGTCTTCTCTCTCTCCCTCACTCTCTCACTCTCTCTCTCTCTCTCTCTCTAGCGGTAGTAATTCCTGCTCACATTGAAATACACGTAAATCACGTGCTGAGTTCATTATCTCTGAAGCACCTTTCTCTCTCTCTCTCTCTCTCTCTCTCTCTCTCTCTCTCTCTCTCTCTCTCTTCCTGCTCTCACGAATCTCTTTGTGGACCAAAACAGACTATCCGAGCCACTTATACGTGAGATAACCTGTGACTTGCATCAGATGGTGGAGCAAATCATGATAAGCTGGTGGCTACTCACACACGCTTTCAATTGGCCCGGGGGGCGGGGGGGGGGGGGGGGGAGGAGGAGGGGGGAGCTGTATACAGCATCTGGATTATAGACAGCGTGAATGAATGAATGAATGAATGAATGAACGAACGAAAGGATGGATGGATGGATAGATGGATGGATGAACGAACGAACGAATCAACGAACGAATGGATGGATGGACGGACGGACCGACGAACGAATGAACGAACAAATGGATGGATGGATGGACGGACCGACGAACGAATGAACGAACAAATGGATGGATGGATGGACGGACGGACCGACGAACGAATGAACGAACAAATGGATGGATGGATGGACGGACCGACGAACGAACGAACCAACGAACGAATGGATGGATGGACGGACGGACCGACGAGCGAACGAACGAACGAATGGATGGACGGACCGACGAATGAACGAACGAACAAACAAATGGATGGATGGATAGATGGACGGACGGATGGATGGGCAATTTAATGAAACCGAGTGAGATAATGTATGACTGGAAGTTAGAGAGAGAGAGAGAGAGAGAGAGAGAGAGAGAGAGAGGAAGGTGCCTCTAAACTTTAACGTCAATGACTTTACAGCATTAATGACACGAGGGTGCAATGATATTAACAACATGTAACAACAAAGACCAACAACAACCAATAACAAAAACAACAAAGTTGAAAAAATCCAACAAACATCAAAAACCAACAGCTGACATCCAGCAAACATCAAAAACCAACAGCTGACATCCAACAAACATCAAAAACCAACAGCTGACATCCAACAAACATCAAAAACCAACAGCTGACATCCAACAAACATCAAAAACCAACAGCTGACATCCAACAAACATCAAAAACCAACAGCTGACATCCAACAAACATCAAAAACCACCAGCTGACTTCCAACAAACATCAAAAACCACCAGCTGACATCCAACAAACATCAAAAACCAACAGCTGACATCAAAACAAACATCAAAAACCAACTGCTGACATCCAACAAACATCAAAAACCAACAGCTGACATCCAACAAACATCAAAAACCACCAGCTGACATCCAACAAACATCAAAAACCAACTGCTGACATCCAACAAACATCAAAAACCAACAGCAAACATCAAAAACCAACTGCTGACATCCAACAAACATAAAAAACCAACAGCTGACATCCAACAAACATCAAAAACCACCAGCTGACATCCAACAAACATCAAAAGCCAACTGCTGACATCCAACAAACATCAAAAACCAACAGCTGACATCCAACAAACATCAAAAACCAACTGCTGACATCAAAAACCAACAGCTGACATCCAACAAACATCAAAAACCAACAGCTGACATCCAACAAACATCTAAAACCAACAGCTGACATCCAACAAACATCAAAAACCAACTGCTGACATCCAACAAACATCAAAAACCAACTGCTGACATCCAACAAACATCAAAAACCAACTGCTGACATCCAACAAACATCAAAAACCATCCAACAAACATCAAAAACCAACTGCTGACATCCAACAAACATCAAAAACCAACTGCTGACATCCAACAAACATCAAAAACCAACTGCTGACATCCAACAAACATCAAAAACCAACAGCAAACATCAAAAACCAACTGCTGACATCCAACAAACATCAAAAACCAACTGCTGACATCCAACAAACATCAAAAACCAACTGCTGACATCCAACAAACATCAAAAACCAACAGCAAAC
>NC_134889.1:22381056-22393556 GCF_041734735.1 Babylonia areolata | reverse complement strand
TCAGGTCATTTTTTTGGTTATCATTTTTGGTCACCTCTTTCCATTTTAGGCCAACTCTGTGCCATTTTAGACCAGCCAGCTCAGTACCGTCTTTGTCCATTTCTGTGTCATTTAAAGCCAATAGAGTACCGTTTGGGGCCATCTCTGGGAATCATTTTAAACCAACTCAGTATCGTCTTATGCCAACTCAGTACCGTTTTAGGCCAACTATCATTTTAGAGCAGTTCAGTACCGTTTTAGGCCAACAGAATACCTTTTTAGGCCAACTCTATCATTTTAGAGCAGTTCAGTATCGTTTTAGGCCAACAGAATACCTTTTTAGGCCAACTCTATCATTTTACAACAGTTCAGTATCGATGTAGGCCAACTCAGTATCATTCGTTTTAGGACAGTTCAGTACCGTTTTAGACCAACAGAGAACTAAGTTTTCGGCCAGCTTGGTATCTTTTTCTTTTTTCTCCCCAACTCAGTATCGTTTCAGGCCAACTTGACTCAGAAACGTTGCATTTCCTGTATTCTCCATCATTTTAGACCCAGAAAATCTTTATCCTTCCAGGTCAAAAGCTGTATCCTTTCAGGTCAAAAGCTGCAACCTTTCAAACAGTCGTTTCGTAGCTTCAACGTAACTGAGTTGTACTGATCATATTCCGATATTGACAACAACAACAACAGAAACCTCCTCCACGTGACATGATTGATTGATTGATGTGGATACTTCTATAGCGTCTATCCTCGGTCAGAGACCAAGCTCTAAGCGCTTTACGTACACGGGGACATTTGCACCACAGGCTGCCTACCTGGGTAGAGCCGACTGACGGCTGCCACTGGGCGCTCATCATTCGTTTCCTGTGTCATTCAATCAGATTTCAGACGCACACACATACACACTCAGACAAAACATGTAACATTTTACGTGTATTACCGTTTGTTTGTTTTTTATTTACCCCCCCATGTAGGCAGCCATACTCCGTTTTCGGGGGTGTGCATGCTGGGTATGTTCTTGTTTCCATAACCCACGGAACGCTGACATGGATTACAGGATCTTTAACGTGCGTATTTGATCTTCTGCTTGCGTATACACACGAAGGGGGTTCAGGCACTGGCAGGTCTGCACATATGTTGACCTGGGAGATCGGAAAAATCTCCACCCTTTACCCACCAGGTGCACCGAGATTCGAACCCAGGACCCTCAGATTGAAAGTCCAGCGCTTTAACCATTCGGCTATTGCACCCGACATGAAGGGGAGGGGAACCCAGCAGCGGGTGTCTCTGTTCCACTTCAATCTTCAATCAATCATTTACAAAGAAGAAAAAGGCTTTTATCTGTGACTACTTAAGCCACTCTCCCCCGACCCCCCCCAAAAAAAAACCTAGTCTACCCCCAACCCCCCCCCCCCAACCCCCCCCCCCCCACCCCCCCCTCCCAAAAGTGCCGATCGCATGTACCGTTTCAAACAAGTTCTTTGCAAAAGATAAAGGCTGAACAGAGGAGTGATGGACAAACAGAATCACAAGAGGCGAAGAACGAGAGAGGAGAGCACTCGAAAACACCTCAACCTCCACCCTTTCAAAATAGAAAAAAAAGAAAAAAAAAAAGAAAAAAAAAGACAAGCCACAACTTAACGGCACGCGCTCTCTCTCACCACTTCACGATGAGAAAGCGTCACATCACAACAGCTCTCTCATTTCCACCACCACCACCCCCCCCCCCACCACCACCACCGCCCAGACCACCCCACATAGCCCCCCCGCCCCCACTCCCCCCCCTGCCCCACCCACCCCCCCCCCCCCCCCCCATACACACATCCCCCTCCTCAGCCACTGACAAAACTAACGGGTGTTGGGCTGAAGCTGTGCAGATCCTCCGACAGACAGAGCGAGAGACAGAGACAGACAGACAGTCAGAGACACAGACAGACAGACAGACAGACAGGGACAGACACAGACAAACAGACAGAAAGAAAGAAACAGAGACGCAGATAAAAAGAGAGAGAGAGAGAGACAGGGACAGAGAGACAAAGACAGAGAGACAGACAGACAGAGGCAGAGAGACTGAGACACAGAGACCGCGACAGAGACAGAAAGGAACAGAGAGACAGAGACAGAAAGAGAAAGAGCGACAGAAAAAGATAGTAACACCGGGATACAGAGAGACAGACAGACAGACAGACAGACAGAGACAGAGAGAGAGACAGTAACAGAGACAGAGAGAGACATACACACAGAGACAGAGACACAGAGAGAGAGAGCTACAACTTATCTCCCTTCCCTCTCTCCTCTCAGAGGGGTGGGTGTGGGGGGGTAAAGAAAGGCCCCTTGACCGATCCACTAGCTGCTGTCGGAGTTCACATACATTCAAGTGACACTGAGGACCACAGCAGATCAGGACTAGGACAAGGGTTTTTATTATCAGGAGGGTCTCTGTCTCTCTGCGTCTGTCTCTCTCTCTCTCTTCGGTCTCTGTCTTTCTCCCTCTCTGTATGTATGTATGTATGTATGTATGTATGTATGTATTCTGTGTGTGTGTGTGTGTGTGTGTGTGTGTGTGTGTGTGTGTGTGTGTGTGTGTGCGCGCGCGCGCGCGCGCTTCTGTCTTTGCCTCCCTCTGTCTCTGTCTCTCTCTCTCTGTGTCTTCATTTGTCTTTCTGTCTCTCTGTCTCTTTCTCTCTCCCTCTCTGTGTGCGTGTGTGCGTGCGTGCGTGCGTGCGTGCGTGTGTGTGTGTGTGGGTGTGTGTGTGCGTGTGTGTGTGCGTGCGTGTGTGCGTGTGCGTGCGCGTGCGCGTGTGTGTGTGTGTGTGTGTGTGTTTCTCTCCCTCCTCCCTCCCTCCCTCCCTCCCTACAATCGCTCTCAGTCTTGGCCCGTGTGGTCAGCGCTGTCTCATCGTACGGCGTCCTTCCCTCTTCTGACTTCTGTCAAGTGCCCTTCGTCCACGCTTTGTTGTTGCTGTTGCTGTTGCTTGTGCTTGCAGAGCTGGGTGGATGAGTGGTGACAGCAGGGTGCATGGTACTGATACAACGTTCGAGTCTTCTACTGTACTGGCTACCTGTCACGTGCGTTAAAAGGCCTCACTGGTGGGAGGGGGGTGGGGGTGGGGGTGGGGGCTCGGGGGGAGGGGGATGGGGGGTGGGGAGGGGGGGGAGGTTCTGCCTGTCGCCGAAAGGACTGACTGGAAAGGGGAGACCTGATGAGTGTGTATATAGTGTGGAGGTATGTCAGCTGTCATGGCCGCCCTCTTCAGTGTGCAGTGTGGAGGTATGTCAGCTGTCATGGCCTTCAGTGTGTAGTGTGGAGGTATGTCAGCTGTCATGGCCGCCCTCTTCAGTGTGTAGTGTGGAGGTATGTCAGCTGTCATGGCCCTCTTCAGTGTGTAGTGTGGAGGTATGTCAGCTGTCATGGCCGCCCTCTTCAGTGTGTAGTGTGGAGGTATGTCAGCTGTCATGGCCCTGTTCAGTGTGTAGTGTGGAGGTATGTCAGCTGTCATGGCCCTGTTCAGTGTGTAGTGTGGAGGTATGCCAGCTGTCATGGCCCTGTTCAGTGTGTAGTGTGGAGGTATGCCAGCTGTCATGGCCCTCTTCAGTGTGTAGTGTGGAGGTATGCCAGCTGTCATGGCCTTCTTCAGTGTGTAGTGTGGAGGTATGTCAGCTGTCATGGCCCTGTTCAGTGTGTAGTGTGGAGGTATGCCAGCTGTCATGGCCCTCTTCAGTGTGTAGTGTGGAGGTATGCCAGCTGTCATGGCCCTCTTCAGTGTGCAGTGTGGAGGTATGTCAGCTGTCATGACCCTCTTCAGTGTGCAGTGTGGAGGTATGTCAGCTGTCATGGTCCTCTTCAGTGTGTAGTGTGGAGGTATGTCAGCTGTCATGGCCCTCTTCAGTGTGCAGTGTGGAGGTACGCCAGCTGTCATGGCCCTCTTCAGTGTGCAGTGTGGAGGTATGTCAGCTGTCATGGCCCTCTTCAGTGTGTAGTGTGGATGTATGCCAGCTGTCATGGCCTTCAGTGTGTAGTGTGGAGGTATGCCAGCTGTCATGGCCTTCAGTGTGTAGTGTGGAGGTATGTCAGCTGTCATTGCCCTCTTCAGTGTGCAGTGTGGAGGTATGTCAGCTGTCATGGCCCTCTTCAGTGTGTAGTGTGGAGGTATGCCAGCTGTCATGGCCCTCTTCAGTGTGTAGTGTGGAGGTATGTCAGCTGTCATGGCCTTCAGTGTGACGTGTGGAGGTATGTCAGCTGTCATGGCCCTGTTCAGTGTGTAGTGTGGAGGTATGTCAGCTGTCATGGCCCTGTTCAGTGTGTAGTGTGGAGGTATGCCAGCTGTCATTGCCCTCTTCAGTGTGCAGTGTGGAGGTATGCCAGCTGTCATGGCCGCCCTCTTCAGTGTGTAGTGTGGAGGTATGCCAGCTGTTATGGCCCTCTTCAGTGTGCAGTGTGGAGGTATGCCAGCTGTCATGGCCGCCCTCTTCAGTGTGCAGTGTGGAGGTATTGCCAGCTGTCATGGCCTTCAGTGTGCAGTGTGGAGGTATGTCAGCTGTCATGGCCTTCAGTGTGTAGTGTGGAGGTATGTCAGCTGTCATGGCCTTCAGTGTGCAGTGTGGAGGTATGCCAGCTGTCATGGCCTTCAGTGTGCAGTGTGGAGGTATGCCAGCTGTCATGGCCTTCAGTGTGTAGTGTGGAGGTATGTCAGCTGTCATGGCCTTCAGTGTGTAGTGTGGAGGTATGTCAGCTGTCATGGCCGCCCTCTTCAGTGTGCAGTGTGGAGGTATGCCAGTTGTCACGGCCCTGTTCAGTGTGGAGGTATGTCAGCTGTCATGGCCTTCAGTGTGCAGTATGGAGGTATGTCAGCTGTCATGGCCCTCTTCATTGTGTAGTGTGGAGGTATGCCAGCTGTCATGGCCCTCTTCAGTGTGTAGTGTGGAGGTATGTCAGCTGTCATGGCCTTCAGTGTGCAGTATGGAGGTATGCCAGCTGTCATGGCCCTCTTCAGTGTGCAGTGTGGAGGTATGTCAGCTGTCATGGCCCTCTTCAGTGTGCCGTGTGGAGGTATGTCAGCTGTCATGGCCCTGTTCAGTGTGTAGTGTGGAGGTATGCCAGCTGTCATGGCCCTCTTCAGTGTGTAGTGTGGAGGTATGTCAGCTGTCATGGCCCTGTTCAGTGTGTAGTGTGGAGGTATGTCAGCTGTCATGGCCCTCTTCAGTGTGTAGTGTGGAGGTATGTCAGCTGTCATGGCCCTCTTCAGTGTGCAGTGTGGAGGTAAACCAGCCGTCATGGCCGCCCTCTTCAGTGTGTAGTGTGGAGGTATGTCAGCTGTCATGGCCCTCTTCAGTGTGTAGTGTGGAGGTATGTCAGCTGTCATGGCCCTGTTCAGTGTGTAGTGTGGAGGTATGTCAGCTGTCATGGCCCTCTTCAGTGTGTAGTGTGGAGGTATGTCAGCTGTCATGGCCTTCAGTGTGTAGTGTGGAGGTATGTCAGCTGTCATGGCCCTGTTCAGTGTGCAGTGTGGAGGTATGCCAGGTGTCATGGCCCTCTTCAGTGTGTAGTGTGGAGGTATGTCAGCTGTCATGGCCCTGTTCAGTGTCAGTATCAACACACGCCTCTTCAGTGTTCTTGTTCGTCTTCTTTTTTCTTCTTCTCTTTCTCCTTTGTTCTTACTTGAAGGAAGGAACTGATTCGGGGCTGTGACTTTGTTTACTTATTTATTTATTTATTTATCTATTTATCTATCTATTTATTTATATATATATATATTTGTTTGTTTGTTTGTTTGTTCATATATTTTTTTCACGTTATTGTTCAGGAGAGCAAGACAGCTTCTTCGTTAGTCACCTTCTCCCAAATGAATCAGTGCTGGGCTCCCTGTAAACCAGTGTCTTGTTTCATGCAATTAATTTAACTCAGTCCTCTCTTCTCCTCTACACAGACCACTCGGATGTGCAGTTGGTGTCTGAATGACCCAACATTTAGCTTCCGTCGTCAGAATTGTGGTATTCTTTGTCAACATTCACCTCTTCAGTATAAGAGCCTTCCGCTTGCAATAATTTGATGATGGTAATTGGGGTGAAACGCTGTTAACGTCGTCTCTTTCGCCGTTCGTATGGAAAGAGTTAAACGCGGGAGTGGTAGTTCACGATTGCAGAGGAAAAAGAAAAAAGATGATGATGATGATGATTATGATGATGATGAAGACGACGACTGACGACGACGACGACGATGAAGAAGAAGAAGATGATGATGATGAGGAGGAGGAGGAGGAGGATGATAATGAGGATGATGATAATGATGATGAAGACGACGACGACGACGACGACCACGACGAAGAAGAAGAAGAAGAAGGAGAAGACCATTGTCCACAGACGGTGCAGTCAACAGATTCAGCCTGCCCCTTGTTGCAAGCAGCACGGACAGGCCTCCCGGTGTCCACGTGCACCCACTTCTGAACCTCCCGAGGATCATTAGTAATAACAACAATAATAATAATAATAATGTACATTTATATAGCGCCCTTTCTCTCTAAGAGCTCAGGGCGCTCTACATGAAAGAAAAATATTACAAGTTACATAAAACATTAATGACCAGTCTTTCTAAAAAAAAAAAAAAACAAAAAAAAAACACACACCTCCCCCCTCTTTTCGCTGAAGAACATTATGTGGACAGTCTATGAGAAGAGAATTACAATAGTCGATTCGTGACAGCACAAAAGCAGAGATAAGAGTTTTAGTAGTTTCAACAGAAAGGTACTGACGGATAGAGTTGATGCGACGAAGTTCACAATTGACTATGCGTATTAGATTTACTACCTGAGCATGCATGCTGAGGTTTGAGTCAAGAATGACTCCAAGGTTACTTGCTGATTTAGAAAACTGAACTGTGGCATCACCAACCACAATACAGGCAGGAAAAGAAGTAGATGTGGACATTCTTGCAGAGGAAATAATCATAGCTTCAGTTTTGTCATCATTCAACTTTAGTTTGTTGAATGTCATCCAGGATTTAACATTGAGAATACAATCCTGCATTGACAGAATCAGACTATGTACTTGGTTTTGTTCTGCAGACTTTTGTAGTTGAATATCATCAGCAAAAGAGTGTTGAAGAACAGAATGGCCAGAAATGACATCAGAAAGAGGAGCAGTGTACAGAATGAACAGAACGGGGGCCCAGGACAGAGCCTTGTGGCACACCATAGGAGATCAGGGCTGGATCAGACTTAAAGTTACTAACAGAGACAATCTGGAAGTGGTTGGATAGGTATGAAGAAAACCAGCTCAGAACTGTTCAGTGAATTCCCAAAACATGTTCAAGTCTGGAAAGGAGTATACTGTGGTCTATTATGTCAAAAGCAGCCGACAGATCGAGCAAAGTTAACTCAGATAGTTTACCTTCCTCAGCAGACAGTAACAGGTCTTTAACTATTTTCAACAAAGCAGTTTCAGTGCTATGGGCAGAACTATATGCTGACCGAAAGAAGAGAACATGTTGTTTAATGCTAAGTGGTTTGGAAGTTGAGAGAGAACAATTTTTTCAATAATTTTGGTCACAAAAGCAAGGTTGGATACAGGGCGAAAACTTTTGAGGTATTTGTGATCCAGAGTGGCTTTCTTTAGCAGGGACTTAACAAGTGCAGTTTGTATACATCAGGGAAGACACCAGAAATTATAATTTTTGTAAGTGCAGGCAAAACAACATCCAAACACTCATACAGTAGTGGTGTGGGAAGGGGGTCCAGGTCACATGTTTTTGGAGCAGACTTTTTCAACACACTGATAATCTGAATCAGATTAAAGACAGTGTATTATTTCTCTCCATCTGCGGTCCCGGCTCTGACTCGGACTTAACTGCTTTGGCGGCATGTGTGTGTGTGTGTGTGTGTGTGTGTGTGTGTGTGTGTGTGTGTGTGTGTCTGTGAGGGAAAGAAAGAGAAAGAAAGACTGAAAGCGAGAGTGACAGACCGAGACCGAGAGAGCGATCGAACGCGAGAGGAGGACACTTGTGAGACTTGAGTCTTCTCTCTCTCTCTCTCTCTGATTCTGTCTCTGTCTCTGTCTGTCTGTCTCTGTCTGTCTGTCTATCTCTCTGTCTGTCTCTGCTTCTCTGCCTCTGTCTCTGTCTCTCTCTCCATGTGCGTGAGGAGTGTCTCTATTTCTTTCAGCCCAACTTTCTCCCTGTCCCTGTCTCTGTCTTTCACCCCGTTCGTAGTTTGTCACTCGTCGCGTCAACTCACTCAGACGAGCTCTTCCCAACAAAACCCACACACACACACACACACCCACACACACGGAAACCGGGCAAACCTCCACCACCATAACCAAGCCGGCGCGTGCCACACAAAAACCACCAACGCCACCGACCAATGGCTGCGTCGGAATCTCCACGCCGCGCGTGCTGGGGGCGTGGAGAGTGACGTGCCGGCGACGCGATTTCTGCCAATCAGAGGCTCCCGCTGGCCCAGATTTCACGCCCAGCCACGTGCCGACTTGGAAGCTGGCGCGTGCCCGCCCCTCCCCCCCCCCCCCCTCCCCTCCTTGGCTAATCAAGTGCTCTGAGAGACTGTCTGCTGACAGCTGGTAGGTGACGGCTTACTGGTGGCAGGGAGGGGGAATAGAAGGAGAAGAAGAAAACAAAGACAGAGCAAACCAAAACAAAAACTCCCCCACCACCGCGCGCGCACTGAATAAAGAGGGGAGTGAGAAGAAGTAAAGCCATGAGCCTGTGACCCGTCAGTGGACTGAAAACTTGATCACTGCGTCAAGTCAGTCCCGCTTCCTTCAGTTGTGTAAAGCACGGCAGCGTCCACTGGCAATGGTATCCGAGTATTCCAGGCAATGGTATCGGTATTCCAGGATCAGTATTCCAGGGTGTGGTATCAGTATTCCAGGCAATGGCAGTAGCTAGCTGAGCACAGAGTGGTCAAGGAGGAGGATTTGACTGAAACAGTGAGTCGTCGCAAGGCTCAGTACAAGTGTCGGAGTGTTGGACATTCAGTCTCCGGCCGCTCACTGTGACGCTGGACAGCCCGGGTTACAGCAGATTGACAGCCGAGACAGAAGAAAGTTTCTTTCACAGGAGATGATCGAAGTAAGAGTTCTTTTTTTGCGGTTTTTTTTTTTTTTTTTTTTTTTTGGGGGGGGTTGTTGTTGTTGTTGTTGTTGTTGTTGTTTCCTGAATATTTCGTCTGTTCATTTATTTTATTTTGTATTTGTTTTATTTGTTTGTTTCGCTTTGTTTCATTTAGTATGATTTTTGTTACGTTAACAACTTTTATGGGGGGTCAGTGGTGGTGTCCACGTAACATGAAAAAGAAAAAAAGAAAAACACGCACAAAAAAAAAAAAAAAAAAAAAAATAAAACAATAAATCCGGCAGTTTTGTTTTTCCTCGGGTTCAGTGATAAAGCGTGCACAAGTAACCAAATTACTTTGCTGGGTTCAGTGATAAATCGTGTGCACAAGTAACCAAATTACTTTGCTGGGTTCAGTGATAAAGCGTGCACAAGTAACCAAATTGCTTTGCTGGGTTCAGTGATAAAGCGTGCACAAGTAACCAAATTTGCTGGGTTCAGTGATAAAGCGTGCACAAGTGACCAAATTACTTTGCTGGGTTCAGTGATAAAGCGTGCACAAGTAACCAAATTACTTTGCTGGGTTCAGTGATAAAGCGTGCACAAATAACCAAATTACTCAGTTTCTGGGTTCAGTGATAAAGCGTGCACAAGTAACCAACTTACTTTGCTGGGTTCAGTGATATAGCGTGCACAAGTAACCAAATTACTTTGCTGGGTTCAGTGATAAAGCGTGCACAAGTAACCAAATTACTTTGCTGGGTTCAGTGATAAAGCGTGCACAAGTAACCAAAGTACTTTGCTGGGTTCAGTGATAAAGCGTGCACAAGTAACCAAATTACTTTGCTGGGTTCAGTGATAAAGCGTGCACAAGTAACCAAATTACTTTGCTGGGTTCAGTGATAAAGCGTGCACAAGTAACCAAATTACTTTGCTGGGTTCAGTGATAAAGCGTGCACAAATAACCAAATTACTTTAATGTGTTCAGTGAGAAAGCGTGCACAAGTAACCAAATTACTCAGTTTCTGGGTTCAGTGATAAAGCGTCCACAAATAACCAAATTACTTTGCTGGGTTCAGTGATAAAGCGTGCACAAATAACCAACTTACTTTGCTGGGTTCAGTGATAAAGCGTGCACAAGTAACCAAATTACTTTGCTGGGTTCAGTGATAAAGCGTGCACAAATAACCAAATTACTTTGCTGGGTTCAGTGAGAAAGCGTGCACAAGTAACCAAATTACTCAGTTTCTGGGTTCAGTGATAAAGCGTGCACAAATAACCAACTTACTTTGCTGGGTTCAGTGATAAAGCGTGCACAAATAACCAAATTACTTTGCTGGGTTCAGTGAGAAAGCGTGCACAAGTAACCAAATTACTTTGCTGGGTTCAGTGATATAGCGTGCACAAATAACCAAATTACTTTGCTGGGTTCAGTGAGAAAGCGTGCACAAGTAACCAAATTACTTTGCAGGGTTCAGTGATTAAGCGTGCACAAATAACCAAATTACTTTGCTGGGTTCAGTGATATAGCGTGCACAAGTAACCAACTTACTTTGCTGGGTTCAGTGATAAAGCGTGCACAAGTAACCAAATTACTTTGCAGGGTTCAGTGATAAAGCGTGCACAAGTAACCAAATTACTTTGCTGGGTTCAGTGATAAAGCGTGCACAAGTAACCAAATTACTTTGCAGGGTTCAGTGATAAAGCGTGCACAAGTAACCAAATTACTTTGCTGGGTTCAGTGATATAGCGTGCACAAATAACCAAATTTCTTTGCTGGGTTCAGTGATATAGCGTGCACAAGTGACCAAATTACTTTGCTGGGTTCAGTGAGAAAGTGTGCACAAGTGACCAATTTACTTTGCTGGGAAAAAGAAAAGAAAAAAATGGGAAGGTGGAGGAGGGGGGAGGGGGGAAGGAAGGGGTGTACCGTCAACGAACTTTTCGTTACTCGTTTGTGCTGGTATTCTCGGTTCAAACAATTTGAGAAAGAGAGAAACAAAGAGAGAAAGAAAGAGAGAGAGAAACTCGCAGTCAACTTTTCCTCGACTTCCCCCCCCCCACCCCCACCCCCCCCGCCCCACCCACCCCCACCCCCCCAAGGTCTGTCAAAGGCAACGACCAAGCAACTTGTCCGAAAAAGTGTGGAGGGACTCGAAATACCTCCCAACCTTGACGTAACTCATTGCTGCATGTTTGGTGCATATCTGTTATGCGTGAACATGAGTGGGTGTATGTGTGAATGTGTGTCTTCATGTTTTACATTTATTTGCTTATTTATCATCATTGTTGTCTTATTTATTTATTATTATTATTATTATTATTATTATTATTATTATTATTACTACTACTACCTTTTTATATATATATATATTTATTATAATTATTATCTATTTATTTATTTATTTACTTATTTATGTACGCTTATCTATTATTTATTCACCCTTTTTTTTCTCAAGGCCTGACTAAGCGCGTTGGGTTACGTTGCTGGTCAGGCATCTGCTTGGCAGATGTGGTGTAGCGTATATGGATATGTCCGAACGCAGTGACGCCTCCTTGAGCTACTGAAACTGAAACTGAAACCGTAACTCATTAACTCTATGAAATGACAGGTGTTCAGTCCAAACAATTTGGAAAGAGAGAGAGAGAGAGAAAAAAAAATCAACTTTTACCACCACCACCACCACCCCACCCACCTTAAAAAAGGATCGTTTTTTGTTTTTTTTTTTTTTTGTTTTGTTTTGTTTTAAAGTCATTATATAAATTAGAACCGTTTTACCATGTGTGTGTGTGTGTGTGTGTGTGTGTGTTAGTAATCACGAACAGTTCCCATGTCACGTACTCAGTGAGGATGGCATGACATGTCACGGGGACCCGGTCAATGATGCCCGGAGTGTCGTCACGGGTCGGGCACATCATTGTCACGTGTTGATCAGTAGGGAACTCATGCAGTGTGGTCACCTTACCTCCCCCACCCGCCCCAATCTCCCCCCACCCTTCCACCCCCCTCTCTATACCTATCTTACCTGTCACTCCTGCACACACACACACACACACACACACACACACACACACACACACACACACACACACACACAGTGCCAGTATTCTTTGGGAACCTTTGGACTTGCTTGGTAAGGGGGTCTTATCTGTTTGGCGTGGGGGACAGATGAAAATCGCTGAGTCTGGGGTTTTTTTTGGGTTTTTTGGTGGTGGTTTTCAAACGTATTGTATTGTGTTGTATTGTATTACTCTTTTTGTCACAACAGATTTCTCTGTGTGAAATTGGGGCTGCTCTCCCCAGGGAGAGCACGTCGCTACACTGAGAGCGCCACCCTTTCTAAGTTCTTTCATTTTTTTTGTATTTCCTTCTTCTTCTTCTTTTTTTTTTTTCTGCGTGCAGTTTTGTTTGTTTTCCTGTCGAAGTAGATTTTTCTGCAGAATGTTGCCAGGG
>NC_134889.1:22368556-22371056 GCF_041734735.1 Babylonia areolata | reverse complement strand
GTAGTTGTATTTTTGTTGTTGGTTTCTTTTGTTTGTTTTCCCCTCTATCTGTCTCTCTCTGTCTCTGTCTCTGTCTCTCTCTGTCTCTCTCTGTCTCTGTCTGTCTCTGTCTCTGTCTGTCTCTGTCTCTGTCTGTCTCTGTCTCCGTCTCTCTCTGTCTCTCACTCTCTCTGTGTGGTTTAAATCTTGATGTCTATATTAATTTTGGCATTATGATTATTGTCTGTTCACGTTCACCTTCATGAGAAGAGGCCTAGGCCTAAAATTGAATATACCATCTGAATCTGAATTTCTCGGTGTGTCTGTGTGTCTGTCTGTCTGTCTGTCTCTCTCTCTCTCTCTCTCTCTCTCTCTGTGCATTTGGCAGGAATGGGGAATTAATGGAGAAAACAAATCTGCCCCTTCCCCTTTTCGCCTCAGTATCGCCGCCCACTCCCCCCCCCCCCCACCCACCCCCACCCCCGCCCCTCATTCGCAAGCAAAAACAAAAACAGTAATGGTGTATTTGGATGGATAGTATTTACGAGAACTGAAATGACACTCCCTTCAGTTAGTCGTATTCAAAGTCAGAGCCCCTTCTCTCTTCGTGTGCGTTTTTCCATATAAATGGAGAAATAACGGAGGAGACAGATGTAGACAGATACCTAGATAGACAGAATACCAAAATAATTATGAAGAAATTAAAACCAAAGGAACTATAAACAGTCAGTACAAGATTAACATGGCTGCGATAGATATATTTTGTAAGTTACGGATTTGGCTATTCGTGATTAGCTTATTCCCGATTGGCCTATTTGCCTATTCTTGGTTGGTTTACTCCTAATTTGCCTGTCTCTAAACGGAACGTTCCCACCGCAGTGCGGAAAATACCTGAAATCGGTCCAAGGGAAGCAACCGGGTATTATGGACAAATCAGAACTCGGTGTACTTTTTTTTTCTTTTTTTTTCTTTCTTCCCCAACGAGAATGCTCCCCCCCCCCTCTTCCCCAGTCTAAAGTCAGTGACGTTCTATCCTCCCCTCCCCCCTCCCGTCCCCCCCCCCTTCCCCAGTCTAAAGTCAGTGACGTTCTATCCTCCCCTCCCCCCCCCTCTTCCCCAGTCTAAAGTCAGTGACGTTCTATCCTCCCCTCCCCCTCCCCCTCCCCTCCCCCTCTTCCCCAGTCTAAAGTCAGTGACATTCTATCCTCCCCCCCCCCCTCTTCCCCAGTCTAAAGTCAGTGACATTCTATCCTCCCCTCCCCCCCCCCCCCTTCCCCAGTCTAAAGTCAGTGACATTCTATCCTCCCCTCCCTCCCTTCTTCCCCAGTCTAAAGTCAGTGACGTTCTATCCCCCCCCTCCCCCCTTCCCCAGTCTAAAGTCAGTGACATTCTATCCTCCCCTCCCCCCCCCTCTTCCCCAGTCTAAAGTCAGTGACGTTCTATCCTCCCCTCCCCCTCCCCCTCCCCTCCCCCTCTTCCCCAGTCTAAATTCAGTGACGTTCTATCCTCCCCCCCCCTCCCCGCTCTTCCCCAGTCTAAAGTCAGTGACATTCTATCCTCCCCTCCCCCCTTCTTCCCCAGTCTAAAGTCAGTGACATTCTATCCTCCCCTCCCTCCTTCCCCAGTCTAAAGTCATGACATTCTGTCCTCCCCTCCCTTCTTCCCCAGTCTAAAGTCAGTGACATTCTATCCTCCCCTCCTTTCTTCCCCAGTCTAAAGTCAGTGACATTCTATCCTCCCCTCCTTTCTTCCCCAGTCTAAAGTCAGTGACATTCTATCCTCCCCTCCCCCCTTCCCCAGTCTAAAGTCATGACATTCTATCCTCCCCTCCCCTCTTCCCCAGTCTAAAGTCATGACATTCTATCCTCCCCTCCCCCCTTCCCCAGTCTAAAGTCATGACATTCTATCCTCCCCTCCCTTCTTCCCCAGTCTAAAGTCAGTGACGTTCTATCCTCCCCTCCCCCTCCCCCTCCCCTCCCCCTCTTCCCCAGTCTAAAGTCAGTGACATTCTATCCTCCCCTCCCCCCCTTCTTCCCCAGTCTAAAGTTAGTGACGTTCTATCCTCCCCTCCCCCTCCCCCTCCCCTCCCCCTCTTCCCCAGTCTAAAGTCAGTGACATTCTATCCTCCCCTCCCCCCCCTCTTCCCCAGTCTAAAGTCAGTGACGTTCTATCCTCCCCTCCCCCTCCCCCTCCCCTCCCCCCTCTTCCCCAGTCTAAAGTCAGTGACATTCTATCCTCCCCTCCCCCCCCCTCTTCCCCAGTCTAAAGTCAGTGACGTTCTATCCTCCCCCCCCCCCTCCCCCTCCCCTCCCCCCCCTCTTCCCCAGTCTAAAGTCAGTGACGTTCTATCCTCCCCTCCCCCTCCCCTCCCCCCTCTTCCCCAGTCTAAAGTCAGTGACATTCTATCCTCCCCTCCCCCTCCCCTCCCCCTCTTCCCCAGTCTAAAGTCAGTGACATTCTATCCTCCCCTCCCCCCCCCCCTTCCCCAGTCTAAAGTCAGTGACGTTCTATCCTCCCCTCC
>NC_134889.1:22361056-22363556 GCF_041734735.1 Babylonia areolata | reverse complement strand
GGAAGAAAACATTGGATCAATTTTAAGTGAGATGTAATTAGCATTTAAGAAATTTTTTTTCTGAAATGGTCAGACCCCAAGGTCAGTCAATTGACATGGTTCCTGCAGGTTTTCTCCAGTAGAGAATAACATTCTTGTGATGGAAATTGATTTGTACTATTTTCTGTAGCATTGTGAATATCCATTGCGCCTTTGTTTTTTTGTTGTTTTTGTTTGTTTTGTTTTTTTTGTTGTTTTTTTTTCGCACAACGATCCACAGTTTCACTTCAGTTTCACTTTCTCAAGGAGGCGTCACTGCGTTCGGACAAATCCATACACGCTACACCACATCTGTTGAGCAGATGCCTGACCAGCAGCATAACCCAACGCGCTTAGTCAGGCCTTGAGTGCATGCTTACATATTTGTGTACCTGTGAAAGTGGATTTTATTTTACGTAATTTCGCCAGAGGACAACACTCTCGTTGCCATGGGTTCTTTTTCAGTGCGCCAAGTGCGTGCTGCACACGGGACCTCGGTTTATCGTCTCATCCGAAAGACTAGACGCTCAGTTTGATTTTCCAGTCAAACTTAGGAGAAAGGGCGAGAGCGGGATTCGAACCCACACCCTCACGGACTCTCTGTATTGGCAGCTGAGCGTCTTAACCATTCTGCCACGATCCACAATCGCACAACAACACCTTGATGAGAAGGAATCCAACAGAAAGCAGTGTTTGTGTTACAAACGGCCAAAAGATGAATTACATGACGAATTTCTGTTACCAGTTCTTCTTCTTCTTCTTTTTTTTTATTTTCAAATGAAATGATTATAACAGAGGGTAGTCCCTGGCAAAATTATGAACAAAAATCCACTTCGAAAGGACAAGTAAAATTGCAGGCAGAAAAGAAATAGGAGTGGCGCTCTCAGTGTAGAGACGCGATCTTCCTGTGGAGAGCAGCCTGAATTTCACACAGAGAAATGTGCTGTGGCAAAAGAGTAATACGATTGATCATAATAGAAAGGTCGCTGACCTGGAGATTTGTGTGTGTGTGTGTGTGTGTGTGTGTGTGTGTGTGTGTTTCTTCGAGGAATTGTCCGCACTCTAAAATCAACAGCCGAGCGCAGAGAGCTGTGCTTTGTGTCCACGGGAGAACTGTGGCTGAATGGATAAGATGCTCATCCGCCAGTGCAGTGTCCGTGAGGCTCTGGGTTCCAATCCCGCTCTTGCCATATCTCCCAAGTTTGGAAAATCAAACTGAGCGTGTAGTCTTTCGGATGAGAAAACAAACAGAGGTCCCGTGTGCGGCAAGCTATTGGCGCACTGAAAAAAGAACCCATGGCAACGAAAGTGTTGCCCTCTGGGAAAAGTATGTAGATGTTCCTCACTGCCATCCACGTGGGAAAGGACACTTGACGTGGGTTTGACTGCCATCCACGTGGGAAAGGACACTTGACGTGGGTTTGACTGCCATCCACGTGGGAAAGGACACTTGACGTGGGTTTGACTGCCATCCACGTGGGAAAGGACACTTGACGTGGGTTTGGGGAAGGTAAAAAGAAGTCGGAAGGGGAGGACTGGGCTCCGCCTTGCTGTGCCCGGCACTAGACACACAGGATAATGCCTTCACTGTCATCATGGCCTTGCTGTGCCAGGCACTAGACACACAGGATAATGCCTTCACTGTCACCCATGACACTAGACACACAGGATAATGCCTTCACTGTCACCCAGGCACTAGACACACAGGATAATGCCTTCACTGTCATCATGGCCTTGCTGTGCCCGGCACTAGACACACAGGATAATGCCTTCACTGTCACCCAGGCACTAGACACACAGGATAATGCCTTCACTGTCATCATGGCCTTGCTGTGCCCGGCACTAGACACACAGGATAATGCCTTCACTGTCACCATGGCCTTGCTGTGCCCGGCACTAGACACACAGGATAATGCCTTCACTGTCATCATGGCCTTGCTGTGCCCGGCACTAGACACACAGGATAATGCCTTCACTGTCATCATGGCCTTGCTGTGCCCGGCACTAGACACACAGGATAATGCCTTCACTGTCATCATGGCCTTGCTGTGCCCGGCACTAGACACACAGGATAATGCCTTCACTGTCATCATGGCCTTGCTGTGCCCGGCACTAGACACACAGGATAATGCCTTCACTGTCACCCAGGCACTAGACACACAGGATAATGCCTTCACTGTCACCCAGGCACTAGACACACAGGATAATGCCTTCACTGTCACCCAGGCACTAGACACACAGGATAATGCCTTCACTGTCACCCAGGCACTAGACACACAGGATAATGCCTTCACTGTCATCATGGCCTTGCTGTGCCAGGCACTAGACACACAGGATAATGCCTTCACTGTCACCCATGACACTAGACACACAGGATAATGCCTTCACTGTCATCATGGCCTTGCTGTGCCAGGCACTAGACACACAGGATAATGCCTTCACTGTCACCCAGGCACTAGACACACAGGATAATGCCTTCACT
>NC_134889.1:22348556-22356056 GCF_041734735.1 Babylonia areolata | reverse complement strand
GCAACACACACACACACACACACACACACACACACAGAGAGAGAGAGAGAGAGAGAGAGAGAGAGAGTTTACAGGCGCACAAACCTTACCAGCCATGTGTTGCTGGGATCAAAGGTCCGATCCGATTTCAGCGCCTCAGGGTATAAAACTTCATGGTAATTAGTGTGATCTCCCTTGTCTTCTGGATTCTAGCTTTTGAACAATCACGAAACAAAACAAAGTAGAGCACAACAAAACAAAAAACATTTTTTTTTAAATGGACCCCCCCCCCCCCCCCCCCCCCCCCCCCCCCCCCCCCACACACACACACATACAAACAGAAAAAAAAAAAAAAATCAGCCCGTGAACCGTTTTATTAGCTCATTTCTCCGCGTTCGTGTTTCGCTGTTGTTGTTTTTTCTCCCTCAAATAAAACAGGTGTCGATTAGCGCGAGTGATATAACTGTCAGTCTAAAAATCAATTTACACACTTTACGCTCGCACCCCCCCCCCCCCCCCCCCCACCCCCCCACCCCCAACCTACCCCCTTTCCCCCGCCCCCCCCCCTCCCCCTCCCCCACACTGCCCGCCGCTTCTATAAAGAGAGGCTGAAGGTGTAAAACTACAAGCAAAGCTTTAGAACTCCATCAACACATGGTCGTTAAACGTGAAGCGAGCTTGACTAGAATTCCTGTTGTTGTTGTTGTTGTTGTGTATCATTATCATTAGTATTAGTAGTAGACGGCGTCCGGGAACAGGAGGTAGGGATAGGGTGTAGTTGGGTGGATTAGCCAAGCGCGGGTGGAGGTTTGTTAGTGGGAGGCGGGGCGGAGGGGGGGGGGGGGTTGAGCGTAATTAATTACGTTTACTTTTTGTGTGGTGCGTACTCACGGCTACGGGAGAGGGGGAAGGGGGGTGTGTGTGGGGGGGGTATGTTGTTGGATGGGGTGAGTTGGGTATGGTGGGGTGTGGGTGGTGTGTTGGATGGGTTGGGTATGGTGGGGGTGGGGGGTGTGGTGTTGGGTATGGTGGGGTAGGGGTGTGGTGTTGGGTATGGTGGGGAGGGGTTGTGATGTTGGATGGGGTGGGGAGGGGGTGTGGTGTTGGGTATGGTGGGGAGGGGGTGTGGTGTTGGATGGGGTGGGGTGGGGGTGTGGTGTTGGATGGGGTGGGGGTGTGGTGTTGGGTATGGTGGGGGTGGGGGTGTGGTGTTGGATGGGGTGGGTAGGGGTGTGGTGTTGGGTATGGTGGGGAGGGGGTGTGGTGTTGGGTATGGTGGGTAGGGGTGTGGTGTTGGGTATGGTGGGGAGGGGGTGTGGTGTTGGATGGGGTGGGGAGGGGGTGTGGTGTTGGATGGGGTGGGGTTGGGGTATGGTGTTGGGTGGGGTGGGGGTGTGGTGTTGGGTGGGGAGGGGGGGAGGTGTTGGATGCGGTGGGGTGGGGGTATGGTGTTGGGTGGGGTGGGGGTGTGGTGTTGGGTGGGGAGGGGGGGAGGTGTTGGATGCGGTGGGGGTGGGGGTATGGTGTTGGGTGGGGTGGGGGTGTGGTGTTGGGTGGGGAGGGGGGGAGGTGTTGGATGGGGTGGGGTTGGGGTATGGTGTTGGGTGGGGTGGGGGTGTGGTGTTGGGTGGGGAGGGGGTGAGGTGTTGGATGGGGTGGGGTGGGGGTATGGTGTTGGGTGGGGTGGGGGGGTGGTATTGGATGGGGTGGGGGTGTGGGGTTGGATGGAATGGGGTGGGGAGGGGGTGTGGTATGTTTCTGACGATTGTTTTGTTCTGTGTCTTTTTCTTTTGATTGTTTCTGTCTTTTGAGTTGTCTGTCCGCCTGCCTGTCTGTCCGCCTGTCTTTCTGTCTGTCTGCCTGTCTGCCTGTCTGTGCCTGTCTTTCTTTCTGACTGACTGTCTGTTTGTCTGTCTGCCTGCCTGTATGTCTGTCTTCTTGTCTGTCTGTCTGTCTGCCTGCCTGTCTTTCTGTTTGTCTGTCTGTCTGTTTCTGTTTCTGTCCCTTCTCTCCCTCTGACCCCCATCCACCCCCCCACCCCCACCCCCACCCCCAGCCCCCACCCCCTGCCCTACCAACCGTTCTACCACCCAGCCCCCCCACCCCCTGCCCTACCAACCGTTTCTGCCCTTCCTACCTTCCCATCCACCTCACCCTCCCCTCTCTCTCTCTCTCTCTTCCATCACCCCCTACACCTACCATCCACCCGTCCCCCCACGCCCCCACCTCCCCCCCCACCCACACACACACAACACACGCACTTCCTCCAGCACAGTCCTCTTCCTCTCTCCCCCCCACACACCCCCGGTCCCCCCCCCCCCCCCAAACCCCCCCACCACCACCACCCCAGCACCAGTTCAATGTGTGACAAACTGTTACCACCACCAGCGGTGCACTCACCAAGGTCATCGCCTGTCTTCGCCTCCCGCGATCAGTTGTTACCTGAGTCCTGGCGTCCTCGGCCTTGGGGCCACCCTCCACTCCTACCCCGCTCCCTCCCCCCCCCCCTCTCTCTCCCTCTCCCTATCTCTCTTTCTTCCTCTCTTTCTCCCTCTCTATCTCTTTCTCTCCCTCTCTCTCTTTCTCTCCCTCCCCTCTCTCTCTCTCTCTCTCCCTATCTCTCTTTCTTCCTCTCTCCCTCTGTCTCTTTCTCTCCCCCCCCTCTCTCTCTTTCTCTCCCCCTCTCTCTCCCCCCCCCCTCTCTCTCTCTCTCCCCCTCTCTCTCTCTTTCATTGAATAAAATGGGTTCTGAATTTCCTTCTCTTTCTGTCTCTCTCTGTGTCTCTCTCTGTGTCTCTCTCCCTCTCTCTCCCCCCTCTCTCTCTCCTTCTCTTTCTCTCCCTCTCTCTTTCTCTCAATTCTGCATGAAAACCTTTTCCGTTCGTTTATGTGTGTGCTATTTGTGTAATAGATGTAGATTAGCAAGGACAGATTGGAAGAATAGGCAATGCCTAAAATCTTAATCCTTGAATAAAAACGTTTTGAGTTTGAGTTCTCTCCCTCTCTCTCTCTTTCTCTCTCTCCCTCTCTTTCTCCCCCCCTCCCCCCCCCCTCTCTCTCTCTCCCCCTCTCTCTCTCTTTCATTGAATAAAATGGGTTCTGAATTTCCTTCTCTTTCTGTCTCTCTCTCTGTCTCTCTCTGTGTCTCTCTCCCTCTCTCTCTCCCCTCTCTCTCTCCTTCTCTTTCTCTCCCTCTCTCTCTCTCTCTCATTTCTATGACTTTTTTTTTTCATTCGCTTGTATTCAAATGTCTGGTTGTTGTTTTTTTTCTGCACTGTTTGGAAGGTGACTGCATGTAAACATAAACAGAGGTGTAGCGTTTACTTTAATTCATTTTGATTATTCGTATCAATTCTATTCTACTGTATCTTAATCAGGGCCATTCGGTATATATACGAACGTGCAAAAATGACAGTTGGGTATACATGGAAAAAAAAAAAAAATATATATATATATATATATATATATATACACACACACACATATATGATATACACATGAGGACAAAAACAGACGCTGTTTATGAGGCCGTACAATTTCGTTGCTCTTGCTGATAAAGACGCATAAATCGTTGAAGAACTCAGATTTTAGTGTGAACATGTAAGTAGTGATTGGCAATGCAGAAAAAGAAGAAAAATATGTAACCTTTCGTATTTTCTATTTCATATAATCTTGTGTGTTTCCATTCTTCTGTCTGTCTCTGTCTGTCTGTCTCTTTCTCTCTGTCTCTCTCTCCCTCTCTCTCTAAGTAAAGAAAGCTCTCATAGCGATAATGCAGTGGGTATATGCTTTAGTTTACAAATCACCCAAGCTCTTTCTCTAAAGTTGTTGGATGTCCAGGTACAGCCCGCATTGCAATATGGTTCTGAAATTTGGGGATTGTACAGCGCAGCCGAACAGTGTGAAAAAAGTTCATTTATTTGCTTTAACGAAATTTCTTGGCGTAAACAGGCGTACGCCTCGTGATTTGGTTTGTGGAGAAATGAATAGATATCCAAATCATAATGAACTCTGCTGTTAATTGCATTCGTTACCGGTTGAGGTTAACACGGATGAAAGCGGTCAGATTACTGAGGAAAAACTGATGTCATGCTTTGTGAGTTGGATGTTGAGGAAAAACAACGTGGATGACAGCGGTCATGAACTGTCGTTTCCAGTAAGGGTTTGGAGTTGTATGGCTACCATACTCTGTGTTGGTAATAGAACATTGAGTAAAATGAAAACTGCCATCATAATACAGTATATGAATGATGCATGTTTGATAGAATTTTTAACAATATCAGAAATGAATATACTGCAAAATTTGATATGTTTGTACATCAATTTTGATAAAAGAAGTAAGCTGCCACAGGTAATGGATAACATAATTATAATAATCCTTTAATAACACTTTCTAAAAACAACAACAACAACAACAAACAAAAAAATACTGGTGCTCCTTGAAGCTATTTCAACATGTATACATGCCATGATGTGACATTTGGTATCTTGTTTATCTTGTTCTTTATTAATTGTTATTGTTCTTCATCTTATTATTACTATTATAAGTATTATCATATTGAAAAATAACCCTTGTATCTCAACAAATTAATGATTTTTTTCTTCTTCTTTTTCGATGATCATTGATGGACCAAATGTTTTGCTATGTGAATGTTGAATCACATTGATGTCGTGAAAAGTCAAAATATAACCTTGTGTACAAGGGAAAGAAAAAAAAAGGTGTTGAGTCTGTTACTGATTTTTAACTCACTCAGTACGGCCAGTCCTCTTTTCTCCTCTACACAAACCCCTCGGATGTCCAGTGGGTGTCTGAATGACCCAACCTTTAGCTTCCGTCGTCAGCATTGTGGTATTCTTTGTCAACATTCACGTCTTCAATATAAGAGCCTTACGCTTGCAATATTTTGATGGTGGTAATTGGGGTGAAACGCTATTAACATCGACTCTTTCGCCGTTCGTATGGAAAGAGTTAAGAGAGTTTAGAAAACGTTTAATTGATTGCAGATGGCAAAATTGGAATGACCATGTACCAATATAGTGAAAGGTTTGATATGTATCGCACTTTCAGTAACCCTTTACATTGTTTGGGGATTTATATGTTGATGAATAAAGATAGACATTTAAAGACCATAATGAACAAGATTTCATTTTGGAATATCTGATATAAATGTACATGCTTATCGCTACAAGTATCACTCAGATCATGATTTATCATGTCCTCTTTGCAAAGTAACTAGAGAAGATGAAATGCATTTTGTGTTGTCTTGTCCATTTTTTTAGAATCTTTAAGAAATTCATATATTGCCCCAAAGTATACTAATAATCCAAATGGCTTTCGATTGAAGTTATTGATGTCATCTGACACTGTCCGAAATCTTCGTCTCTATCTGCATAAAGCTTTTCAAGTAAGAGAAACTGCGCTGTCGTCATTTTTTTTTTTTTTTTTTTTTTTTTTTTTTTTTTTGAAAGGAAAAAGAAAATCTTTCCGCACCCCTTCACGAGGGGCAAAGGTCTGTGTTGAATAAACCATTCCTCTCTCTCTCTGTCTCTCTCTCTGTCTCTCTCTCTCTCTCTCTCTGTCTCTCTCTTTCTCAATGTATATGTATACCCCCACCCTCTCCCATGAAATCCCCTTTGCACCAAGAATCGCGTGATGTACTTGGGTCTTGAATTAAATCAGAATTAAATCAGAAAACAGGACAGATCAGGACTGGGATCTTTCCAATTCGTGGTTGAGTTCAACCCATAATGTGCGTTACTGTTTATTGCTTTTTTTTTTCTTTTCTTTTTCTTTCTTTTTTAAGACTGGATGAGGACCTCAAGATAAGGATGAACTTACGTGACCGATAGCGGCAGGTTCATGTTTGTTTACTGCCAGCGGTGAGGGAATAAAGTCCAAGTTCCACATCTGTGTGCACGTGGATACTCTCCCCCCACCCCCACCCCCAGCCCCCTGTCTGTCTCTCCCCGCCTCTCTGTCTCTGTAATGTATGTGATATCTAAGAGTTTGAGCTCTGCTGATATTATTCTTGAATGAAATGATTACTCCCTACCCCCCACCCCCACCCCACCCTGATATTATTGTTGAATGAAATGATTACTCCCTACCCCCACCCTCACCCCCTTGTCTACAGGGCTTAAGTGCTAAATGGACAATAAAATGTCAGTGTCATTGTCACTCTCTCTCTCTCTCTCTCTCTCTCTCTCTCTGTTTCTCTCTGTGTGTCTGTTTCTCTCTCTCTTTCATTCTCTCTCTGTCTCTCTCTGTCTCTGTCTCTCTCTCAATGATTGGATAAAACGACACTGTAACTTCCCCTGCACCCCCCTGTCACATGGGCTGTTAAGCTAATGACAGTAAAGAGTCAAAGTGTCAAGTGTCTCTCTCTCTCTCCTCTCTCTCTCAACTGATAAAAAAAACAACAGAAAAAGGGATGCATGTCTTGTTCAGTGCACCACAACTCTCTCTCTCTCTCTCTCTCTCTCTCTCTCTCTCTCTCTCTCTCTCTCTCTCTCTTTCTCTCCCTCTCTCCTCTCTCTCTCTCTCTCTCCTCTCTCTCTCTCTCAACTGATAAAAAAACAACAGAAAAAGGGATGCATGTCTTGTTCAGTGCACCACAACTCTCTCTCTCTCTCTCCTCTCTCTCTCTCTCCTCTCTCTCTCTCTCTCAACTGATAAAAAAAAACAGAAAAAGGGATGCATGTCTTGTTCAGTGCACCACAACTCTCTCTCTCCTCTCTCTCTCTCTCTCTCTCTCTCTCTCTCTCTGTCAACTGATAAAAAAAAAAAAATTAAAAAAACAGAAAAAGGGATGCACGTCTTGTTCAGTGCGCCACAACGACCCAACAAAAGGGCGTTAAGTACACAACAGTGGGAAGAGATTTACGTCCCCTGTTCACAGGCCCTGTCACCAGTGTGTAGCGGGTTGGTGAGGGTGGGAGTAAGGGTAGGGAGGGGCAGGGGGGGTGGAGGGATGCGGCAGCTTCTCACCTGTGTACGTCTTCATGTACTGACGCCTCACTGATTTATCTGACCTGCCTGCTTGTCCGTCTGTCTGTCTGTCCGTCTGTCTGTCTGACGATCAGTCTGTCTGCCTGTATGTCTTTCTGACCCTCTCTCTCTCTCTCTTTCCCCACCTCTCTCTCTGTGGCTCTCTCTCTCTCTCTCTCTCTCTCTCTGTCTCTCTGTCTGTCTGTCTCTCTGTCTCTCTATCTCTCTCCCTTCGTCTCTCTCTCTCTGGCTCCCTCTCTTTCACAGCACCCTTCAACACACGTCGAAGATTTCATTGAATACGATTATCTGGGCGGTTTTTGTTTATGTGGCTCTGCGTGGTGTGTGTGTGTGTGTGTGTGTGTGTGTGTGTGTGTGTGTGTGTGTGTTCTACGCATATGTTTGTGTATGCGCTCTGGTAAGCGTTATAACAAATGCTTTTTCTTTTAATTGACTTAAAAAAAACAATACAAAAACAGGTTAACGTTGCCTGTCACAAGGTCCGATTTAAGGATATTTGTGAATGCTGTTTT
>NC_134889.1:22338556-22343556 GCF_041734735.1 Babylonia areolata | reverse complement strand
ACGCTACACCACATCTGCCAAGCAGATGCCTGACCAGCAGCGTAACACAACGCGCTTAGTCAGGCCTTGAGGCTATTAAATAGCAGTAACAGATGTATGATTGGAATGAATGCCAGAGTGTATGTGCGTAGAATATGACATTTTAACTCAAAGTACTATAAATTGTACACTACTATTATACGTCTGTGTCAACTTTTAGCATACTGTTATGTCTATCCTTTGATTATTACTGTATGTGTGTATGGCTGTGATAGTGTATGTATGATTTACTCCAAATTACTTTTTAAGGATTTCTGTTGTTGTTGTTGTTGTCTACTGTGATTATTGATTGTAATGATGGTTTATCCTAGGTTTACATCTAAATATGGTTTATCTGTATACATGTTGAATGATTGTGATTTCCTTGTGTTGTTGTTTTTTTCTGGAAATTATCAAATAATGAGGCCAGGAGATGAAATGATCAACAAATAGTAAAGAGTGGTAACTATCTCCATTACATAAGGTACACAGCTTCAAATCAGTGATGCTTACGCTACCGATTCAGCTAGCACACAGGTAAATAAAAGGTACATTGGAACAAACCCAGACACTTCCTCTAAAAAAAAAAAAAAGGAAGCGCCGGGCCTGTCCTTATACCAATCATTTGACATGTGCACACAGCAGCAAAGACAGAAGAAATGTGCAAACACAAATTAGCTTTTATTCAAGACTGGCATAGCCTCTTTAATCCTGAATAAGCCACACAGAACACATGGACAATACAGAACAAACACATGGTTGCCTCGGTGGTTTAATAATTGTTTTTTTTTCTGTTTTACACCACATATGAATTTCTCTTGTTGAGATCATAAAGTATTCTGTATTCTGTACTCTGTCCCCAACGAAGAACCTATACCACTTCTGCAACCTATATCTGTACTATGCTGTGCTTTCATATCTGTGAAACTGCATGTTCGGTGCATATCTGTTATGCATATGTGTGTGTATGTGTGAATGTGTGTCTGCATTTTTTTTTTTACATTTATTTGCTTATTTATCATTGTTGTTGCCTTTTTAATTTATTTTATTTATTCATTAATTATTATTATTATTATTATTTTCATTATATTATTATTATTTATTTAGTTATTTAGCTATTTGTTTATATATATATATTTTTTTTTTTTTTTTTTTTTGTACGCTTATAGTTGACTTCATCAAGTTTTTGCGCCTTATACATATCATTATTATTAGTAGTAGTTCTTTTTTATGTATTTTTCTCTCTTTTTTTTTTCTTTTTTTTTTTCTCAAAGCCTGACTAAGCGCGTTGGGTTATGCTGCTGGTCAGGCATCTGCTTGGCAGATGTGGTGTAGCGTATACGGATTTGTCCGAACGCAGTGACGCCTCTTTGAGCTACTGAAACTGAAACTGTAATTTGCTGTGAACTGTCTCAAGACCTGTCAGTCATCTCCTGACAACCAAAACGGACGTATCCGGTGTCAGATTCACGAGAAATGAAAATACAGATACATATAAGCAAATAAAAATAAAAGCTGATTTCTGGCTGTTTATTCTTAAAATGATATTGTCTTTTGGTCATTTGGATTCTCGTTTTGGTCATACAGGTAACCTTATGAAATGTACGAAACATGATTGATAAAGTGCGCGTAACCTTATGAAATGTACGAAACATGATTGATAAAGTGCGCGTAACCTTATGAAATGTACGAAACATGATTGATAAAGTGCGCGTAACCTTATGAAATGTACGTAACATGATTGATAAAGTGCGCGTAACCTTATGAAATGTTCGAAACATGATTGATAAAGTGCGCGTAACCTTATGAAATGTACGTAACATGATTGATAAAGTGCGCGTAACCTTATGAAATGTACGAAACATGATTGATAAAGTGCACCTAACCTTATGAAATGTACGAAACATGATTGATAAAGTGCGCGTAACCTTATGAAATGTACGTAACATGATTGATAAAGTGCGCGTAACCTTATCAAATGTACGTAACATGATTGATAAAGTGCGCGTAACCTTATGAAATGTGCGAAACATGATTGATAAAGTGCGCGTAACCTTATGAAATGTTCGAAACATGATTGATAAAGTGCGCGTAACATTATCAAATGTACGAATCCTCACCATAAACTATGCGCACCTGCTGACTATCCTCTGTGACCTTTTTTTTCCCCTCCGTGTTTATGAGGAAGGTTGTGCGTGGAAAGGCTTTGGTATCGGATGTGAAGACGACAGGCACAATAGCCGAGTGGTTAAAGCGTTGGACCTTCAATCTGAGGGTCCCGGGTTCGAATCTCGGTAACGGCGCCTGGTGGGTAAATGGTGGGGCTCTTTCCGATCTCCCTGGCAGATCTGCTAGTGCCTGAATCCCCTTAGTGTGTATACGAAAGAAGAAGATACGAAAGAAGAAGATTAAATACGCACGTTAAAGATCCTGTAATCCATGACAGCGTTCGGCGGGTGATAGAAACAAGAACATACCCAGCATGCACACCCCCGAAAACGGAGTATGTCTGCTACATGGCGGGGTAAAAACGGTCATACACGTAAAAGCCCACTCGTGTGCATGCGAGTGAACGTGGGAGTTGCAGCCCACGAACGAAGAAGAAGGATGTGAAGATAGCCACAGTGGTACATTTTGTGAAAGCTGAGAATTTTACCCGGGAGTGTTTTATGAGCTTAGTGCATGCTGTACACGGGACATCGGTTTACCGTATCATCCGAATGACTTGCGTCCAGACCACCGTTCAAGGTGGAGTTGGGAGGGAGCAAAATGGCGGTTGTGGTGGATTCGAACCGTTGCTCCAAGATGCACTCGCTTCCTGGGCGTTGCCGGTAACTGGGCCAACACCGCACGGCCAACGCTTAACGTGCCATGGGTTCTATTCAGATAAATAAACTAGAGAACACATGAAGGAAGGAAGGGAAAAAAAGATGAATGAATGGACACGAACTTTCTTCTCGTAAACTTGGCTTCAACTTGTCAACATTTTCATCGTTCTCTCTCTCCCTCTCTCCCCCCCCCCACCCTCTCTCTCTCACCCCCCCCTCTCTCTCTCTCTCTCTCTCTGTCTCTCTCTCTCTTTCATATTAGAAAGGTATTGACAAGGTTCAGGGTAGGAATATTACCATTGAATGGCTGCTTCATAAACTTTAATGTGACAACAAATGAGGCAGTCATACCTGTCCTTTTTGCAAAAAAACAAACAAACAAAAAAACCCCAAAAAACAACAACAACAACAGCATCGAATCTGAAATCCACTTTCTTTTCATTTGCCCCAATCATAAAACCCTTAGAGATGAATTGATTCTTAATAAATTCTATCGTCAGCCGTCATTATTCAGATTTACTCTTCTAATGTCAAACACGAATGAATATCAGACTAAAAGACTAGCAATATTTGTGTATAAAGCACTAGACATACGACAAAGCTGTATTGACAGTATCTGTCATTTTGTGCATTTTCTCACCCCATTGTAATGGGTCAGGGACCTCTATGATTAAACCGTTCTGAGTTCTGAGTTCTCTCTCTCTTTTCGAATGGAGTAACCAGCAAAGAATCCAAAGAAAGAACTCGATGAAAATCAAGAAAGAAACGACCCGTTTCCAAATAAAACAAAACAACAATAACAAAACAAAACAAAGCACAAAAAAAAAAAAAAAAAAAAATCCCACCCCACCCCCACCCCCAAAAAAGAAAGAGAGAGAGAGAGAGAGAGAGTGTGTGTGTGTGTGTGTGTGTGTGTGTGTATGAAAGAAGGAAGAAAACAACAAGTCAAACAAATCAATGGAACTTTCCCCCTCTTTCCAGACGCAGCAGACTTGAAACCTCACCACAGCAGCAGCAACAACAACAACAACAACATCATCACCACCACCAACAACAACAACCTGACCTCAAAGATGACCCCGCCAGGGGCAGGGGCAGGGACAGCGCAGCCAGGAGGCCACTCACTGGCGACGACCCAGCAGCAGCAGCAGCTGCAGCTCTCCTTGACGCCCGTGCAGGCTTCCCATCACTCTCGTTCACGCGCTGACCCCGGCGAGGAGGGTCAGGCGATCACAGGGAGAAGTCCGGACAGCGGTAACGGGTCGGACATGTCTGGAAGTCCGGACAGCCCTCCGGGAAACAGCAAGTGCAGCGTCTTCAGACCCTGGCTGTCTGAGACTCCCCCTAATACCTCATCTTCCTCCTTTACAGCCAAAGCCTCGCCGCCCAAGAAAGCACGTACGTTGTTCCAATGGTGATGTCCTTAGACCTTTTTTTTTTCTTCTTCTTTTTTAACTTTTAAAAAATTTCCCTTTTTTTAATAACAATTAAACAATTGACAAAATGGTATAACTTTATACATAAGATTAAAAAAAGGAGACCAATTCTTTGTATTTTATCTGTTAAACCTGTCCAATTCTTTGTACTTTCTTTGTTAAACCTGTCCATTTCTGTGTACTTTCTTTGTTAAACCTGTCCATTTCTTTGTATTTTCTTTGTCCATTTCTTTGTATTTTCTTAGTTAAACCTGCCCATTTCTTTGTATTTTCTTAGTTAAACCTGTCCAATTCTTTGCATTTTCTTTGTTAAACCTGTCCAATTATTTGTATTTTCTTAGTTAAACCTGCCCAGTTCTTTGTATTTTCTTTGTCAAACCTGTCCAATTCTTTGTATTTTCTTTGTCAAACTTGTCCAATTATTTGTATTTTCTGTGTTAAACCTGTCCAATTCTTTGTATTTTCTGTGTTAAACCTGTCCAATTCTTTGTATTTTCTGTGTTAAACCTATCCAATTCTTTCTATTTTCTGTGTTAAACCTGTCCAATTCTTTGTATTTTCTGTGTTAAACCTGTCCAATTCTTTCTGTACTGTTTTCTTTGTGAAACTTGTCCAATTCTTTGTATTTGTAATGTGACTTTTTGTTGTTGTTGTTTTGTTTGTTTTTTCCCTTCAAAATAAAAACACTGTTTAAACCGACCCATCAGGTCAAAACCCA
>NC_134889.1:22298556-22333556 GCF_041734735.1 Babylonia areolata | reverse complement strand
CATTTCATTCATTCATTCATTCATTCATTCGGTCAGTCTCTCTCTCTCTCTCTCTCTCTCTCTCTCACACACACACACACACACACACACACACACACACACACACACACACACACACACACACACACACACACACACAGCGGATAGGTACAATGGCAGAGAGGTAAGTCGGCCAATGATGTGCCAATATTTCCATTTCATTCATTCATTCATTCATTCATTCGGTCAGTCTCTCTCTCTCTCTCTCTCTCTCTCTCTCTCTCTCTCAGGGAGCGAGGGATGCTGGCGTTGTGTGGAGAGAGGAGGGGGGTGGGGGGGGGGGAGAAGGGTGAGGGGGGGTGGGGTGGAAGGTGAGGGGTGGGGTGGGGAGTGGCATTGCTGGCTCATCGTTGACATGCAAATAGCACCGTTAGGGAGGGGCAGTGGACAAAACTCATTACAACCCCCTCTCCCCTCCCCTCTCCCCTGGCCTCCTCCCCCCCCCCCCCCCCCCCCCCACTATCCCCCTACCCCCCTCGCCCCCCCCCCCCACACACACCCCTGTTTCCAGCAGGGCACACAGTCTCAACAGACACCGACAAACTCCTCAAACCTGCTTCTTGTGCTATCATCTCCCACCTCGCAACCTTCCAATCCCCCCCCCTCCACCCCCGACCCCCTTTCGCAACCCCTCCCCCACCCGCCCCAGCCTCACTCTCCCTTATCCTTTACCCTTTACCCTCCCTCCCTCCCCCCCTCCCTCCTGCCTTCCCCAGCCCTCTTCTTTTGTTTTCTTCTTTCTTTCTTTCTTTTCTTCTTCTTTCGTTCTTTCTTCTTTCTTTCTTTCTCTTCTTCTGTCTCTTTCTTTCTTTTCTTCTTTTTCTTTCTTTCTTTCTCTTCTTTTCTTCTTCTTTCTTCTTTCTCTTCTTTGTTCATTCATTCTTTTTTCTCTTGTTCTGTTCTCTTTCTTTCTGTTTCTTCTTCTTTCGTTTTTCTTTCTTTCTTCTACTTCTTTCTTCTTTCTTTCTTTTCTCCTCTGTTCTCTTTCTTTCTGTTCTTCTTCATCTTCTTTCTGTTCTCTGTTCTTTTCTTTCTTCCTTCTAATCTTCTTTCTTTCTTACTTTTTCTTTCTTTCTTTCTCTTCTTCTTTCTTCTCTTTCTTTTTTCTTACTTTTCTCTCTTCTTTCTTTCTTTCTTTCTTTTCTTTCTCTTCTTCTCTCTCTCTTCTTCATCTTTTTTCTTTCTTTCTTTCTTCTTATTTCTTCTTTCTTTCTCTTCTTCTTTCTTTCTTTCTCTTCTTCTCTCTCATCTTCATCTTTTTTTTTTCTTTCTTTCTTCTTATTTCTTCTTTCTTTCTCTTCTTTCTTTCTTTCTTTCTTTCTTTCTCTTCATCTCTCTCTTCTTCATCTTTTTTTCTTTCTTTCTTTCTTCTTATTTCTTCTTTCTTTCTTCTTATTTCTTCCTTCTTTCTTCTTCTTCTTCTTTCTTTCTTTCTCTTCTTCTTTCTCTTCTTTCTTTCTTTCTCTGCTTCTTCTTCTTCTTCTGTGTCCTTTCTGCCTTCCTTCCTTCCTTCATTTATTCTTTCTTTCTTTCTTTCTTTCCCTCCTTCTTCACTCATTCATTTTTTTTTTTTTTCAATCGTGCTTTATTTACGAAAAGATATCAGCTACAGAATCAATCACGCCTACCCACCACCCCCACCCTCACCCCACGCACCCTCACCCACACACCCGATCCGTCTGCGTTTGGACAGATCCACATATCCATGTTTTATATCCATTGATATATATATATATATATATATATATAGAGAGAGAGAGAGAGAGAGAGAGAGAGAGACAAACCCGTACCATTGTTGGGGTCGGTAGTTTGCGTGTGGATTCTCATGCGGATTTTTATTTTATTTTATTTTTTTATTTTTTTTTTTTTTAAACAAATGTTTTGCGTGGTTCGACATAATTTTCAGTTCTGATTCTTTCTTCTGTGCCCCTTCCCCACCAGAATTTGGGGCATTTTGGTTTTTATTTTATTCCCTTTTTTTAACCTCTTTATCTATTTATGTATTCATTATTTATTTCATACTATTTGTATCATTTTTTTTAAAAACTAAGGTAATGAATGATGATGGTGGTGTTGGAGATGCTTTATTGGGGGGGGGGGGGGGGGGGGTTCCATCTGAAGATGTTTGACAAGGCTGTACTCATAACATATCTTAAGTCAGGCTGAGATAAGACATCTGGCTTGTCGGGCAAGAAAATGTGTAAAAAAAAAAAAAATGTTCATTGAGATATAAACTTTCCAGAATATATTGTGTTTAAAATGGTGCTGTTGGAAGCTTTTTTTTTCTTTTCTTTTTCTTTTTTCTTCTTTTTTTTTTTTTTTTTTTTTTTAACGAGGGACTAAAAAATGACATTTGCTGCTCCCAAATCCGCCACCAAACTTATACTTTTTTAGTCTTACTTCTGTCCATCTGTATTTTCTTTTCTTTCCTACGTCTTAGGGGTGAGGGGGGGGGAGGTGGAGGGGCGGGGGGGGGGGGGGGGGGTCTGTTTGAGGTGGTTGGAGACGGCAGGACGGATTTCTATCCTCCACACACACACACACACACACACACACACACACTCTTCCCCACCCCTCCACTCCCCATCTCCCCTTCACCCCCATAGCCCCTACCCTCACCCCACCACCCCCACCCTCACCCCCTCATACAAGTCTGTCCCCAGTTTTCGCAAATCGGAAAACGGCCTAATTTGATTTCCTCGCGCTGCGAGTTGGCAGCGCCCCCTGACGGGTGTTTTTGTCGGAGCGAGGAGAAATGAAAGCGGCCCTCTAGACTTCCCTCCCACTGTTAGTTTTTTGGGGGTATGATTTTTGACCGCCAGCCGTGTTTACGTGGCCAGTGTGGCTGGGTGGGTGGGTGGATGGTTGGGGAGGGGGTGGGGTGGGTAGTGCCCCCTTTTCTGACAGCTTGACTCTCTCTCTCTTTCTCTCTCTCTCTCTCTCTCTCTCTTTCTCTCTCTCTTTTTTTTCTCCCCCCACAATCTTTGTTGGTGGTGTTTAAAAGGTATGGATGCGAGAGTGGTTGCTGTATACTGTCTGTATAGTAATCGGGTGGGTGTTTTGGTGGCTGTCTGTCAGGGTGGTTGCTGTATACTGTCTGTATAGTAATCGGGTGGGTGTTTTGGTGGCTGTCTCTCAGGGTGGTTGCTGTATACTGTCTGTATAGTAATCGGGTGGGTGTTTTGGTGGCTGACTGTCAGGGTGGTTGCTGTATACTGTCTGTATAGTAATCGGGTGGGTGTCTTGGTGGCTGTCTTTCTCAGGGTGGTTGCTGTATAATGTCTGTATAGTAATCGGGTGGGTGTTTTGGTGGCTGTCTTTCTCAGGGTGGTTGCTGTGTAATGTCTGTATAGTAATCGGGTGGGTGTTTTGGTGGCTGTCTCTCAGGGTGGTTGCTGTATACTGTCTGTATAGTAATCGGGTGGGTGTTTTGGTGGCTGTCTGTCAGGGTGGTTGCTGTATACTGTCTGTACAGTAATCGGGTGGGTGTTTTGGTGGCTGTCTGTCAGGGTGGTTGCTGTATACTGTCTGTATAGTAATCGGGTGGGTGTTTAGGTGGCTCTCTGTCAGGGTGGTTGCTGTATACTGTCTGTATAGTAATCGGGTGGGTGTTTTGGTGGCTGACTGTCAGGGTGGTTGCTGTATACTGTCTGTATAGTAATCGGGTGGGTGTTTTGGTGGCTGTCTGTCAGGGTGGTTGCTGTATAATGTCTGTATAGTAATCGGGTGGGTGTTTTGGTGGCTGTCTGTCAGGGTGGTTGCTGTATACTGTCTGTATAGTAATCGGGTGGGTGTTTTGGTGGTTTTCTTTTTGTTTTTTTTCCTTCTCCCTCGCCAGTCCTTCCTTCGCACGCAGAAGGTTCTTTTGCTTTGTGTGGGTTGGTTTTTTTCTTATAGTATGTATATTATTATTGATATCTATCTACATATCATCTATCCATGCAGAAACTTGTTGTTGTTTTTATAGTGTATATTGTTATTAATACATCTGTGTATCTGTCATCGATTGATACAGAACCATGACACAACAATGTGGAAAGACAGAAAGAGAACAACACCTCAAAGAAAACACGAAAATAGCACAATGTGGAAAGACAGAAAGAGAACAACACCTCAAAGAAAACACGAAAATAGCACAATGTGGAAAGACAGAAAGAGAACAACACCTCAAAGAAAACACGAAAATAGCACAATGTGGAAAGACAGAAAGAGAAGAACACTTCAAAGAAAACACGAAACTAGCACAATGTGGAAAGACAGAAAGAGAACAACATCTCAAAGAAAACACGAAAATAGCACAATGTGGAAAGACAGAAAGAGAAGAACACTTTAAAAAAAACACGAAAATAGCACAATGTGGAAAGACAGAAAGAGAACAACATCTCAAAGAAAACACGAAAATAGCACAATGTGGAAAGACAGAAAGAGAACAACATCTCAAAGAAAACACGAAAATAGCACAATGTGGAAAGACAGAAAGAGAACAACATCTCAAAGAAAACACGAAAATAGAACAATGTGGAAAGACAGAAAGAGAACAACATCTCAAAGAAAACACGAAAATAGCACAATGTGAAAAGACAGAAAGAGAGCAGCACCTCAAAGAAAACACGAAAATAGCACAATGTGGAAAGACAGAAAGAGAACAACATCTCAAAGAAAACACGAAAATAGCACAATGTGGAAAGATAGAAAGAGAACAACACCTCAAAGAAAACACGAAACTAGCACAATGTGGAAAGACAGAAAGAGAACAACATCTCAAAGAAAACACGAAAATAGCACAATGTGGAAAGACAGAAAGAGAACAACATCTCAAAGAAAACACGAAAATAGCACAATGCGGAAAGACAGAAAGAGAACAACATCTCAAAGAAAACACGAAAATAGCACAATGCGGAAAGACAGAAAGAGAACAACATCTCAAAGAAAACACGAAAATAGCACAATGTGGAAAGACAGAAAGAGAACAACATCTAAAAAAAACCACACGAAAATAGCACAATGTGGAAAGACAGAAAGAGAACAACACCTCAAAGAAAACACGAAAATAGCACAATGTGGAAAGACAGAAAGAGAACAACATCTAAAAAAAAACACACGAAAATAGCACAATGTGGAAAGACAGAAAGAGAAGAACACTTCAAAGAAAACACGAAAATAGCACAATGTGGAAAGACAGAAAGAGAAGAACACTTCAAAGAAAACACGAAAATAGCACAATGTGGAAAGACAGAAAGAGAACAACATCTCAAAGAAAACAGGAAAATAGCACAATGTGGAAAGAGAACAACACCTCAAAGAAAATACGAAAATAGCACAATGTGGAAAGACAGAAAGAGAACAACATCTCAAAGAAAACACGAAAATAGCACAATGTGGAAAGACAGAAAGAGAACAACATCTCAAAGAAAACACAAAAATAGCACAATGTGGAAAGACAGAAAGAGAACAACACCTCAAAGAAAACACGAAAATAGCACAATGTGGAAAGACAGAAAGAGAACATCTCAAAGAGAACACGAAAATAGCACAATGTGGAAAGACAGAAAGATAACACCTCAAAGAAAAAACGAAAATAGCACAATGTGGAAAGACAGAAACACGAAAATAGCACAATGTGGAAAGACAGAAAGAGAAAACACCTCAAAGAAAACACGAAAATAGCAGATCACATTGCGACTGGAACTAAACGAAACTTTGAAATAAACTATTGAGGATTTCTGTCTCTCATTATTGTCTTCTTATTTTATTTTATTTTACTTTTATTATTATAATTCTTATTTATTTATTTATTACTTTTTTTCTTTTCTTTTTTTATTCTTTTTTTTTTTCTCAAGGCCTGACTAAGCGCGTTGGGTTGCACTGCTGGTCAGGCATCTGCTTAGCAGGTGTGGTGTAGCATATATGGATTTGACCGAACGCAGTGACGCCTCCTTAAGCTACTGATACTGATACTGTCTATCTTCTCCTCTCCTTTCTACCTCACCCCCCCCCACACCCTTCTCCCTTTTCGACACCCAGTCCATAACGTACCTATAAGACTGCAGTCTCAATCTTTGGATTTTGTTAAATGCTTTGCGGGAAAAAACAACATTGAAAATACTTTTAGTTGAAGTGTATGTATGTTTTATGTATATCCAACGACGTAGGGAAAATCTAATCTCAAATTTACCTTTGTTTGCTTCTGTGTTCATTTTAACCTTACCAACCCTTTACCCAGGGGAGAAAAAAAAAGAATATGAAAAAAAGGTAGAAAATAACAACATGCGTCATCATTTTCAAGTTTATAGGAGAATATATTACTTTATATAGCGATAGTTTAAAGAATTGGTTTGTATGCAGGTTTGTTATTTTGAACACACGATTGTCGCAATACGTCATAGTTCGTTTTAAAACAATTTTATTCAAAATATCACAATGCAAACATAGTGAATTTGAGAGGACAAAAAGAAACTCATACCCACACATTAGCTACGTGACAGATATCTCTACAGGTAGTTTATCCGTCGTAGCAAGATTTCTAAACAGAACGAAAGTAAGAGTTGACAAAATAGAAAATGAAAAAAGAGTCACATTGCTGAGAGGAGAAGAAGAAGAAGAAACAAGAGAGGCAAGGCCTTCAAGACTCACTTGTGATACACTTTAAATTTAAATCCAAGCTTTTTATGTATTGAATATAATTTCAAAATGTAATGTTTAAGATGAGAAAGATCAGTTTAAAGCAAATTAAGTCCCCTAGCATTAATTACAGAGTAATTTCCCTTCTTTACTGTCTGCATCAAAACGTTTGCAAAATAAATAAAACTTCCATGCTTAGCAAAAGAAGTTCCTGTTTGAACAAAAAATGATATTAATGACTGCTCTTGTTGTTGGGTCAGAATATCAGATCAAAGTGCCAAGTTTAGAGAATACAAAAAATATAAATATAACAGTAAATGCAGTCTACATATAATTAGGCTTCATTTATTATTTTTTTGTGCACCATCCCAGAGGTGCAATATTGTTTTAAACGAGATGACTGGAAAGAACTGAATTTTTCCTATTTTCATGCCTAATTTGGTGACAAAGTATTTGCAGAGAAAATGTCAGTGTTAAAGTTTACCACGGACACACGCACACACACACACACACACACACACACACACACACACAGACAACCGAACACCGGGTTAAAACATAGACTCACTTTGTTTACACAAGTGATTCAAAAAGAGTCATGTTGTGGAGAGGAGAAGAAGAAGAAGAAGAACAACAACAAAAGAAGATCATCGTTGCACAGAGAAAGTGGACAGTGTAGGCGCAGTCGGAGGAAGGTGGCAGAATGGTCAAGACGCTCATCTGGCCAATATACTGTTCGTGAGGGTGTGGGTTTGAATCCCGCTCTCGCCCCTTCTCCCAAGTCTGACTGGAAAATCAAACTGAGCGTCTTAGTCTTTCGGATGAGACGATAAACCGAGGTCCTGATTGTAGCATGCATTTGTACGCACTAAACAACAACAACAACAACAACACAACAAAAAACCCGGCAAATATACGCTTGTCACGTGGGGAAACCCCGCATAAGAAATCCATTCTAGATAGGTACACAATATACTCAGGGCCTGACGAAGCGCATATGGGTTCTGTTGCTGGTTAGGCAGGCGTGGTGTGTAGCCTGTACGGACTTGTACGAACGCAGTGATGCCTTCTTGCGAAAGGAAACTGAAACTGAACCAGTCGGCAGGTGAGCTTGGAACAGTATGGATGGATATACGTATCAGTGGAAATGCGAAGGAAACAGGACAAACCCGGCACCATGACTCCACCACTGTGACATTTCCCAGTGACTTTTTTTTTCTTTTTTTTTTTCATCCTAGTATCCTCCCCCACCCCCCGTCCCTCTCCTCCACCCACCACCCCCACCCACCACCCATATCCCCTCGGTCCCCCACCTCCACCCACAAAAATATATAATTATATATGATAAAGATATGCAAAGAGAGAGAGAGGGGGGGGAGGGGGAGGGAGGGGAGGGAGAGAAACCACGGAAAACGACAACAGTTGGATGATAAGTCTCTTGACAGAAAACACTAGCCGTGCCGCGCATCGAAAGACTTTGTACTAAGACCTTTCTCTCTGTCTCTCTGTCTCTGTCTCTGTCTTTCTTTGAGAGAAGAAGAAGAAGAAGTAGATGGAGAAGAAGAAGAAGAAAAAGAAGAAGAAGAAGACGAAGAGAGAGAGGGCTTAAGAAAGCTTTGCCATGTACCGTGCACACACGGCACTGCGATTTATCTCTTCTCTCGGAACCTCGTGCATAACCAGGTTAGAGCCTCCCGAAAATCCTGGGGACAATCGATCCTCTGGAGGGGGAGTAATGGGGAGGGGTAGGGGGGGGGGGAGAGTGAGAGAGAGACAGAGAGATAAAGAGAGAGGGGGGGGAAAACAGATGGAGACAGAGATAAAGAGAGAGAGAGGAGGGGAGAGGGAGATAGAGAGAGAGAGTAGGGGAGAGTGAGACAGAGATAGAGAGAGGGGGGAGAGTGAGAGGGAGACAGATAAATAGAAGGGGGAGTGAGAGGGAGACAGAGATAGAGAGAGAGAGGGGGGAGAGTGAGAGGGAGACAGAGATAAAGAGAGAGAGGGGGGAGAGTGAGAGGGAGACAGATAAAGAAAGAGAGAGGGTGAGAGGGAGACAAGAGAGATAAAGAGAGAGAGGGGGGAGTGAGAGGGAGACAGAGATAAAGAGAGAGAGGGGGAGAATGAGAGGGAGACAGAGATAAAGAGAGAGAGGGGGAGAATGAGAGGGAGACAGAGAGATAAAGAGAGAGAGGGGGGAGAGTGAGAGGGAGACAGATAAGAGAGAGAGGGGGAGAATGAGAGGGAGACAGAGAGATAAGAGAGAGAGGGGGAGAGTGAGAGGGAGACAGAGAGATAAAGAGAGAGAGGGGGGAGAGTGAGAGGGAGACAGAGAGATAAAGAGAGGGGGGGGAGAGTGAGAGGGAGACAGAGAGATAAAGAGAGCCGGGGGAGAGTGAGGGGGATACAGAGATAAAGAGAGGGGGAGGAAGAGGGAGACAGATAAAGAGAGAGAGGGGGGAGAGTGTAAGGGAGACAGAGATAAAGAGAGAGGGCGGAAGAGTGAGAGGGAGACGGATAAAGAGGGAGGGGGGAGAGTGAGAGGGAGACAGTTAAAGAGAGAGAGCGGGGGGAGAGTGAGGGGGAGACAGAGAGATAAAGAAAGAGAGGGGGAGAGTGAGGGGGAGACAGAGATAAAGAGAGAGGGGGGAAGAGTCAGAGGGAGACAGAGAGATAAAGAAAGAGAGGGTGGAGGGGGGGGGAAGTAGAAAGAGAGGGAGACAGAGAGGGAGGGAGAGAGATATACAAAAGGAGACGGAGAGTGAGCCATGCAGGCGGGGAGAAGGGGGGGGGAGGGGGGAGGAGGAGGGGCTATTCGCAGCCAGCTCTTACCAAGAGGTAGGTGTGTTGCACTGTGATTTACTGACCAAGGGGTAGGTGTGTTGCACTGTGATTAACTGACCAAGGGGTAGGTGTGTTGCACTGTGATTTACTGACCAAGGGGTAGGTGTGTTGCACTGTGATTAACTGACCAAGGGGTAGGTGTGTTGCACTGTGATTTACTGACCAAGGGGTAGGTGTGTTGCACTGTGATTTACTGACCAAGGGGTAGGTGTGTTGCACTGTGATTAACTGACCAAGGGGTAGGTGTGTTGCACTGTGATTAACTGACCAAGGGGTAGGTGTGTTGCACTGTGATTAACTGGTCAAGGGGTAGGTGTGTTGCACTGTGATTAACTGACCAAGGGGTAGGTGTGTTGCACTGTGATTTACTGACCAAGGGGTAGGTGTGTTGCCCTGTGATTTACAGCGACAGGGGAGCAAGCAATGAGGACAGACAACTCGGCTCGACTCGTTGACTCAATTACCTCCCCTCACATTGGCTTGTGCTTGCAGCACGGGGCCCCAAACACGGCCCGGGAAAAGTGAAGGAGGGAGGGAGGGAGGGGGAGTGTATGGGGGCGTCGTCCCCTGAGGGCAGCCGCTAGGGGGCGCGGCGGAAGGGGGCGTGGCCCCAGCTCGGCTGGTAATGAAGCGAGAGCGATTAAAACGAGCAATGCAATTGTCCCTTTCCTGCTCGTGCTCCGCAAACATGGCGGCGCGCTGGGAGCCCCCCCCCCCCCCCCCATCCCCCGCCACACACACACACACACACACAACACACACACACCCACACCACACACACACACACACACACACACACACACACACACACACACACACACCCTAAAAACACCTTGAGGGCTTCTCAAGAGACCACCGGGCCAGAGCTACCGGTCGCGCGCGTTTCAATTTCGTTCGTTCGTTGGAAGCAGAGCCCCCACCACCACCACCCCCGAGCCCCTCCCTAATCCTTATCCCCCACGCCCCTACCCCGTTAATACCCTCCCTTAAGTTCCTCCTCTCCGCCTTGAAAGACCAGCTCCCAGTACAATGTGACTGCTCCGTCTGAGTCCATACCCGTGTTTGTGTGTGTGTGTGTGTGTGTGTGTTTGTGTGTGTGTGAGAGAGAGAGAGAGAGTGAGTTTCAGTTTCAGTTTCAATAGCTCAAGGGGGCGTCACTGCGTTCGGACAAATCCATATACGCTACACCACATCTGCCAAGCAGATGCCTGACCAGCAGCGTAACCCAACGCGCTTAGTCAGGCCTTGAGAAAAAAAAAAAAGTAAAATAAAATAAAATTAAATTAAAATAATAAAAATAAAAATAAAATAGAGGTGAATAAATAATAGATAAGCTTACATAAATAAATAAATAAATAAATAATAATTATAATATAAAAAGGTAGTAGTAATAATATAAAAAAATTAATAATAATAAAAAATAAATAAATAAATAAGACAACAATGATGATAAAGAGAGTGAGTGTGTGTGTGTGTGTGTGTGTGTGTGTGTGTGTGTGTGAGTGAGTGAGTGAGTGTGTATGAGTGTGTATGTGTGAGTGAGTGAGTGAGTGTGTTTGAGTGTGTGTGTGTGTGTGTGTGTGTGTGTGTGTGTGTGTGTGATTCGCGCACAGTTTCAACGCTTTCGTTTCTTTTGATGAAGTAGTTTACAGAACATACTGTATATGTCTGGGTGTTTTGTTTGTTTATTGTTTTGTTGTTGTTGTTGTTTTAGTATTATTTTGCGTCAGTCCTGAAAGAGCTTGAAAATCAATCCCCAAAATATCATTCCCCTTTTTAGATTGTAGGGGTTATGAATTATTTCAAGGTAATTTTGTTCTTCAGTCTTTGATATTCCGGAAAAGGGTTGAGGCGCGTCATGAAAGACAGAGAGCGGTACAGGTGTGTGTTGTGCTGACATTGGGTGAAAGACAGGGAGCAGTACAGGTGTGTGTTGTGCTGACATTGGGTGAAAGACAGGGAGCAGTACAGGTGTGTGTTGTGCTGACATTGGGTGAAAGACAGGGACAGAGAGCAGTACAGGTGTGTGTTGTGCTGACATTGGGTGAAAGACAGAGAGCGGTACAGGTGTGTGCTGTGCTGACATCGGGTGAAAGACAGGGAGCAGTACAGGTGTGTGTTGTGCTGACACTGGGTGAAAGACAGGGAGCAGTACAGGTGTGTGTTGTGCTGACACTGGGTGAAAGACAGGGAGCAGTACAGGTGTGTGTTGTGCTGACACTGGGTGAAAGACAGGGAGCAGTACAGGTGTGTGTTGTGCTGACATTGGGTGAAGGACAGGGAGCAGTACAGGTGTGTGTTGTGCTGACATTGGGTGAAAGACAGGGAGCAGTACAGGTGTGTGTTGTGCTGACATTGGGTGAAAGACAGGGAGCAGTACAGGTGTGTGTTGTGCTGACACTGGGTGAAAGACAGAGAGCAGTACAGGTGTGTGTTGTGCTGACATTGGGTGAAAGACAGGGAGCGGTACAGGTGTGTGTTGTGCTGACACTGGGTGAAAGACAGGGAGCAGTACAGGTGTGTGTTGTGCTGACACTGGGTGAAAGACAGAGAGCAGTACAGGTGTGTGTTGTGCTGACATTGGGTGAAAGACAGAGAGCAGTACAGGTGTGTGTTGTGCTGACATTGGGTGAAAGACAGAGAGCAGTACAGGTGTGTGTTGCGCTGACATTGGGTGAAAGTCAGGGAGCAGTACAGGTGTGTGTTGTGCTGACATTGGGTGAAAGACAGGGAGCAGTACAGGTGTGTGCTGTGCTGACATTGGGTGAAAGACAGAGAGCAGTACAGGTGTGTGTTGTGCTGACATTGGGTGAAAGACAGAGAGCAGTACAGGTGTGTGTTGTGCTGACATTGGGTGAAAGACAGGGAGCAGTACAGGTGTGTGTTGTGCTGACATTGGGTGAAAGACAGGGAGCAGTACAGGTGTGTGTTGTGCTGACATTGGGTGAAAGACAGGGAGCGGTACAGGTGTGTGTTGTGCTGACACTGGGTGAAAGACAGGGAGCGGTACAGGTGTGTGCTGTGCTGACATTGGGTGAAAGACAGGGAGCAGTACAGGTGTGTGTTGTGCTGACATTGGGTGAAAGACAGGGAGCAGTACAGGTGTGTGTTGTGCTGACATTGGGTGAAAGTCAGGGAGCGGTAACAAACCTACCTCTTGTTTCGTTTAGCGTTAGAGTCAAGTTGTTCGTCTAGGGCCAAGTTGTTCGTTTAGGGTCAAGTTGTTCGTCTAGGGTCAAGTTGTTCGTTTAGGGTTAAGATCAAGTTGTTTGTTTTGGGTCAAATTGTTCGTTTAGGGTTAGGGTCAAATTGTTCGTTTAGGGTCAAGTTGTTCGTTTAGTGTTGGTCAAGTTGTTCGTTTAGGGTTAGGGTCAAATTGTTCGTTTAGGGTGAAGTTCGTTTAGGGTGAAGTTGTTCGTTTAGGGTGAAGTTGTTCGTTTGGGGTCAAGTTGTTCGTTTAGGGTCAAGGGTCAAGTTGTTCGTTTGGGGTCAAGTTGTTGGGGACTGGGTCTTGGTTCGATGGAGGTTGCGTTGTAGGAGGGAGTGAGTCCTGGTTCAAACAATCTGTGGTTGGGGGGTGGGGTAGCGAGGGTGAGGAGGAGGAGGAAAGGGGTATGCGTGCTTGCATGTGTGTGTGTGTGTGTGTGTGTGTGTGTGTGTGTGTGTGTGTGTGTGTGTGCAGGAGGAAGGGAGTGTGTACTGATGCTGACGCTGACGCTGTCCTTCCTCGCTGTATATTCCTCCGTGTCTGTCTGTCTTGTCCCTTGGACGGCACACAGCGGCGTCTTTAACCATTGCCGGCCTGACCCAATTAGGGATTGCCCCCCCACGACACCCGCACACCACTCCCCCTCCCCCCCCCCCCCCCACACACACACACAGCCCAGAGGTTCCCCAACTGGTCTGCTTGGGATCAGAAGGGGTGGGGGGTGGGGTTAAGACGCGATTGTCTCCCTTGTCTCCCTCTCCCAGAGGGTTACCCCCTCCTTTTCTCTCCTCCTCCTGCCCCATCTCCCCTATCCCCCACCCTACCACAACCTTTAACCCCTTACCCTCTGTTGTTATCCTCCTCTCCCCCCCCCCCCCCCTCACCAACCCCCAACCCCCAACCCCCACCCCGCGCGGCCTTTCCACCCGTAGCAGAGGAGCAAGTTTTGAAGAGTTTTTCCAGCACTACCACAGTGCCCATGATGATGGATATGTGGCGACGCGGCGAGCAGCAGTGAATCATGAGACGTTGGTAGCACAAGTGACGGCTCCAGTCCTCGTGAATCATGGGAGGGCTTTGGACGGCAAGTCACGGGGGAAGGGCAGGGGCTAGGACTGCTGCGGGAGTCTCGTGGGGTGGGGTTGGGGTGGAGGAGGGGAGGGAGAGGGGATGTAGGGTGGGGGGGGGGGTTGAGTAAGGGGGTGGCTGGTTTGTGTTTGGTGTGTGACTGACTTGAGGTGGTCGGTGGCCCCTTGCCAGTGGCGGACCTTGCCGTCTCTGGCGGGAGGGAGGTCTGGTCCCCTGTAGTCCTCTGCTGGTTCCAGCCTCCCCAGACCCCCAGACTCCCAACACACACGACCCCCCGCACGACCCCCCGCCGCCTCTCGCTCTCCCTCAGCTGAGCTTGGGTTTCACGAGGGGCTGACCCCAGTGGAGGGACGCTGATTTCACAACTGTCACATCCCCTTGTCTCCCCTGTCCGTTAGGGAGGTCAGGGTTTGGGGGGTTGGTGGGGGGTGGGGTTGGGGGGTTGTTGGGGGTGAGTAAAGCGATATATCTTGCCGTTGATTGGCTGAGGCTCCCTCCTCCTTCCTCTCCCCTTCCCCCCACCCCCACCTTCCTCTCCTCTCCTCTGTCGTTCTGCCCCATACACTCCAGCACCGTAATGAACGTCTGGGAGGAAGGACTTTCATTTCTCTGGCTCCTCTTCCATCAGCAATCCCCAGTTGGTGAAGCTCCCCCTCCTCCCCAACTCCTTTTATTCCCGCTCCGTAGATAATAAACTCCCCTTTCCCAATTTGGCTGGCGTCTCGTCTTGAGTAAAGTGTATTAAATGGGTAGGAGAGGGGGTTGGGGGCGGGGGGGGGGGTGGGGGGGGGGGTCATTATTATGGACAAAGAAAAAGACAAAGAAGAAGAAAATAAAATAAGATACAACGCAACCAATCTTTATTGTAACAAATTATATTCTCATCGTCAGCGAAAAAAAAGGGGATTCATTCAACAATGCTAATTATCCTGTGAGTGTTGAGTCACAGATTGTGCTGCTGAATATGACTCTAATGACTTTGACATTTCTCTTTCTGTCTTGTTAAAAAGAATTAAACATAATCATATAGTAATTTTTTTTTCTAAGGATGTAGTCTATCATCTGCTCGTGCGCTGTTAAAGTCTTCCCCCATGATCATCTTTGGAAAGAAATGGTAAAGGTTAACTCACTCAGTACGGCCAGTCCTCTCTTCTCCTCTACACAGACCCCTCGGATGTCCAGTGGGTGTCTGAATGACCCAACCTTTAGCTTCCGTCGTCAGAATTGTGGTATTCTTTGTCAACATTCACCTCTTCAGTATAAGAGCCTTCCGCCTGCAATATTTTGATGATGGTAACTAGGGTGAAACGCTGTTAACGTCGTTTCTTTCGCCGTTCGTATGGAGAGAGTTAAAGATCCCATAATCTTTTTTGCAGCTATTGGGGTGGAGAATTGATGTCTGTGTATAAAAGCGTGGTCCACTGCTGTCCTTCAAACGGTTGACCCTTCCCAAACCGAAATCGGGTGCCTCTTCACAGTGAAGTGAGGACAATGGCGATGAAGTGCCTTTCTCAAGGTTACAAAGCCATGCTGAACTGGGCTATCCAACTCTGATCACTGTTGAACACTCAAGTCTTGCTTTTGTTGTTTTATCTTCTGACCAAAACAGGCTTTCTTCAAGACTACTTTCACTTTAAGTACAAATAAGAGAGAAAAAAAGGTATTAAAAAAAGAGAGAATGAAATTCGAAAACGATTTCCCCTTCCCTCGCTCGTATCACTGTCTGTTGCAGGAGAGAAGCCCTACAAGTGCACTCTAACTTGATCCCTTCCCTAGCCCTACAAGTGCACTCTAACTTGATCCCTTCCCTAGCCCTACAAGTGCACTCTAACTTGATCCCTTCCCGCTGTCTGTTGCAGGAGAGAAGCCCTACAAGTGCACTCTAACTTGATCCCTTCCCTAGCCCTACAAGTGCACTCTAACTTGATCCCTTCCCTAGCCCTACAAGTGCACTCTAACTTGATCCCTTCCCTAGCCCTACAAGTGCACTCTAACTTGATCCCTTCCCGCTGTCTGTTGCAGGAGAAAAGCCCTACAAGTGCACCCACTGCCACAAGGCGTTCAGTCAGAGCTCCAACCTCATCACCCACTGTCGGAAGCACACGGGGTTCAAACCCTTCGAGTGCAACAAGTGTGGCCGCTCGTTCCAGCGAAAGGTGGACCTCCGCAGGCACACGGAGACCCAGCACGCCCAGACCCTGCCCACAAGGGAGACCACTCTGCCGCCCCCTCCTCCTACACAGCCTGTGGCGGCAGCGGCGGCGTCAAGGGACGCAGCTGAAGTCTCCCCGCAGAGGAACGGGGGGTCTTTCTCTCAGCTCGTGGTTCCTTCGCGGGAGGATCTGCAGCTGCCTTCCCAAAGACTGTTCACTTCTCCTTCCTTTCAGGAGTCAGCGGCCTCTCTGGTCCGGCTGTCTTCGCCTCAAGGGGGCGCTGCGAACCACGGTCCTCAATCCTCGCCCAGGGAGCCCAACATCGAGGAGTGCCCGAGCCCCGTGATCTCCATAGACCTGTCGGAGGAGGCTTCAACGCCCTTCCGCTCCAAATTGTCGCCGCTAAAGAGCAAGGTTTTGTCCGGGGGGGCTCCTTCAAGTGAGGGGGCCGGTAGTTACTTTCAGGTGCATTGGTCACCCAGTGACGTCTCGTCTGACGTGGAAACGCTCCAGTCCCGCACAGGGGCACACGACCAGCTCGGGAGAATTGAATCCCACGACGAGGAGGAGGGTGAGAACGGGGTCAAGGCCGAACAGGAAGTAGAAATCCTGACAGAGGACAGAACGGAAGAGCATCAAAAAGAAGGAGGAGAAGAAGAAGAAGAAGAAGATGATGATGATGATGATGGTGGTGATGGTGATGGTGATGAACTTGAAAACGAAGAAAGGGAGATAAGCGATGAGGTGGTGGACGTGGTCGGCCCAGACACCCTACAAGAGTTCTCCCCCCACCACAACAATGCCGACCCCCAGCACAACCCACAACTGTCTCTCACGACCACCACCACCACCACCACCACCACCCCCCTCCTCCTCCCCACCAGTCCTGCAGCGACAGCGGCGTGTGTGGAGACGGTTCAACCCTCAGGCGTCTGCTCCCCACTTTCCCTCAGTCAGTCCGTCAGGTTACTACAGTCCTGCACCACTGGCAGCAGCAGCTGCAGTAGTCGAGCGTCCACGTCTGTCTCGTGCAGCCGGACCTCCCCCACAACCTCTCCGGCGGCGGCGGCGGCGGCGGCGGCCAGGCTGTTCCGACCGTTCACAGACACCCCCGCCCCTTCTCCCGTGGACCCACATTTATCCGGGGCGCTTTGTGATACGGGGAGGATGGGGAACGGCTCTCCTTCACCGGTTGGGGGGCGTCTGTCCTCCTCCTCCTCCTCCTCCTCCTCCTCTTCCTCCTCCTCAGCAGTAGCAGCAACAGTAGCGGCACCAGCACGTGCTCAGTTCGTGCGCTCGTCTTCTGTCTACCACCACCACCACCACCACCACCACCACCCCCTCCCCACCCAGCACCACCCCCACCACCTCCTCCAGACTCAGCCTCTGGACCTGCAGGTGAAGAGCATGAACATGTCACTGACTGCTGCTACGTCATCGGGTCCGTGATGTCATCATGAGGATGCTAAAACTTTGGGGTTGAGGCGACATTGGGGTCCGTAGCGTCACCGTGTGGAGAGACTTGGAAAAAGCGAAAGACATGTTTAATGTCTTCGGAGTTGGTGACGTCATCAGATACAATTTGAAAACGATATGTTGACGTCATCGCCTGGGATCCGTGACGTTACTCGCATGTTTGAATGCAAGGTCAAAGACTTATGTACGTCATAGTCATAGTCGGTGACGTGATAGTGTGTGGAGCTTGCAAGCGAAAGACAGTTGTTATGGAAATAATTTTGTGACGTCATCCTCGTGTACAACTGCATCAGGTCCAATGGTGTCATCTGTTCGAGAAAAAAACAGTTCTTGGTGATTGTGTGAATCTCTTGGCTTTCATTGGAAACTTCTTTTTTTTTTCTTCTTTATTTTATTTTGAAACATCTTAGTTTGGTTGTTATTGTTTTTACTTGTAGTATATACGGCTTGTTATTTCTGTGTTTGTTGTTGTTGTTGTTTTGTTTTGGTTTTTTTTTTGTTTTGTTTTGTTTTTTGTTTTTTTGTTTGGGTTTGTTGTTGTTGTTGTTGTTTTCTATTTTTTCTTTTCTTTTCTTTTCTGGGGAGTGGGTGGGGTTAGGGTGTTTGTTTGTTTTTGTTTTCCGGTGTGTTTTTTTTCTTTTTTTGCTTCTTCTTCTTGTGTTTTTTTTTTCTAGCAGACGATCGCTCGATATCATATGGGGATGACAATCCATCATGAATCGCCTCCTTTTTAATTTTTTTTTTTTAACTGTTAAAACTTGACAGTGGCAAAAACTTGGAAAAGGAGAGGGCGAAAAGGAAGTCGTCTTCTTCTTCTTCCTGCAATGTCCATCAGCCGTAATTCCGGCTATTTGTGACATGTGACGGAGGTGGGGGTTGGGGGTGCGGAGGAGGGGGGGGGGGGTGCCTTCAGGCCCAAGGCTCTGTAGCAACCTAAGTGAAGTTGCAGGCCCGCAAATCGTCATTCCACCGAAAAAAAAAGAAGAAAAAGTAGAGAGTAAGAAAGAAAGAAAGAAAGAAAGTCATAATCATGACCATAACGAAACGTTATGTTGACGGAAAACAAAGGAAAAAGAAAGTCTTAACCTTGATCTTCATCGAAGCATTATTGCTGATGGGAAAAAAAAGAAATGATAGTCACAACCTTGACCATAAGAAAAGAAGCGTAGCGCTGGTTGAAAACAAAGAAATTATAGCCATGAACATGACCATAAACAAAGCACTATGTTGATGGAAAACAAAGAAATTTTTTTTTAAAGTCATAACCGCGACCATAAAGGAAGCACAGTGTTGACACAAAAAGACGGAAAGGCAGAAAGAAGAAAGCGTTCTGTCGATGAAACGAAGAACAAACAAAAAAACCATTTCTAGTCAACATACTGTTTCTTGCCGGCATGTTGAGTCTGTAAAGTTCTGAGCTGGTTTGCACAGGAAGATTTTTTTTTTTGTAACAGACAGTTAACAATTTTCCTGAGATCTTAGCAGCAGACTGTTCAGAATTTTCCCAAGTAAGAAAAAAAAAAAGATATGTATATAAAATAAGTAAATCAATTTTTTTTTAAACTCTGACACTGTGATGTGTGCATTGTGTGTGACATTAACTAGAAGAGAGAGAGGGAGAAAGAGAGAGAGAGAGAGAGTGATTTTCCTCAATGTACACACGTTCTAGAAAATATGGGAGTATTTTCAACGCCAAGCAAACTTAGCACTGCTTCAAAACAAAAACAAAAACAACAACAAAAATCGCTCACGCAACCAACCCCAGCTTAGCAACGGTTCCGATGCTGTCGTGTCATACGATAGAACCCAACGATTGTGTTAGTGCTTTTCTTCCGAAGTTTTGGGGGTTACAACATTACTATCCTCGACTGCGTTACAACATTACTATCCTCGACTGAGTTACAACATTACTATCCTCGACTGGGTTGCAACATTACTATCCTCGGCTGCGTTACAACATTACTATCCTCGGCTGGGTTACAACATTACTATCCTCGGCTGGGTTACATTACTATCCTCGGCTGGGTTACAACATTACTATCCTCGGCTGGGTTACATTACTATCCTCGGCTGGGTTACAACATTACTATCCTCGGCTGGGTTACATTACTATCCTCGGCTGGGTTACAACATTACTATCCTCGACTGGGTTACAACATTACTATACTCAGCTGGGTTACATTACTATCCTCGACTGGGTTACAACATTACTATCCTCGACTGGGTTACATTACTATCCTCGGCTGGGTTACAACATTACTATCCTCGGCTGGGTTACAACATTACTATCCTCGACTGGGTTACAACATTACTATCCACAGCTGGGTTACATTACTATCCTCGGCTGGGTTACATCACTATCCTCGACTGGGTTACAACATTACTATCCTCGGCTGGGTTACATTACTATCCTCGGCTGGGTTACAACATTACTGTCCTCGGCTGAGTTACATTACTATCCTCGGCTGGGTTACAGCATTACTATCCTCGGCTGAGTTACATTACTATCCTCGGCTGAGTTACATTACTATCCTCGGCTGGGTTACAACATTACTATCCTCGACTGGGTTACAACATTACTATCCTCGGCTGAGTTACAACATTACTATCCTCGGCTGAGTTACAACATTACTATCCTCGGCTGGGTTACAACATTACTATCCTCGACTGGGTTACAACATTAGCGATCTTACCAGCACTCTGTTTGCATAGCACAGAGCAGTTAAAGACTTTGTTGTTGAGTCCATGCTGATTCCATAAACAATGGGAAATTCTTAACTAAGGACTGACTGGTTAAGACTGCTCTTCGACCCCAGCCCAGAACGAAATGATAGAGAACGATAATAATAATAATAATAATGATGATGATGATGATAATGATAATGTACATTTATGTAGCGCCCTTTCTGTCTAAGAACCCAGGGCGCTTTACATGAAAGAAGAAAATTGCAAATGACCTGATTCGTTCCTGGCCACTCTTTCTCAAAAACCCCTACCCTGTATCGTGGAGCAAATAAAGAAATAAAGAAAGCAATGAATTATAAAAAAATAAAAAAAAGAATAAAAAAAAAGATTAACTGAATAAACTTCTAAATAAATAAATAACAATTTCGAAGTAAAACGCACTTGTTTCTTCATTCATACTGGGATGTTAACTCTCTCCATACGAACGGCGAAAGAGACGACGTTAACAGCGTTTCAGCCCAATTACCACCATCAAAATATTGCAAGCGGAAGGCTCTTATACTGAAGAGGTGAATGTTGACAAAGAATACCACAATTCTGACGACGGAAGCTAAAGGTTGGGTCATTGAGACACCCACTGGACATCCGAGGGGTCTGTGTATATGAGAGGAGAGGACTGGCCGTACTGAGTGAGTTAAACAAATGAATGACTGTGTAAATGCAGTTAGGCTTTCGTTGTTGTTGTTGTTTTCCTCTTTTTTTCGTTTTTTTTAATTATTTTTTTTTAAACATTTTTTCTTATCTTCGCTTTCTTTTCTGTCCTGACCTCCACCCCCCCCCTCCTGCCCCCTAGCCCTCCCCCCTCACTCCCCTTTGTAAAATATTGAAATGTGTCTTTTTGTTAAACATTACCACGTTGTTGTTTTTAACTACACATTTACTTTTTAAACGAATAACACCAGCACAGATACATACCGACGAGATGACAATTGATTTTTTTTTTTTTTTTTTTTTGTTATGTCATGAGAAATATGTGCACTAAAGAATTCAACACAGAATGTAGCTGTTTTCTGTTGTTGTTTTTTGTGTGTGTTGAATTTTCTTTAAAAAAAAAATAATTGCAATACTACATAAACGATAAACGAGTGTGTGACGAACTCTATACTTTACAATGTAAAGTATTTGATGAATTTTTTAAATTTGAATTATGAAGCAGGATGTTGAAGCATAATGTAAGAAATAATGGGCTGGCTTTGTTGATCATGTAATCAACTGTACTAATACAGTGTCACCTCATACCTACATTACTGAAGTCTGTTAGGTTTCTTCTCAAGCGTTTGGTACTTTTTTCAACGTGTAAAAAAAAAAAAAAAAAAAAATCTTTGGCGCTGTCTTTCGTGTTTGGCTGTTGCTGAGGGTGATGGTGATGGTTATGATGATGGTGATGATAGTATATACCCGAGTGTGTGTGTGTGTGTGTGTGTGTGTGTGTGTGTGTGTGTGTGTGTGTGTGTAAGAATGGCTTGTTCAAGTATGTATTCAGTTGGAAAAAAAACAACAAAATTAATGTAAAGAAATTATCTTTGTGTAACGAGTCGCCCAAAGAACATTGTACATTCTTTGTTACATTCTCTCAACGGTTTGTTGAGAGTTCTTTCCTGTATTTTTCTTTTTTTTCTTTTTTTTTTTTTTACTCGTTGAAGACATATTTTGAACAGGATTTGTTTCAATGCTGTTCGTTTCTAGTTATTGCTATTATTATAATTATTATTATTATTATTATTATAAGGAGAGAGAGCACAAAGAAACAATATATCTGTATGTGCGCCCGCGTGTGTGTGTGTGTGTGTGTGTGTGTGTGTGTGTGTGTGTGTGTGTGTGTTCACCCAAGAAAAATTCGATGGCTTTCAAATTGTGTACGGATGAGTAAGATTTTGCCACTTTGTTTCTCAATTTATTTTATTTTACTTTACTTTATTCCTCCCTCTCTCTCTGTCTCTCTCTATCTGTCTGTCTGTCTGTCCCTTTTCTTTTTTTTTCTTTTGTTTTTGCTGTTGTCTTTTGGCTGCTGCTGCCCCATCCTCTGCACCGTTTCTGTGGCATTCCACCCACGCCGCTCATTCCGGGACCCCCACCCCCACCCCCACCCCGACCCCGACCCCCCTCATCCCCCTTCCGCCCCACCCATACACGGCCACGCCTAGCTTCGTCCGTCGCGGTCCTAGTGTCGGCAGTCCACAGGGAAGCATCGATGTCTCCAGGAGGCCACAGCCCCAGGGGAGACCCTGCACTGCTGCTGAGTCACTTCAGTGTTGTGCAGTAGTGTCTGTTCTGATTTAACGTACTCCGACACTATCTACTGAACCTTACCCACTACTAGCGACGATAATCGCTCAGTCAGGGAGCTAGACTGAGTGACCCCCCACCCCCACCCCCCAAACAACCTCCACTGCCCTAACTCCCCCATAGAGGAGACTGCCAACTCGTCTATGTCACTCTGTTTCTGGCATTTTCTATGTCACCCTGTTTCTGGCATTTTCTATGTCACCCTGTTTCTGGCATTTCCCTTGTCACCCTGTTTCTGGCATTTCCCTTGTCACTCTGTTCCTGGCATTTCCCTTGTCACTCTGTTTCTGGCATTTCCCTTGTCACTCTGTTTCTGGCATTTCCCTTGTCACTCTGTTTCTGGCATTTTCTATGTCACTCTGTTTCTGGCATTTTCTATGTCACCCTGTTTCTGGCATTTTCTATGTCACTCTGTTTCTGGCATTTTCTATGTCACTCTGTTTCTGGCATTTCCCTTGTCACCCTGTTTCTGGCATTTCCCACGTCACCCTGTTTCTGGCATTTGCCTTGTCACCCTGTTTCTCGCATTTCCCACGTCACTCTGTTTCCGGCATTTCCCTTGTCACCCTGTTTCTCGCATTTCCCACGTCACCCTGTTTCTGGCATTTCCCTTGTCACCCTGTTTCTCGCATTTCCCACGTCACTCTGTTTCTGGCATTTCCCTTGTCACCCTGTTTCTGGCATTTTCTATGTCACTCTGTTTCTGGCATTTTCTATGTCACTCTGTTTCTGGCATTTTCTATGTCACTCTGTTTCTGGCATTTTCTATGTCACTCTGTTTCTGGCATTTCCCTTGTCACCCTGTTTCTGGCATTTTCTATGTCACCTTGTTTCTGGCATTTCCCTTGTCTTTCTGTTTCTGGCATTTCCCTTGTCACTCTGTTTCTGGCATTTTCTATGTCACCCTGTTTCTGGCATTTTCTATGTCACTCTGTTTCTGGCATTTTCTATGTCACTCTGTTTCTGGCATTTCCCTTGTCACTCTGTTTCTGGCATTTCCCTTGTCATTCTGTTTCTGGCATTTCCCTTGTCACTCTGTTTCTGGCATTTTCTATGTCACTCTGTTTCTGGCATTTTCTATGTCACTCTGTTTCTGGCATTTTCTATGTCACTCTGTTTCTGGCATTTCCCTTGTCACCCTGTTTCTGGCATTTTCTATGTCACCCTGTTTCTGGCATTTTCTATGTCACTCTGTTTCTGGCATTTTCTATGTCACCCTGTTTCTGGCATTTTCTATGTCACTCTGTTTCTGGCATTTTCTATGTCACCCTGTTTCTGGCATTTCCCATGTCACTCTGTTTCTGGCATTTTCTATGTCACTCTGTTTCTGGCATTTCCCTTGTCACTCTGTTTCTGGCATTTTCTATGTCACTCTGTTTCTGGCATTTCCCTTGTCACTCTGTTTCTGGCATTTCCCTTGTCACTCTGTTTCTGGCATTTTCTATGTCACCCTGTTTCTGGCATTTCCCAGGTCACCCTGTTTCTGGCATTTCCCTTGTCACTCTGTTTCTGACATTTTCGGTGTCACCCTGTTTCTGGCATTTCCAATGTCACTCTGTTTCTGGCATTTCCCTTGTCACTCTGTTTCTGACATTTTCGGTGTCACCCTGTTTCTGGCATTTCCAATGTCACCCTGTTTCTGGCATTTCCAATGTCACTCTGTTTCTGGCATTTCCCTTGTCTTTCTGTTTCTGGCATTTCCCTTGTCACTCTGTTTCTGGCATTTCCCTTGTCACTCTGTTTCTGGCATTTCCTATATCACTCTGTTTCTGGCATTTTCTATGTCACCCTGTTTCTGGCATTTCCCTTGTCACCCTGTTTCTGGCATTTCCCTTGTCACCCTGTTTCTGGCATTTCCCTTGTCACCCTGTTTCTGGAATTTCCCTTTGTCTTCATGTCGTCTTTTCCTGTATTGTTATTCTCTGCCTGCCTGCTTCCATTCACTTTCATTGTGTTTCCACAAAAGCCTTGAATACATTTCTTTTCTGGAATTGATAATTGGGTCGTCTGTCTTGATAATTTGGTAGTCTATCTGTCTGTCTATTTATCTATCTAAACACACACATTAACACACACACACACACACACACACACACACACATATATATATATATATATATATATAAAGATTTTGTTTGTTTTCCACTGCATTACTTTATTTATTTCATTTTATTGCGCAAAAGATGTGTGGGTTTTTGTGTGGGTTTGTGTGTGTGTGTGTGGTTTTTGTGTATGCCTGTTACGTATGTAACATTTTTGTGTGTTTAGTATGATGTGTAATTATGCTTGTGTTCAGAGTTTCTTGTTAATTAATCCTCCGGGGCGAAACATTGACTGGGGGGGTACGACTATGGGTCAGCCAGTCTCTGTCAGAGGTATCACCTTGTTTGGTGTTGATGTATGTACGTGACTGCACCTGTAACGCGGACTTCTTTTTCCAGTGCATCTTGTTTGTGATTCTTCTTCTTCTTCTTCTCCTCCTCCTCCTCCTCCTCCTCCTTCTTCAGATCCCACGGGAGCGATATTGATGGTCTTATCAGCAATGTTAGGGTTCTGAGTGGTTCGGTTGGTTTATAAGCAGCAATGATAACGATGAATATGATAATAATGTTAATCTATGACCGTGACTTTTGGTGTGAAGGGGAAGGGTGTCACGTCTAACAACACCTCTTGTTTTTTGGGGGTTGGTTTGCTTTTTGTTTGTGTTTTCTTATCCTGCAGTACGATTCAGTAATAAAAGTGAACATAAAAAAAATCTAAAAATCTTGGTTGAATTCACATAGAAAGTGATTGTGTGTGTGTGTATGTGTGTGTGTGTGTGTGTGTGTGTGTACGCGCGCGCGAACGTGAGAGAGAGAGAGAGAGAGTAGGGGGATGTGTGTGTGTGTGTGTGAGGGAGGGTGGGGTTCTTACATCTCACAGCTTTCTCTCTCCATCTCTCTCTCTCTCTCTTTCTCCTCTCTCTTCTCCTCTCTCTTTCTCCTCCCTCTCTCTTTCTCCTCTCTCTTTCTCCGTCTCTCTCTCCCTCTCTCTTTCTCCTCTCTCCCTCTCTCTTTCTCCTCTTTCTCCCTCTCTCGCTCCCTCTCTCTTTCTCCTCTCTCTCTCTTTCTCCATCTCTCTCTCCCTCTCTCTTTCTCCTCTCTCTCTCTTTCTCCTCTTTCTCCATCTCTCTCTCCCTCTCTCTTTCTCCTCTCTCTCTCTTTCTCCCTCTCTCCCTCTCTCCTCTCTTTCTCTCTCCATCTCTCTTTCTCCATCTCTCTCTCCCTCTCTCTTTCTCCTCTCTCTCTCTTCTCCTCTCTCTCTCTTTCTCCATCTCTCTCTCCCTCTCTCTTTCTCCTCTCTCTCTCTTTCTCCTCTCTCTCGCTTTCTCCATCTCTCTCTCCTCTCTCTCTCTCTCTCTCTCTCTCTCTCTCTCTCTCTCTCTCTTCGCCACCCACACCTGTCACTGCCTCACTCAGAAAGAAACAGACACATTGTGAATAAATATCAGTTACAATGGAAGAATGCACACGCACGGACTTAAAATCGCAGCCCCCAGAACACGCCTACTGCCCCTATCCCGCACACACACACACACACACACACACACACACACACACACACATTCAAACACACACACGAACATAAGCGCACATGTTTGAATGTCACACGCATCGTATGGTTGTAACAATTTGTGAAAATCCATCTGGCCTGATGGAATCAGTGGAGTCGTTCTGTGATGGGTCTTCCTCCCTCTCTCCCTTACTTCCTTACTTCATCCCATTTCTTCCTTCCTGCCTTTCTCCCCCCCCCCAGCCCCCAACTTCCTTCCTTCCTTCCATCCCTGTCGTCCGTCCTCCCTTCCTCCCTCTCTCCCTTCCTTCCCTCCTTCCCTTCCTTCTTTCTTTCATTACTTCCTTCCTTCCTTCCCGTCTTCCTCCCTCCCTTCCTTTCCTCCTTCCTTCCCTCCTTCCTTCCTCCCTCCCTCCCTTCCTCCCTTCCTTCTTTCTTTCTCTCATTACTTCTTTCCTTCCTTCCTATCTTCCTCCCTCCCTCCCTCCTTTCCCTCCCTCCCTTCCTTCCTTATTTCTCTCATTCCTTCCTTCCTTCCTTCCTCCTTCCCTCCCTTCCCTTCCTTTCTTCCTTCTTTCTCTCATTACTCCCTCCCTCCCTTCCTCCATTCCTTCCTCCCTCCTTCCCTCCCTCCCTTCCTTCCTTCTTTCTCTCATTACTCCCTCCCTCCCTTCCTCCATTCCTTCCTCCCTCCTTCCCTCTCTCCCTTCCTCCCTCCCTTCCTCACTTCCTTCCTCCCTCCTTCCCTCCCTTCCTTCCTTCTTCCCTCTTTCTCTCATTACTCCCTCCCTCCCTTCCTTCCTTCATTCCTCCTTCTTTCTCTCATTACTCCCTCCCTCCCTTCCTTCCCTCATTCCTCCTTCTTTCTCTCATTACTCCCTCTCTCCCTTCCTTCCTTCCTTCCTTCCTTCATTCCTCCTTTCCTCCCTCCCTTTCTTGCTTTCGGTCTTCACTGAAAGTCACCTTCACCCATCCCATTTCGGCAATTTCCAGTCCGTGTGTGCAGAGCAGCAACAACAGCAACAACAGCAGCAACAACAGCAACAACAACGACGACGACGACAAGAAGTAAGCCAGAATCAAACCTAATCCCCCGGAAACCTGCCCAGTGCAAGTCACCCCTTACACTTCTGTTCAGTCACGAAGTTCATCGTCTGCTCAGCCCCAATAAATAAAATAAAATAAAATAATTAAATAAATGAATAAGACTGAAATAAAGAAGGAATGGAAGAAAGAATTCAACCCAGCAAGAAAGAAAGAAAAGAAAGAAAGATATAATTCAAGCAAGCACAAAAGAAAGAAAGAGTCACAATGATTAAGTCGGCGTAGCACTTGGAAAAAAAACAACAACAACAACTGAACGTTTACAACTACAATAGCAACAGTAACACAAGAAATACCGTTTTCATCACAACAAAACTATTAATTTCAATGATATCGGTAACAGAAGTTATGCCGTTTTCATCACAACAAAACTATTAATTTCAATGATATCGGTAACAGAAGTTATGCCGTTTTCATCACAATAAAACTATTAATTTCAATGATATCAGTAACAGTAGTTATACCGTTTTCATCACAACAAAACTATTAATTTCAATAATATCAGCAACAGGAGTAATACCGTTTTCATCACAACGAAACTATTAATTTCAATGATATCAGTAACAGGAGTTATACCGTTTTCATCACAATAAAACTATTAATTTCAATGATATCAGTAACAGTAGTTATATCGTTTTCATCACAACGAAACTATTAATTTCAATAATATCAGCAACAGGAGTAATACCGTTTTCATCACAACAAAACTATTAATTTCAATAATATCAGCAACAGGAATAATAACGTTTTCATCACAACGAAACAATTAATTTCAATGATATCAGTAACAAGAGTTATACCGTTTTCATCACAACGAAACTATTAATTTCAATGATATCAGTAACAGGAGTTATACCGTTTTCATCACAACGAAACTATTAATTTCAATAATATCAGCAACAGGAGTAATACCGTTTTCATCACAACGAAACTATTAATTTCAATGATATCAGCAACAGGAGTAATACCGTTTTCATCACAATGAAACTATTAATTTAAAAAATATCAGCAACAGGAGTAATACCGTTTTCATCACAACGAAACTATTAATTTAAAAAATATCAGCAACAGGAGTAATACCGTTTTCATCACAACGAAACTATTAATTTCAATGATATCAGTAACAGGAGTAATACCGTTTTCATCACAACGAAACTATTAATTTCAATGATATCAGTAACAGGAGTTATACCGTTTTCATCACAACGAAACTATTAATTTCAATAATATCAGCAACAGGAGTAATACCGTTTTCATCACAACGAAACTATTAATTTCAATAATATCAGCAACAGGAGTAATACCGTTTTCATCACAACGAAACTATTAATTTCAATAATATCAGCAACAAGAGTAATACTGTTTTCATCACAACAAAACTATTAATTTCAATGATATCAGTAACAGGAGTTGGGGGGGGGCTGAGGAGGAGGAAGAGGAGGAGGAGGAGGAGGAGGAGAAGAAGAAGAAGAAGAAGAAGAAGAAGAAGAAGAAGAAGAAGAAGAAGAAGGACCTAGCCCTGGACATTGATTCCCAGCATCGAACAAACTTCTATCCATGGACAGATCCATGGATGAGCGCGTCAGAACAGAAGAGACCAGGTCAGGTTCCGATACCGCTACGTTTCGAATGGGAGAAAGAAGAAAAAAAGAAGAAGAAAAAGAAGAAGAAGGAAGGAGGGAGAGGGGGAGAGATGGGGGAAAGAGGGGGGGAGGAGAGGAAAGAGTGGAGTGGAGTGGAGTGGATGGGAGAGACACGGTGTGAATTATCCGTGCCCCCCAACCCCCTTCCCTCAATCCTTTCAGCCTAATTACACACACATCATGGCAACGATCCGAAAGCTCGCTGCACAACATGAGCCCTCATCCCCCACCCCCATCCCCACCCCCACCACCGCCGCCCCCCTCCCCCTCCACTTCCCACTTGCGCACTCTGCCCCCCGATTGAAGAACCCAGCACACCAATCACGCAATCGAGACCTGTAGCTCCCTGCATGAAGTCTCCATTGAAGCGTCATCAATGGCGCCAAGGGCCATCACTTTGTCGGCCGCCAGGGAAGTGTGTGTGGGTAGGGTCCCCTGATTTCATGTCGGCAGGCGAAGGGGTGGGGGCAGGGGGGTTGGGGGGGGGCGATGGGTGGGGGGGGGGGGTTGAGGAAACACAATCACAGGGTGATGCAGATGCTAGTTATTCACTTTGTTAGTTGTCGACCTTTTGTTGTGTTAGTGCTTGGGGGTGGGGTGGGGTGGAGGGGGGGGGGGGGTATGTGGGGAGGTTGGGAGGTGGTGGGGTGGAGGAGGGGAGGGGGAGAGGTTGAAGTATCCCTGTGTGCCTTCTCTCTCGCTGTCTTGTCTGTCTGTCTGTCCGCATGACTGTCTGTCTCTCTCTCTCTGTCTCTCTCTCTGTCTCAGTCTGCGTTATATTTAATTTTCTCTTATTTCTACTTCCTCTGCGGTATCAAACGGTATTCTCTTTGTTATTTTTGCTTTGAGAAATTCATGACGCTCTCTTGATTATATTGCTTTTAAGAAATTCATTACACAGGTGATACTGTCGTGAATTTTGTGTCTTGGATTCAACAAATGAAGAGAACATTTCTTCTTCTGCTTTCTGCTTCTTATTTCACCCCCTCACCCCCTCCCTTCCTTCCCCCTCTCTCTTTCACACACACATTACGTCACTCACTCTCTTTCTCTCTCACTCTCCCTCCCTCTCTCCCCCCCCCCTCTCTCTCTCTCACACACATTACGTCACTCACTCTATTTCTCTCTCCCTCTCCCTCCCTCTCTCTCCCCTCTCTCTCTCACACACACATTACGTCACTCACTCTATTTCTCTCTCACTCTCCCTCCCTCCCCCCCCCCTCTCTCTCTCTCACACACACATTACGTCACTCACTCACTTTCTCTCTCACTCTTCCTCCCTTTCTCCCCCCCCCCCCACCCTCTCTCTCACACACACACATTATGTCACTCACTCTAGTTCTCTCTCACTCTCCCTCCCTCTCTCCCCCCCTCTCTCTCTCACACACACACATTACGTCACTCACTCTAGTTCTCTCTCACTCTCCCTCCCTCTCCCCCCCCCCTCTCTCTCTCACATTACGTCACTCACTCTATTTCTCTCTCATTCTCCCTCCCTCACTCCCCCCCCCTCTCTCTCTCTCTCACACATTACGTCACTCACTCTCTTTCTCTCTCACTCTCCCTCCCTCTCTCCCCCCTCTCTCTCTCACACACACATTACGTCATTCACTCTATTTCTCAATAACAACAACTACTACTACTACTACTGCTGCTACTGCTACTACTACTGCTGCTGCTACTGCTGCTACTACTACTACTACTACTACTACTACAATAATAGTAACGAGGCAGAGTTTGCTTGTGTTCTTAATGTCTAGTTGTGCAGGGTTCAGGCTTAAGATTTGTCAAGGTTTCCGTGGTCGACGGCTACGGACTTCATGACAAGTGATAATGGAAAGAACGGTCAAACACGGAAACAAGAAAAGAGAAGATAATATAAGAATACAGAATACTTTATCGTCTCTAATAACTAAAGAATTATATATAAAAAACAAAAACAAACTGTGGTGTAAAACACTTAAATAGTATAATACGCCAGAATCACAATCATTCAATATGCGTATAAAAGGCACAAAATGCTTAGATATAAACTGAAGGTAAAAACCCACAAATACAATAGTAACAGTAATCAGTCATATACATGCAATTATCATAGCAGAGTGGGCGAAATACAAAAATGTTTCTTCTTCTTCTTATCATCATTATTATCATCATCATTTTATTCTTTCGTTACTATCATCATTTTTAGTATAATATTGTTACTTTTGTTGTTGTTGTTTTATCATCATCATCATCATCATTATCATCATCTTCATCATCACCATTACCATAATCATCAAGTTTTATCATCATCATCATCATCATCTTCATCATTACCATTACCATATTCATCATCATGAGCATCATCATCATCAGCAGCAGCAGCAGCATTACCATCATTAAATGTTAACGTGTTGCCCGACAGTAGAGACCCACATACTGTTATAGGGGTCGGGTCTGTTTAACCATCACCATCACCCCCCCCCCCCCAACCCCCCCCTCCCTCCCGTCCCCCCATCCACCACTAACCCTTCACACCCCAGACCTCATGGTTCCTGAACCCAAAGACATTATGTGCGCGCATGCGTGTCGCGTCCTTCACGCCCATATGGACGCTCCTGCCCGCCACGCCTTCCCGCACGGCCATCGCGTGCCGTCGAAACCCAACCCCTCTTTTTTTACCTGTGTGTGTGTGTGTGTGTGTGTGTGTGTGGTGTGTGTGTGTGCATGCGTGTACTTTCTTCCTCCCACCACCTCTCTTCCTCCCACCACCTCTCTTCTCTCTTCCTCCCACCACCTCTCTTCTCTCTTCCTCCCCACCACCTCTCTTCCTCCCACCACCTCTCTTCCTCCCACCACCTCTCTTCCTCCCCACCACCTCTCTTCTCTCTTCCTCCCCACCACCTCTCTTCCTCCCCACCACCTCTCTTCCTCCCACCACCTCTCTTCTCTCTTCCTCCCACCACCTCTCTTCTCTCTTCCTCCCCACCACCTCTCTTCCTCCCACCACCTCTCTTCCTCCCACCACCTCTCTTCTCTCTTCCTCCTACCACCTCTCTTCTCTCTTCCTCCCCACCACCTCTCTTCCTCCCCACCACCTCTCTTCCTCCCACCACCTCTCTTCCTCCCCACCACCTTTCTTCCTCCCCACCACCTTTCTTCCTCCCTTTCTTCCTCCCCACCACCTTTCTTCCTCCCTTTCTTCCTCCCCACCACCTCTCTTCCTCCCCACCACCTTTCTTCCTCCCCACCACCTTTCTTCCTCCCTTTCTTCCTCCCCACCACCTTTCTTCCTCCCTTTCTTCCTCCCCACCACCTCTCTTCCTCCCCACCACCTTTCTTCCTCCCTTTCTCCCTCCCCACCACCTTTCTTCCTTCCCACCACCTCTCTTCCTCCCCACCACCTTTCTTCCTCCCTTTCTTCCTCCACACCACCTTTCTTCCTCCCCACCACCTTTCTTCCTCCCTTTCTTCCTCCCCACCACCTTTCTTCCTCCCCACCACCTTTCTTCATCCCTTTCTTCCTCCCCACCTTTCTTCCTCCCCACCACCTTTCTTCCTCCCTTTCTTCCTCCCCACCACCTTTCTTCCTCCCACCACCTCTCTTCTCTCTTCCTCCCACCACCTTTCTTCCTCCCACCACCTCTCTTCTCTCTTCCTCCCACCACCTCTCTTCCTCCCACCACCTCTCTTCTCTCTTCCTCCCCACCACCTCTCTTCTCTCTTCCTCCCACCACCTCTCTTCCTCCCCACCACCTCTCTTCCTCCCACCACCTCTCTTCCTCCCACCACCTCTCTTCTCTCTTCCTCCCACCACCTTTTTTCCTCCCCACCACCTCTCTTCCTCCCACCACCTCTCTTCTCTCTTCCTCCCCACCACCTCTCTTCCTCCCACCACCTCTCTTCCTCCCACCACCTCTCTTCTCTCTTCCTCCCACCACCTCTCTTCCTCCCACCACCTCTCTTCCTCCCCACCACCTCTCTTCTCTCTTCCTCCCCCACCTCTCTTCCTCCCCACCACCTCTCTTCTCTCTTCCTCCCACCACCTTTCTTCCTCCCCACCACCTCTCTTCCTCCCCACCACCTCTCTTCTCTCTTCCTCCCACCACCTCTCTTCCTCCCACCACCTCTCTTCCTCCCACCACCTCTCTTCTCTCTTCCTCCCACCACCTCTCTTCCTCCCACCACCTCTCTTCCTCCCCACCACCTCTCTTCCTCCCCACCACCTCTCTTCTTCACACCACCTCTCTTCCTCCCCACCACCTCTCTTCTTCCCACCACCTCTCTTCTCTCTTCCTCCCACCACCTCTCTTCCTCCCACCACCTCTCTTCTCTCTTCCTCCCCACCACCTCTCTTCCTCCCCACCACCTCTCTTCCTCCCCACCACCTCTCTTCCTCCCACCACCTCTCTTCTCTCTTCCTCCCACCACCTCTCTTCCTCCCACCACCTCTCTTCTCTCTTCCTCCCCACCACCTCTCTTCCTCCCACCACCTCTCTTCTCTCTTCCTCCCACCACCTCTCTTCCTCCCACCACCTCTCTTCTCTCTTCCTCCCACCACCTCTCTTCTCTCTTCCTCCCCACCACCTCTCTTCCTCCCCACCACCTCTCTTCCTCCCCACCACCTCTCTTCCTCCCACCACCTCTCTTCTCTCTTCCTCCCCACCACCTCTCTTCCTCCCCACCACCTCTCTTCCTCCCACCACCTCTCTTCTCTCTTCCTCCCCACCACCTCTCTTCCTCCCCACCACCTCTCTTCCTCCCCACCACCTCTCTTCTCTCTTCCTCCCACCACCTCTCTTCTCTCTTCCTCCCCACCACCTCTCTTCCTCCCACCACCTCTCTTCTCTCTTCCTCCCACCACCTCTCTTCCTCCTCACGACCTCTCTTCCTCCCCACCACCTCTCTTCCTCCCCACCACCTCTCTTCCTCCCCACCACCTCTCTTCCTCCCACCACCTCTCTTCTCTTCCTCCCACCACCTCTCTTCCTCCTCACCACCTCCTCTCTTCCTCCCACCACCTCTCTTCCTCCCCACCACCTCTCTTCCTCCCACCACCTCTCTTCCTCCCCACCACCCTCTCTTCCTCCCACCACCTCTCTTCCTCCCACCACCTCTCCTCTTCTCCCCATTATATATATATATATATATATATATATATATATATATATATATATCCACCATCCCCACTCCCCATCACACGGCTCTATTTTTCTCAACCACAACCACGGATTTTTTTTCCCTTTTATTTATTCATTCATTTATTTATTATATCTATCTATCTATCTATTCGTTTTATTTAGTTGTTTATTTGTTCATTTGTTTGTTTATTCATTTTCGTTTGTTTGTTTGTTTGTTTATTTACTTATTTAAAATTCATTTTATTTATTTCATTTAATTTTTCACCCACCGGAACTGTCAATTCTACCGATCTGTTTCCATATCATGTCACTAATTGTACTGTGCCAAACAACCCTCATTTTCTCTTCTTTTCTTCTTTTCTTTCTTATTATGTAATCGGCTTAGTTCCCCTTTATTTCGTTTGAATTCTAAGATTACTGTATTTCATTCATACATCTTCTTTCTTTTTTTTTTTTTAGTAGTAGTAGTAGTAGCACCAGCACCAGCACCAGCCGTGGTCGTAGTAGTAGTGATAGTAGTACCACCAGCAGCAGCAGTAGTAGTAGTAGTGATAGTACCAGCAGCAACAGCAGTAGTAGTAGTGATAGTAGCACCAGGGAGCAACAGTCGTGGTAGTAGTAGTAATAGTAGCACCAGCAACAGTAGTAGTAGTAGTAGTAGTAGTAGTAGTACCAGCAACAGTCGTGGTAGTAATAGTGATAGCAACAGCTGTAGCAGTAGTAGTAGTAGTGACAGTAGCCCCAGCAACAGTAGTAGTAGTAGTAGTAGTAGTAGCACCAGCAACAGCAGTAGTAGTAGTAGCAGTGATAGTACCACCAGCAACAGCCGTGGCAGAAGTGGTGATAGTAGCACTAGCAACAGTAGTAGTAGTAGCAGTAGTAGTAGTAGCACCAGCAACACCAGTGGTAGTAGTGATAGTAGCAACAGCTGTAGCAGTAGTAGTGTTGACAGTAGCCCCAGCAACAGTAGTAGTAGTAGTAGTAGTAGTAGTAGTAGCAGCACCAGCACCAGCAGTAGTAGTAGTAGAAGGAGTTCTTTTTAATGGGGGATTGGCAGCAGCTGAGCTGAGCTGCACTGAGCTGCACTGAGCCGAGCTGAGTGACCAGATTATTGTAACCA
>NC_134889.1:22271056-22293556 GCF_041734735.1 Babylonia areolata | reverse complement strand
GGAGAAACCAGTAGATATCCAATTTACATAAATTCTACGATACGTTGTATTCGGTATTGGTTGAAGTTAACGAGAATGAATAATCACAGACTGCCACGTAAAGTTTATAGAATGTTCCATGATTTAGATGAAAAAGGCAAAAGAAATTAGGCGTCAAATATTTGATGTAAATTATACCAGTATGATTTTGGATATGTATGGATGAATCAAGGTGTCCAGGACATGAAACAGTTTCTCACTGAATTTAAAGAAAGATTGATTGTCTGCAGGTGGCAGGAATGGAACTCACATAAGGAAGACAGCGACCGGTTTGAAATGTACAGAACATTTTGTACTGCACATGAAGTGAAAATGTATTTGCAAATTAGCTTAGACAAACATTTAAAATTCATAATGGCAAGAATTAGATTAGGTATTTCAGGAATTGCTCAACATTATTAATTATTATCGTTATAGAAAGCATACTGTGGTTGAGTTAAATTGCCTTCTATGCAGAAGTGGTGATGAAGATGGGCTACACTTCATTTTATGTTGTCCTACTTTTAGTAAATTAAGAGAACAGTATATTCCGCGAAAGTATTTAAAGTTACCAAATCATTTTCGGCTAAGTCTGTTGATGGCATCTGATAAAGAAAGCGTTGTAAAGAATTTGTCCATTTACTTACATAAAGCATTTAAGTTACGATCAATTATGATATTATAATTCCTATAATGATTGTTTCACCTTGTGCACTTGCATGTTTGATAATGTTCTATACTGCACCCTTTCATGAGGGGCAATATCCAAAATGAATACATCATCCGAATCTCTCTCTCTCTCTCTCTCACTCTCTGTCTCTCTCTCTGTCTCTCTGACTCTCTGTCTGTCTCTCAACTCTTCGCCCGCCACCATCGCCAACCCCCCCCCCCCCCCCCACACACACACACACACACCTTCACCTCCTAATCTCTCTCCACCCCCCACACCCTACCCTACCCTTCCATACCCTACTCCACACCGCAGAGCCCCACCACCACCCTTCTCCTCTCCCGTCCCACCCCAACCCCAACCCCCCCTGTCACTCACCCAACCTACATCATTACAGGGAAGCGTGAAAACATTCAGTGCTGCCAGTCGCCAGCCAGCTACAAGGACCAGCACAGAGAAAGCCCCAAACCCAATCCACCAACAGCTCTTGCTCGTCGCTCTGTGTGACAAGCTTTTCTCCACCCAGGGGCCCTTGCGTGCTCACGTGATGGGCGGGGGAGGGGGGGGGGGAGGGGGAGTTGGGGGGGGTGGGTGCGGGGGGAGCTACGGGGCGTGCAGACTGTGCCACGTGATTTGCTCTCGCCGGGACCAGACAGAAATGGTGGCGACATCAGTAAGGAGGAGGTTGTGGTGGGGGTCTGGGGGAGGGAGGGGGGGGGGCCAGGGGGGGATATTGGAGGGTGGTGGATAGGGGATGAGGGGTGGTGGGTGGGAAGGTGTCACCATCACGCGAATCTGCCATCAGTGCAGTTTTCCACCACAGACAGGTGTGGAAGGGGGATGGGTTAGGGGTTGGTGGGAGGCTAGGGGGGGGGGGGCAGGGTGGGAGGCAGGGTGTGTGTGTGTGAGGGGAGGGGTGGGGGCGGGCTGGGGGGGGGGGAGCAGAGGTTTCATCCTACAAACCACCACCACCACCACCACCACAAGGTCCGACACAAACTTATCTCCCCTTTTCCTGCAACTTTCTCCCACCTCTCCCTCTCTAGTCCTTTCCCCACCCCCCACCCGCAACCTCCCCCCAGTACCCACAAGAAGTGAAGAAGACTCCCCAGCCCCTACTGAAGGGCCATGAGGGTAGTGAGGTCAGTGAGGTCAATCATGTCCACTGTGTCTGTCACCAGGCCGGCCTGGTCATTGGAAAGGCTGGACCCGGTCCTCTCACCTGCTGTTGTTAACTCACTCAGTACGGCCAGTCCTCTCTTCTCCTCTACACAGACCCCTCGGATGTCCAGTGGGTGTCTCAATCACCCAACCTTTAGCTTCCGTCGTCAGAATTGTGGTATTCTTTGTCAACATTCACCTCTTCAGTATAAGAGCCTTCCGCTTGCAATATTTTGATGGTGGTAATTGGGCTGAAACGCTGTTAACGTCGTCTCTTTCGCCGTTCGTATGGAGAGAGTTAAATCAACCAATCAATCAATCCAAACCTTTCCCCAAACCCAAGTCAGATTCTCATTCACGCCTGGGGTGGAGAAAAGAAAGTAAGTTTCAGTTTCAGTAGCTCAAGGAGGCGTCACTGCGTTCGGACAAAACCATATACGCTACACCACATCTGCCAAGCAGATGCCTGACCAGCAGCGTAACCCAACGCGCTTAGTCAGGCCTTGAGAACACACACACACACACACACACACACACACACACACACACACACACACACACAAAAAAAAAAAAAAAAAACACACACACACAAAAAAAAAAAAAAAAAAAAAAAAAGATTAAAAAAAGAAAGTAAGAGGAGTAGCAATTGGTTGGTCATCAAAGTCTCCGTCCGCGCCACAAGTTTCCAGTTTTAATTATCCTTTCCCTCCTACTGGAGTATGGAGGATTACTGCAAAAGAATCTTTTCATGCCCAGAACAAACATTTCCAAATACACAACAATGTCACATAAAAAGTTGAGAAAACACAAATGTCTTTTAACTCCAAAAGTATTGCTAAGCAACATTTGCAAATCTAATCATCTTACTTACAGCTAAAATGATTTTTTTTTTTTTTTTGCCTCCTCTGAGCATATTACAAAAAAATAAAAACCGATTTTGGAGAAAAATATTTTTTTTAGGAACATATCTATTTCGTAACTGATCGTAATTGGGACATTCCATTATAAAATGAAACTCATCACCAATCACAGACATGTTACAAACCTTACAAAGCCGTAACTCTCGTGGTATGCCTTTGTGTCTCCCTGTTTCTATTTCCAGCTTATGATTACTACTTCGAAATCTGAAGAAGCTGATAACGTAATTATCAGGCATTTGACTTATATATTTTTCTCTACCAAATCCACTTTTGAAATTTCGATAAAATAAACATTTACTACTCACCTCTAGAGCATGTCTCCATAGATTTAGACAAAGCAATGTTGACATTGTTGACAGGAATGAGACATTCCGCATTTGAAGAATTTGGTTTGGTGAGTTGGTGTATACACACATACACGTACATGCATACATGGTGTATGCACACATACACACACATGCATACATGGTGTATACACACATACATGCATACATTCTTCTTCTTCTCAAAAGATAATCGGTCAGTTTCAGTTTCATCGGTCCATTCGAAGAATACCAGAAAAAACGTAATATTGTTAAATACATAATTAGAAAGTCTAAACGGGTTTTCTGTCGTAAACTAATCGAAGACAAAAGCAACACAGCCTTCATATGGAAGGCTATACACCAACTCACCAAACCAAACTCTTCAAATGCGGAATGTCTCATTCCTGTCGATACACTGAACAATCACTCTGCTGACATTGGAAACAAATTAATCGCAAAAGACGACACACACACGTCTTTCGATTTCAGCGTTTTAGAAAACTTCTGTCATAAAACAGATATAAAGACAAAGTTTTGTGTTCCATTAATGTCTATTCATGAAGTGTTATCTCGTTTAGTATCGCTAAAAAAAATAATAATAAAACTTCGTGTGGCTTCGATGGCATTAGTCCAAAAATATCTTTAAATATATATCTGCACCTTATATTGCTGATTCTCTTACTTATCTCTTCAATCTTTGTCTATCCAAAAATCATTTTCCAAAAGAGTTTAAACGTGCAAAAGTCATCCCACTGCATAAAAAGGTGGTGTTAATGATGTCAATAATTACAGACTAATCTCATTTTTGTCTTCTGTCTCTAAAGTTCTCTAAAACCGTATTCAATCTGTCTATTCACGTGGCTTTATTTCTTCCAAAAGGCATGTTCCAAGAGGAGTACCATATGGGTCAATTCTAGGCCCTCTCTTATTTTCCTTGTATATCAATGATCTACCTTTATCAATTAAACATGCAATATGTGATTTATTTGCTGATGATACATCAATACAGTATGCTAGTCACAATGTTGACGAAATTAGTTATCATCTGAATGCCAACATGAAATCTGTCGAAAACTGGTGTGATGCTAATAATATGGTCGCACGTGCACCCTGAAAAGACAGAATGCATGCATGTTAATTTGTCCCCGTCAGTAAAGACAGAACATGAAAGAAACACAACTTAACATAAAATATAAAGACAATATTATTAAACAAGTTACTAAGTATATGCTATTAGGCATTACTATTGATCAAAATCATTGCCTTATAAAACAAGTATCATCTAGTGTATTCCAATTGTCACAGATCAAATATTTTCTTGATAATCATTCTAGACGTGTGTTTTACTCAGGTCTTTTGCAAATGCTTGCTTGTACTCAGTCCACTAGCTGCCAGGCCATGATGACTGAAAAAATGAATGTATGTGTGATCGTGCTAGCAAATGAACAGTAAGTGCGAGTGTGTATGTGTTTGAGTGTGTGGGCGTAAACGTGTACGTATGTCTTTGTTTGCTTGTTTTATAATGTGTGTGTGTGTGTGTGTGTGTGTGTGTGTGTGTGTGTGTGTGTGTGTGTGTGTGTGTGTGTGTGTGTGTGTGTGTGTGATAATGTACTATTCCAGTTATTATACTTATTCGTCTTTCTTATTGTTTTATTTTGTTTCATTTTATTTCTTTATTTCTATGTTCTGTGTCGTTCTTTATTTTTATCTTTTGTGTCGTTAAATGGGCAGAATTGTAAAAAGGCCCTTTACTGCGCCTAATTCTTTACCCATTAAAGATTCAATCATTCAGTCAATCAATCAATCTTCTTCTTACATACATACATACATACATACATGCTTGCTTGCTTGCTACCATCCTTCCTTCCTTGTTTTCTCCCTTCCTTCCTTCCTTCCTTCCTTCCTTCCCAACTAACTCTTACTTATTTACTTAATTACTTACTTACTGAACCAACGGTGCTTCCCGGGTTTCACCCAGTCCATGCCACGTTTATTTGACTGAAAACTGTCCTGGGGTGTTTCCTGACTGCGGGGCATGGGCAAGAAAAGACACAGCCCAGCTCACCCAGGCAGATGTTGCGTGAGGAAAGCCCTGCTTTAACCACTCTGCGGAGAGAAAGGGACACAGAGAAGGAAAGGGAGGGAGGGAGGGAGGGAGAGTGAGGGGATGGGGGATGTGGAGGGTGTGTGAGGGGGGGGGGGGGTATTGGAGGGATGGAGGGGGGGGGAGGTAGGGAGGGATTCGCTCAGAAGGAGGCAAGCATGCAACCCGAATCGCCATTTAATGAGGTGGCGCCCGCCTCGCGGACAAATGAACAGTCAATTAGTTAATGACGAGCCCCGGACAATCAGGTCCCATAACTCTCACTTACCATGATTGCTGCTGGGGCAAGGGGAGGGAACTCTCACGACCCAATGCCGGCTGATTGACACGAAGATGAGCGAGGAGGATTTGGGAGAGAGACAGACAGACAGACAGACAGAGATACAGACAGGGACAGAGACAGACAGACAGACACAGAGAGAGGGAGTTGGAAGTAGTGAGAGAGAGGGGGGAGGAAGAGAGAGAAGGAAGGTGTGTGTGTGTGTGTGTGTGTGTGAGAGAGAGAGAGAGAGAGAGACTGGTTATTGAGACGCAGGCTCTCACAAAGATGATTTTTTCACATGATAAGGCCTTAACCCTTTTATGAACATGGGGCGGGAGGTGGGGGCAAAGAGGGTGTGTGGGGATGCAATAACAGAATTTGGCGTGTGTCGCTGTAGTTGCTAATGTAAACAGTACGGGTGCTTCAATATCCAATTACTACAACGACAAAAATGAATAAATTAATGATAAAATAGAATAAAATAAGATTAACTTGAAATTGAAAGAAACGAAAAACCCTTATAGAATGAATGAATGAATGAATGATGTGGATACTTATATAGCGCCTATCCTCGGTCGGAGACCAAGCTCTAAGCGCTTTACAAACTCGGGGTCATTTGCACAACAGACTGCCTACCTGGGTAGAGCTGACTGACGGCTGCCATTGGGTGCTCATCATTCGTTTCCTGTGTAGAATACGAGTGTATCTCTCATTTGAAAATGGATGCTAGCATGCTATACAAAGATACAAAGCACAACTGCGCATCGTGTCTCCATCATTCGATGGTACCACGAAGAGCCGATATAAACATGGATGATATGCACAACATTTCTGTGAACTAAGAAGACAAAAAGCCGCATGTTTTGGAAACATAATGTATATAGGCAAAGAGGTTTTGTCTGTGAAATTCATTTTCATTACAGTACTGGATGTGTAGGACAAAATCAACCATTCCACGCACCTTGACTGTTCCGTTCACAAACTCAACAATCAGCACTATAACTTTTTTTTCTTTCTTTTTTTTTTTCTTTTTCAAAAACGCCCTGATTGTTTGTTCACAAAGTCAACAATCAGTATAATAACAATCACAATAACAGAATTTTCTTTCCAAACACGTCCCAGCTGTTCGTTCACAAAGTCAATAATCAGTATAAAAACAACCATAACAGGTCTTTTTTTTTTTTTTTTTAAATCACAAACTGAAATTGTTCACTCATACATGATTTTTAAAAAAATTCAAGTCTGCACTACACTTATCTTTTTTTTCTATCCAATGCACACAAAATTATTGTTTGATTAGCAATCAGAGGAGGAGGGGGGGAGGAATTTTGTTTAATGTCCCGTCACACATATCGGTGATTGGAGAAATTTTGTTGAAGTATTTATGAATACATTTGAGTATTATCGGTTAGAAGGGGTGGGAGATGTGAATGAATGGAGGGTTGGGGGAAACTGGGCAAATGAGGATGAAATGAGGGTGAAATTTGAAAAAAAAAAATCTCAATACAGTTACAGGAAATTACTTAAAGGACTTCGTAAAAGAGAAGTCGTTAAACTGACAACCGAAACAACTGATAATGAATGCAAAAAGTCAAAAACATCAACGTTCTCAGTCACTTGTGAAGACACACTTTCGTGTACATAAGGCTTCATCAAGCTACAGTCAAAAATTATATGCTTAATTGTCAGGTTACTAAAGCATATGCACTTGACATTAGAACAATATTTGGTCCGTAATGAATTTGATAATAGTCTGAGAGCAAAACTCAGAATTGGTCTGCGAATCGAACCAAAATCTGAGAGTCAACTGACGAGGTTTTAGACTTGAATTCAAGCACCTATAAAAGTCTCTTTATAGTATATTGCTTATTTCCTTGTATGACAATGGGCAATACACTTTTATACTATCTATATGATTTTTTTGCTCCCCTTTTTGCTGCCGTGTCTGCTTGGTCGTTATAAAGGAATCCAGTATAGGATGGTATCCAACAAAAATCAACATTTGTACCCTTCACAAATAGGGAGTGCAATAAATACCTAATTTCAAACAATAAATCTTCTCTTTGATTATTCTATAAAAAAAAAAAAAGGAGCAAACTTTAAAAAAAAACAGATTGGCAATCAACACACAATAGGATATTACTACCATTGGTATATCAACAAGATGATTTAAAGCCACAAGGATGGCCACCAATTCAGCTGTGAAAATTGAAAGTCCCTTACCTAAATATGATTTTTCTGTTTTTATCAGACGCCTATGGTTAAATACCAAAACCACTCTGAAGTCATTCAATTGTATCTTCAGTTTACAATTATCAGTTATTTAGTGGCTACAGATTTACGTTACTTCACAGAGCAGTAGTTCTCCCCACTCTACTGTACGCCTGCGAAACTTGGACAGTGTACCAACGACATGCCAAGAAGCTGAACCACTTCCACACAACATGCCTCAGGAAGCTACTGAACATCAAGTGGCAAGACAAGACCCCAGACACAGAGGTGCTCGCAAAAGCCACCCTTCCCAGCATCTTCACCATCCTGATGCAGTCCCAGCTTCGCTGGGCTGGACACGTAGCGCGCATGCCAGACCATCGGCTGCCCAAAAGGCTCTTCTATGGCGAGCTGCAACAAGGGAAGAGATCACACGGAGGTCAGAAGAAGCGCTTCAGAGATACTCTGAAAGTCTCTCTGAAAGCGTTTGATATCAACCCTGACTCCTGGGAGGAATCTGCAGTGGACCGTGACAAATGGCGCGCTGCTGTGCACAAAGGCGCCAAGTTGTGCGAGGCCAACAGGACTGCTGCAGCTGTTCAGAAGAGGCAGGCCAGAAAGTCACGGGCAAACAAGCTCCCTGACAATGATATGCCTGTCTTTGTCTGCCCCAACTGTCAGCGAACATTTCGTGCGCAGATTGGACTATTCAGCCATCTGCGCATTCACAGATAGATTCATGAGCATCCTCCCCCCCACCCCACCACCACCCTCCCCCCATCCCCCAGCTGGATGACAACGATGGTCACCATCGATCTCGATGGACACACCACCACTTTGACGTCATGCAGTTACTTTATTGTGTCCTTTCACAAGTTTCAGTACAGTCATGAAGAAAACAGGATGCAGACATACACTGTTTTGACGTCAGTCATTACCTGCACTATTTTGACGTCAATCATTTTTATTACGTCATTTCACTTAATCAAGCAATGGGGAAAACTAGGCCAGAGACCTACGTAACTTTTGTTTTGTACTTCATTCAAAACATCGGGAAACATATAGAATGAATCAGACAACCATAAAGTCTAATATGAAGTCATGCCGTAACACGCACACACACACACACACACTCACACACACACACACACACACACACACACACACACATGCCAAGCCTAGTGAAGACTGTCAAGGATGGCGAAATTTGTTCACGAATGTTTTTCTACTATTCTTGTGTTTATGTTTAATAGTGTCTTATAAACACTGAGGTTTTTGTAACCCCAACAAATGTTCTATTCTATTCTATTCTACACGCACGCACGCTCTCACGCATGCACGTACGTGCACACACACACACACACACACACACACACGCACGCACGCACGCACGCACGTGCACACACACGCACACACGCACACACACACACACACACGCACGCACACACACACACACACACACACACACACACGCGCGCGCGCGCGCGCGCGCGAACATTGCACATGATTCAGCTTCTGCTTCAAGAAACACCCGCAACCTACGTTACTTTGACGTCAGTTGATTACGTCAGCTCACTACAGTCATCAGACAAACTGGCCACAGACTAACACTACTTTGACGTTAGGGCGAAAAGGCCAACGATTGTTTATTTTTTCTGGTTGGAAGATGCTTTCTGTGAAATTTATTTCATGCAGCCTAGACAGTTTTAGTTAAACTTAAGTAATGTTGCAAAGATGAGCAACGTAGTCTGATCTATCCTGAGGTTTACTAGAAAAATACTGTCATCATTTATGTTGTGTTTCATATATAGTTTGTATTCTGTTTCTGATAGTTATGTTATTCTAATTGTTTATGATTAATTTTGTTGTAAAATACTGTTGCCGTTATATAATATCCTCCATGCCCCCAAAAGGGGTGAAAGGATTAAATATTCTTGATTCTTGAATTCATCAGTTCACAAGTCATAAGAAAAGAAGGAAAAAGAACCACTCTTATTTGGCGTCAAGTTGTTGATTACGTCAGTCCAGTGCAGTCCTTGGAAAAGGATAGGTACGCTTCTTTGACATCAATTAGATATTTACGTCATTCCAGTACTGTCATATGGACGTGAGCTAACACTGGTTACAGATCAACGCTATTTTGACGGTAACAATTTGATACTGCGCTTAGGAAGGAAGGGAGGGAAGGAAGGAAGGGAGGGAGGAAGGAGGGAAGGAAGGGAGGAAGGAGGGAGGGAGGGAAAGAAGAAGGGAAGGAAGGAGGGAAGGAAAGAAGGATGGAGGGAAGGAGGGAGGGAGGGAAAGAAGGAAGGAGGGAGGGAAAGAAGAAGGGAAGGGGGGAGGGAAGAAAGGAAGGATGGAGGGAAGGAAGGAAGGAGGGAGGGAAAGAAGAAGGGAAGGAGGGAGGAAAGAAAGGAAGGATGGAGGGAAGGAAGGAGGGAGGGATTGAAGGAAGGGAGGGAGGGAAGGAAGGAGGGAGTGAAGGAAGGGAGGGAGGAAGGAGGGAGGGAAGGAAGGAGGGAAGGAAGGAAGCTGGGAGGGAGGGAAAGAAGAAGGGAAGGAGGGAGTGAAGAAAGGAAGGATGAAGGGAGGAGGGAGGGAAGGAAGGAAGGAAGGAGGGAGGGAAGGAGAGGAAGGAGGGAGGGAGGGAAGGAAGTAGAGAGGAAAGGAAGGAGGGAGGGAGGGAAGAAAGGAAGGAGAGAGGGAAGGAAGGAAGGTAGGAAAGAAAGAAAGGAAAGGAGGATGGAAGGAAGGAAGGAGAGAGGGAAGGAAGGAAGGGAGGAAAGAAAAAAAGAAAGAAAGAAAGGAAAGGAGGATGGAAGGTAGGAAGACAGGAAAGAAAGAAAGGAAAGAAGGAGGATAGAAGGAAGGGGGAGGGAAGGGAGAAAGGAAGGAAGGTAGGAAAGAAAAAAAGAAAGAGAGAAAGAAAGAAAGGAAGGAGGGGGAAAGGAAGGGAGGAATGAAGGAGAGAAATAAAGGACGGAAGGAAGAAAGGGAGGAAGGAAAGAAGGAAGTAGAACAGGAAGACAAACAGAAAAGACAAACAAACCAGTCAGCTTCAGAAGACATCCTCATTCATCTGTTGTTCATAATGGAATTGATATTTGGTGTGAAGCAAGCAGGTAAACAAACAAACAAACAAATAAACAACACTGTCACAAACAAACAAAACACACGGACATTCCCCGAAGGTGACTGTTTTGTTGTTGTTTTTTGTTGGTTTTTTTTTTTGGGGGGGGGGGGGGGGGGGGGGGGGGGGGTGTTTGTTGTTTTTTTTAAATAACTACAACGAATGATATTCCAGCCTTGTGGAGGGGTGAGTGGGAGGGTGGGGGTGACTGACTGAATGTATCTGTATGTGTGTGTGAGCGGGTCAGTTTATCTGGTGCATTGTTTTGTACTGCATTGTATTGTGTTCGGTTGAACTAGGTTGTATTGGGTTTTCGTTTAGTTGATTTATTTCTTGTCTGTATATGGGTTTGTTGTATTGTGTTGCAGTGTCGTTGTGCTCTATTGCGTTGCGTTGCGTTGTATTGTATTGTATTGTATTGTATTGTATTGTATTGTATTGTATTGTATTGAATTACTGTTTATGACAACAGATTTCTCTGTGTGAAATTCGGCCTGCTCTTCCCAGAGAGAACGCCTGGCTCCAGTGACAGCGCCACCTGTTTTCTGTCTGCAGTTACATTTGTTTTCGTATCAAAGCAGTTTTTTGGTTTTTTGGTCTTACAGACATTTGTTAAGGACCACTCTTTTCTTTCATAGGTACCTCGGTATTACATCTCACCCGAATGACTAGCGTCCATACCACCACTCAACGTCTAGTGGAAGGAGAGAACTGCTGGCGGTTTGGGGATTCGAACCCGTGCGCTGAAGTTCCCAGGCGGACGGGTCACCACAAGACCACCACCCTACTGAAGCTTGTTCGTTGGTCCAGTGTTTGAGAAGGAATGATTCTCTCAACTGGTCCAAGGCATTTATTTCATTCATTAAGTTATAGTATTGCGTTTTTATATATATCTCGTATATATATCGAGAGAGAGAGAGAATGAATGAATGAATGAATGAATGAATGAATCTTTATTTTCCAACGGTGAAGATATTAGCACTTTGGCCGACTTGCACATCTGCCGTTGTTCTAAGAGACACACAAACATGTACGCATATAAATGTAGTTATACTGAATACTTAATACATGTATAATGTACTAGTATAACACAGAGTCAAACTGAGAGACACAACATCACTCACATCTGTACGGAACGGAAGCGAGTAACACACACACGCGCACACACACACACACACACACACACACACACTAACACACACACACACACACACACACACACACACACACACACACACACACACACACAAAGAGAGAGAGAGAGAGAGAGAGAGAGAGAGAGAGAGAGAGAGAGAGAACATGATAACTTTATGTAGTAGAAGACGTCATGTAAGGTCAGAAAGACGACGTAAAAAAATAGCATTACGTCACCTGTTATTAGTGTAATCTGTGACCAAACTGCAGGGTGGCAGCGAAAATTCAGATTTTATTTTTTGGTTTAATAAAATAGGTGTTGTTCTTCAACTTTGTTTTATTACACACACACACACACACACACACACACACACACACACACACACACATATATATATATATATATATATATATATATATATATATATATATATATATATATATATATATATATGTATATATAATGTTGCAAAAAGTGATTGTGTTGCATAAACACGTTTAATGTAGCGTGAGTGAGGGATTTAAGGACGGGAGGGAGGCTCGGGGGGCTCGGAGGGTGGGGGGTGGGGGGAGAGAGACAGAAAGAGGTGGGGTGAAGGAAAAGGAAGGGAGAGAGACAGACAAGGAAACAGAGACAGAAAGACACACACACACACACACACACACACACACAGAAATACAGAGTAAGAGAGAGAGCGGGAAAATGAGAGAGAAGGGGTGGAGAGAGGGAGAGAGAGTGGGTGGAGCAGATAAATAAAGAGAGAGAGAGAGAGCGGTAGAGAGAGAGAAAAGGAGAGAAAGAGAGAGTTGGAGAGAGAGAAAAGGAGAGAAAGAGAGAGCGGGAGACAGACAGACAGACAGACAGACAGAGAGCGGGAGAGAGAAAGAGACAGACAGAGAGAATGAATGAATGAATGAAAAGGAGGATAACCACCACCCCCACCCAAATTTTTTTTTTTTTCTCTTCATTTAAAATGAAACGAAAACGAACAAGCACAACATGCGAATAGAATATATTAATGATTGCCGGAAGTGACTGCATACCACAAGCTGATTAATCAAACAATCTAACGAGCAAAAAAACAAAGAAAGAAAAGAGCAGCTTCAAAGTGAATGATACTCATAATGTGATTGACCAAAGGAAAGAAATAAACAGATGAATTTTTAAAAGATACAGATTTTTTTTTTAATCTAAAAAAAAAAAAAAAAAGAATTAAAAGAAAGAAAGAAAGAAGGATTGAAAGAAAGAACGAAGGAAAAAATGAAAAATGGAAAGAAAAGAAAGAAGAAGAAGAAGGAATAAAAAAGCGAAATAAAGAAAACTGAACATGCCCCGGCGTGCTAGAAATAATGAAATTGATTAAAAACATACACCCCCCTCCCCTGTTATTGTTGTTGTTGTTTGTTTGTTTGTTGTTTTTTTAATGGAAAGGGAGAAAGGTTGCTGAAGACATCGTTAGACTGCTCCAAGAATGGAATGATGTTCATAACGTGATTGACTGAAAATAAATGTGAACAGATGAAAAAAATACCGATTTAAAACAAACAAACAAAATGTAGATAATGAAAGAAGGAACAAAAGATTTAAAAAAAAAAAAAAAAAAAAAAAAAAGGTGGGGTTGAGGGAGAGAGAGAGAACGTGCGAACAAAGGAAAGAAAGAGGGAAAGAAAGAAAGAAAGAACAAACAAAGGAAAGATAGAAATAACGAACAAAAGAAGGAAGAAAGAAAGAAAGAAAGAAAGAAAGAAGGAAAGGAAAGAAAGAACGAACAAACAAAGGAAAGAAAGAAAGAAACTGAGAAAGAAAGAACAAAGGAGAGAAAGAGAAATAGAAAGAAAGAAGGAAAGAAAGAACAAACAAAGGAAAGATAGATAGATAGAATGAAAGAACAAAGGAAAGAAAGAAAGAAAGAACAAACAACCAAAGGGAAGAAAGAAAGAAAGAACAAAGGAAAGAAAGACAGATAGAAAGAAAGAACGAACAAACAAAGGAAAGAAAGATAGAAAGAAAGAAAGAAAGAACAAAGGAAAGAAGGAAAAACAGAAGAACGAAAGAAAGAAAGAACAAAGGAAAGAACAAACGAACAAAGGAAATAAAGAAAGAACAAAGAAAGGAAAGAAAAAAGAAAGAACAAACATAGGAAAGATAGAAAGACCAAACAAAGGAAAGAAAGAGAGAACGAACAAAGGAAAGATAGAAAGACCAAACAAAGGAAAGAACGAACGAACAAAGGAAAGAAAGAAAGAACGAACGAACGAACAAAGGAAAGAAAGAAAGAACAAAGGAAGGAAAGAAAGAACAAAGGAAGGAAAGAACGAACGAACAAAGGAAAGAAAGAAGGAAAGAACAAAGGAAGGCAAGAAAGAAAGAACAAACAAAGGAAAGAATGAACGAACAATGGAAAGAAAGAAAGACAGAAAGAAAAAAGAACAAACAAAGGAAAGAAAGATAGAAAAAACGAACAAAGGAAAGAAAGATAGAAAGAACGAACACAAGAAAGAAGGAAAGAAAGAAAGAAACAAACAAACAAATAAAGAACGAACAAACAAAAGAATGAAAGAAAGAACAAACAAAGGAAAGAAAGAACAAAGGAAAGAAAGAAAGAAGGAAAGGAAGGAAGAAAGAAAGAAAGAACAGAAGAAAGAACAAAAGAAAGATAGATAGAAAGAAGGAAAGAAAGAATGAAAGAAAGAAAAATAGAAAGAAAGAAAGATCAAACAAAAGAAAGAAAGAAAGAACAAAGGATAGAAAGAAAGAACAAACAAAGGAAAGAAAGAAAGAACTCCTTTTTTATCGCCCGAAAGAGGAGATTCATAACTCCACATAGTAGCACACACACACACACACACACACACACACGCACGCACGCACGCACGCACACACACACACACACACAACCACCCACCTACACCCCACCCCTCTAACCCCCCCTCCCACACACACACAACCACCCACCTACACTCCACACACACACACACACGCGCACCCCCTTCCCCCCTATTCCCCGCACGCACACACACACACACACACACACACAACCACCCACCTACACCCCCCTCTAACCCCCCGCCACCCCCTCCCCCCCCCCCCACACACACAACACCCACCTACACCCCCTCGCCCCCACACACGCACCCCATTCCCCCTATCCCCCGCGCGCACACACACACACACACACACACACACACACACACACACACGTTGCAAAACACAACAGGCTTGTTTATTGTCATGTGATGGAAAAACAATGTTCTCCAAACTGCATGGAAGACAGTGACTGTTAAACACGTGTTCCTATTCCATTCGGATAAAAGGATATATGGTAATCGGGGGTGACATGCACATATCAAACAGTAAACGAAGAAACATAATGGATAATGATTCCTTCCAATTGATACATATCAACACACATAGAATTATTAAACTAGCTTGCGCTCCATACTGGTTTCTGATTATGGTTCCAACTGATATTTTATACATTGATACACATACAATGTACAGAACGTATCTTGCCTCCATACTGGTTTCGGAAACAGAAATGAAATACTGATAATGGCTCCAGTTCATATTATAATCATTACGCATAGAATGTACTACTAAACGTATCTTGCCTTCATACTGGTTTCGGAAACCTAAAAGAAATAATAACAATAGTTCCAATCAATATATACTAACACACATAGAATATACAAAACTTACCTTGCCTTCATACCTGTTTCGAAAACAGAAACGAAAAGATTTTTAAAAAATAAAAAAAAAGGAAACATCCAAGCGTATGATACAAAATTACACACTTCGCTTAAAGATTCAGTCTACACTTCATAAATTCGTAGAATTCGCACAATCGAACGTTAAGTTAACTCACTCAGTACGGCCAGTCCTCTCTTCTCCTCTACACAGACCCCCTCGGATGTCCAGTGGATGTCTGAATGACCCAGCATTTAGCTTCCGTCGTCGGAATTGTGGTATTCTTTGTCAACATTCACGTCTTCAGTATAAAAGCCTTCGCTTGCAATATTTTGATGATGGTAATTGGGGTGAAACGCTGTTAACGTCGTCTCTTTCGCCGTTCGTATGGAGAGAGTTAATCATACATCATAACTGGTTTTTACGTGCCACGATGACTTCTCATCTTCTTCTTCTCGAGACCTCAGCTGTGCGAAGAGTTCATGGGGAGATAATGGGGTGGAATAGGGTGACTGCTCAACACCCCCCCACCCCCCCCCCCACCCCCGCCCCCTATCTATCCAATGGCATCACTGTACATCTCACCAGAAGGACGTCTTCTGTAAGTTTTTTTTTTTTTAAATATCCTTCCCATGTCTTCAAACCGTTGTTTTCCTGTTACTTCTTTTTTTGCTTCACTACATCGGAAACTACGAGGTTTGTAAATGACATCAGCATCGTCTTTTTTTCTTCTTCTTTTTCATTCCGTATAGTCATCGATTCTTTTATCTTCCTGTTGTGTCTTTGACAATGGGAGGTTGTAGTTTTGTTGGGGTTTTTGTTGTTGTTGTTGTTGTTGTTGTTTTTTGGGGGGGGGGGTGTTTTTTTTTGTTTTTGTTTGTTTTGGGGGTTTTTTGTTTGTTTTTTTGTGGGTTTTTTTTTGTTTGTTTGTTTGTTTGGGGTTTTTTGGTTGTTGTTGTTGTTTTGTTTTTCTTTTTGTGTTTTATTTCGCTCAGTCACCAGTTCCTTTATGTCTGTGTTGTGCTTTAGACCCCGTGGTTGTATGTGATGTCAGCAAACGTCATTTAAAAAAACCTCTGTTCTTTTTTGTTCTTTTTTTTTTATCATCAATTCGTTTATGTTCTTTTCGGGTACTGGACACAAGTGAGGTTGTAGATGAACGTCAGCGTACTTCATTTAGATAGATGTTTTATTCTTGACTACTTTTTGTATTTCATGTCGTTCAGTCGTCAGTTTCTTTATTATATGCTTGTTTGTCACTGTGGTTGGTAGGGGAACGTCCGTCAGCATACGTCATTATTTTAAAAAAAAGGAAAAAAAAAGAAAAAAAGAATTCTCGTTCAGTCATCACTTCCTCCTTCACGTTCCTCTGTTGCCTTGGTCACGGTCAGGTAATAGGTGACGTCAGAGTAGGTCTTGTTCAGCGAGGGCAGCGTGACCTGGTTGCGCTGACCCGTGATGGAGGTCACGACCCACTGACCCCGGGGCCGATAGGTTAGGAAGAGGTCAAAGTCACGGTGGTCCACCACGTCCAGGTACACCAGGTCGTAGCTCCAGGACCCGAATCTGGTGGACAGTGCTTGATCTATTAGTCAGTCAGTCCATCCATCTATCCATTCATAAATCAATCAATCTATCAATCTATCCATCCATCAATCATTAATGAATCCATCCATCCATCCATCTATCAAACCATCCAACCATCCATCCATCCATCCATCCAACCATCCATCCATCAAACTATCCTTCCATCCATCCATCCATCAAACCATCCATCCATCCATCCATCTATCAAACCATCCAACCATCCATCTATCAATCCATCCATCAAACCATCAAACCATCCATCCATACAACCATCCATCCAACCATCCATCCATCAAACCATCCATCCATCCATCTATCAAACCATCCATCCATCCATCTATCAATCCATCCATCCATCCATCAAACCATCCATCCATCCATCAAACCATCCATCCATCCATCCATCCATCAAACCATCCATCCATCAAACCATCCATCCATCCATCTATCAAACCATCCATACATTTATCAAACCATCCATCCGTATGAAATCTTGACTGTTTCTTTCCGCCTTCACTATCTTCCCCGTGAATTTGGACAGGTGAGTGTGATTCTGACCTACATTCCAGGCCCAGACAACGCACAGGCAGCACAACGTGTGGCTGACAGTTACAACGCAGCGCTAAGTAGGTCAGTGGATCAGGCTGTGTTCAAACTTGGAGATTTCAACACGTGTGACTTTCAAACTGTTCTTTATTCAAGTTAGCTAGTTATGTGTTAAATAGTCCAGTTGGTTTGTGTTTTTTTTATTGTACCTCGTTTCAAAAAGTAATCTACAGAAGTAGTGCATACAATTTTTTGTTTTTTGTTTTTGTTTTGTTTTTCGTCCTAATCCCGCTTCGCCCGTCCCGCCTCTCACATACACCCTTCCAATATTATGCTTTTTCTTTCTCCAATCACTGACACTCACCCTCTCCATTTTAAATTTTGTACTCTATCTTTTCCACATTCTGTTCTCTCTCTCTCTCTCTCTCTCTCTCTGTCTGTCTGTCTGTCTGTCTGTCTGTCTCTCTCTCTCTCTCTCTCTCTCTCTCTCTCTTTCTCTCTCTCTCTCTCTCTTCCTTTCTTAGTCCCCTCCCCCTTGCCCCCCACCCCCTTACCCCCAACTCAACCTCCCCCCTTTTTATTTGAATATATAGAAATGTCGATTTCTAATTAATACTAACAATCATCATTATGATAGGAATTATAATAATCCAAATAATAATAATAATATCATTTATTTTCAGTCTAATATCATCATCTTAGATGAACAGACTATAGATAAATAAACGAATGAACAGGACATTTGCCTAACCTTCATCAATATATGTCTTGCCCTACACGTCTTAACAGGACTTTAGATCATTGCGATGGCGAAATTCCTGGCGCTTTTGCTACTCGATGCAGGCCACCTCTTGGCAGGTCTGACCATAATGTTGTACATCTCATTCCAAGTTACATTTAAAAAGTAAAACGTCAAAAACCAATATTGCACAACACAAAAAAGTGGGACAGTGACAGTGTAGAAGCTTTGAAAGGTTGTTTTGAAGCCACTGACTGGCAGTTATTTATTGACAGTTGTTCCAATAGTCTTGAAGCACTTGTGGATCATGTTGTATCGTACATCCAATTTTGTGAAGATTTAGTTATTAAGACAAAGACCACTAAGATTTTTTTTTTCTAATAATAAACCATGGATTACTAAAGAGTTGAAAGGTATTCTTAATGAAAAGAAAATAGCATTTTCAGCTGGTGACACTTTTAAGGTAAATGAACTCAAAAGAAGTTTTAACAGTCAACTTAAGTTAGCAAAACGTGAATATAAAGTGGAACGAAAATTGTTGTGTGGGGATGCTAGGAAGGCCTGGCAGGGGTTAAATACAATGATGGGAAGGAAACAGCGACCCAAAGCTCTGTTGTCTGATGACCCCTTTGGCTTTGCCAATGACATGAACAGGTTTTATGCAAGGTTTGACAGGCATGATTTCCGTGCAGAGTGTGATGAGCTATGTCAGTTACTTGTCTCTTTGTCCTTTTGAACTGGACATAGCTAAGGTGACGAGGTGTTTTTCACGTGTCAACCCAAATAAAGCGCCCGGACCAGGTCGCGTGTTAAAAGTTTGTGCCAACCAACTTGGTCCAGTTTTTACACGTGTTTTTCAGTTTCTTTTAGATAATCATTTCATGCCCCTCTTATGGAAGATGACAACTATTGTTCCATTGCCAAAGTTCTCTGGTGTTGTCCAAATGAAAGATTTCCGCCCAGTGGCTCTCACATCTGTCACTGCCAAATGATTAGAAAGAGTTGTCTGTGGACACTTGTCGAAATGTGTAGCTGATCACATGGATCAATTACAGTTTGCGTACAGGGCCAGACGAGGTGTTGATGATGCAACAATTTCTTTAATTGATCTAATCGCACGTCATTTGGACAAATCTGGAACATCTGTTAGGGTACTTTTTGTGGAACTGCCCGCTGCTTTTAATACTATTCAACATCATATTTTAGTGAGGAAACTTATAGACCTAGATGTAACATCTGACCTTATTTTATGGATACGACAGTTTTTATGCGATCGGCCACAGCGTGTTTGTCTGAATGTCAGTTCTGGCTGGCTCATGTTGTCTGAAATTATTACTGTGAATAATGGAGTTCCGCAGGGCTGTGTTTTATCCCGTTTACTTTTCTCCCTCTACGTTAACGACATCAGGTGCTCAGACCTTTTTCTCAATTTTGTAAAATATGCTGGCGACATGGCTTTAGTAGGTCTTTTAAAAGACGAGTTTTGAATTTCACAGTATTTTTTTTTAGAAATTAGTGTCATAAACTCTTTCTTAAAGGATAACTTTCTCGAACTGAACGTGGAGAAAACAAAGGAACTTATTTTAGGCAGTGAAAGGGACACACACACACACACACAAAATCCAATCATAATAGATTAGAAACAAGTGGAAATAGTGGACAGTTTTAAATATCTAGGGACTATAGTTGATCACAGTCTCACATTCAGTGAACATGTTGATGCCACTGCCAAGAAAGTGCACCAGAGACTCCTTTTACTACGAAAATTAAGAAGTTTTAATGTTAGTCCACACATACTTCAGCTGGTGTACAGAAGTCTGATAGAAAGTGTCATGGCTTTCAGTATTGTGGCCTGGTTTGGCAATCTGTCTGTGAAGTTAAAGACAAAATTAGGGCGAGTTGTAAACCTGGCCAGCAAAATCATAACCAAGCCCCAGCGACAACTGAACACCCTATACCAATCCACTCTTAGCAGAAAAGCACTCCAAATTTTTAATGATTCCACTCATCCACTTAACTCGGTCTTTCAGAAACTCCCTTCTGGTAGACGATGTAAAATCCCTCTTGCAAAGAAGAATGTGCACAAAAAAATCATTTGCCCCCTCTGCTGTTGCTGTGATAAATGATTCGCTCAAATAATGTTTTTATTCCATTGCCTGTGATTTGTTTATTGTTATGATAGCAGTTGTCTTTCTTCCCTATATGTATGCATGCATGCATGCATGTAAAGAAAGAAGTGAGGGGAGGGGGGGAGGGGAGAAGTGGGTGGGCGCGCGCGCGCGTGCGCGTGTGTGAGTGTGTGTGTGTGTGTGTGTGTGTGTGTGTGTGTGTGTGTGTGTGTGTGTGTGTGTGTGCTCAGTGTTATTGTTTTGCCGCAGAGGGGCGTGAAAGGAGTTTTACATGCTTTTAGTCTTGTTGGCGGTGTTGACCCTTCAACTGTGATTTCATGTTCTTAAATGTTATAATTATCTTACAGAATATTTTCCTTTTATATCATTGAAATGTTTCACTTTATCTTAAAATGTAATTTTTGTTTTCTTACCTAAATGGGTTTTTTTGTTTTTTGTTGTTTTTTTTACATGATAGTTCATATGTACGCTGTGATCAAGGAAGGGTGTGCCAGCTGCTCATTCGTTTTTCGGTTTTATCTGTTGATGAGCATTTGTCTTTTTTAAATGTTATAATTATCTTACTGAATATTCTCCTTTTTATAATGACTGAAACGTACACATACGAGCGCGCACACGCTCAACACGCAGGCACACACACGGGTGTGCGCACGCACATAACGATACATGCACGCGCACGGACACACACGTAACACACACACAGTTGTTACACTCTAAATCATAATATAATAGTATCTTACCCGCATGTTTTTTTTTCTTTTTACATAGTAATTGATGTGTGCATGGTGATAGGTGAAGGGTGTGTCAGTTGTTTGTTTTTTTCTCTTTGATTTTTGCTGACGGGCATTTTAATTTAAGGGAGCCTAAAGAGAAATTTCTGTTTTTGGTTGAAGCAGATGATAAAGTATTTTGAATTGAATTGAAAACAAAAAAAATTCGACGGACGCAATAGCCAAGTGGTTAAAGCGTTGGACTGTCAATCTGAGGGTCCCGGGTTCGAATCACGGTGACGGCGCCTGGTGGGTGAAGGGTGGAGATTTTTACGATCTCCCAGGTCAACATATGTGCAGACCTGCTAGTGCCTGAACCCCCTTCGTGTGTATACGCAGGCAGAAGATCAAATACGCACGTTAAAGATCCTGTAATCCATGTCAGCGTTCGGTGGGTTATGGAAACAAGAACATACCCAGCATGCACACCCCCGAAAACGGAGTATGGCTGCTACATGGCGGGGTAAAAACGGTCATACACGTAAAAGCCCACTCGTGTGCATACGAGTGAACGTGGGAATTGCAGCCCACGAACGCAGAAGAAGAAGAAGAATTGAAAATTGAAAACCATCCATCTATCAATCAATCCATCCATCCGCCCATCCATCCAACTATCCATCCACCTATCAAACCATCCATCCATTTATCAAACCATCCATCCACCCATCCAACCAACCAACCACCCACCCATCCATCCATCCATCTATCAAGCCATGATCACCATCGTCACATACCATTATCATCATATCATCATGATCATCACAATTACAATTCCCTCATCATCACTATCGACCTCAGTACTCACTTGAGCATGCAGTAGAAGGAGGTGGTGGTGTTGTGTGGGTTGGGGGCGGGGTCACAGAAGACAGGCAGGCTGACGAAGGGGAAGTAACGCACTGTGCCATTGTAATCCACCAGCACGTGCTTCCCGATGCTTAACACCTTCACACCGGGTGGGGCCCTGCCAAGGTTCCGACGTTTATGTTGTATTACATTATATCATTTTACATTATATTATGTCATATTTCATTTTTATTTGTATTAATTCGTTTATTTATCTTAAGATTTGATGATGAATTTGGTTGTCGTTGTCGTCATTGGCGTTGTCGTCGTCATCATCATCGTC
>NC_134889.1:22253556-22266056 GCF_041734735.1 Babylonia areolata | reverse complement strand
ACAGCACTGTGAGATGCATGAAATACTGGTTAAGGATTTTGAAAACGGACATGGAAAGATTACCCAGCCAAGTCAACTTGATGTTAAGAAATCTGGATGACAGTGGTAAAAACATGCTGGGCAACCCTGGTTTAAAATAAATGATTTCAGTTGGGTTTGGGACATGCTTGGTTCAACCCAGGTGTTGGACATGAAGCCGCCTTTATTTCCTTGTTAAAACAAAGACTGACAGTCAGTTCTCTCACCACTCTGGTGACGGTATGCAAGAGCAGCGTGATGCGAACGATCAGGGGCGTGTCCGACTTGGGGATGCCGTGCTTGACGTCACCGCGATGATGTAATAACTCCTGAATGATGTCACCCTCCGAGGTGCTTCGCGGAACCTCGGAGTCTTCATTATCGTGACCCAAAGCCACAGCGTTGGAGACTGCTGAGGAGAAGATTAACAAATAGTAAAGAGTGGTAACTCTCTCTCCATTACACAAGGTACACAACTCCAAGTCAATAATGCTTACGCTACCAATTCAGCTAGCACACAGATAAATAAAAGGTACATTGGAACAAACCCAGACACTTCCTCAAAAAAAAAAAAAAAAAAAAGGAAGCGCCGGGCCTGTCCTTATACCAATCATTTGACATGTGCACACAGCAGCAAAGACAGAAGAAATGTGCAAACATAAATTAGCTTTTTATTCAAGACTGGCATAGCCTCTTTTAATCTTGAACAAGCCACACAGACCACATGGACAATACAGATCAAACACATGGTTGCCTCGGTGGTTTTTCAACTGGAACTTTTTTGTTTGGGAGAAGGGTAGTGAGGGTGGAGGGGAGAGGAGGTGGGGGATGAGGGTGAGAGCAGGGAGGAGGTGGAGGGCTAATTATACAATGGTTTAAATTTTGAACAGAAACGTGACAAGAGAAGAAAAAAAGATTCTAACGAAGAATTAAACAAATGAAAAGGAAGTGAGATTATACTCATAATGGCAATGATCTGGAGGAAGATGATGAAGAACAACAACAACAATACCAACAACAACGATAACAACATCAACGACGACGATGATGATGATAACGACGACGACAACGCCGACGATGATGAAGATAATGACGATGACGATGAACAAAACAAATATACGAAAATAAAAATTACACAAAAAACATGTATCTTAATATCAATACTCATAATCATAGTACTGATAGTAATACTAATACTCATAATGATAATACTGATAGTAATGCTAATACTCACAATACCAATACTATCAATAATAATGATAATAATAAAATGTTAAAACTGTAAGAAGAAGAAGGAGATGATGATGATGATGATGATGATGATGATGATGATGATGATGATGATGATGATGATGATGAATGAATGAATGAAAATTTTTAAATGAATAAACAAAAAGAGACGCAAACAAACAGAATAAAAAAAAAGGATCAGGAATAAAGCATTAAAATGGCGTGATGAAAGATCATCCCTGAGATATGACACCAAACAAAGTAAAAAGACCAGGAATAAAGCATTAAAATGGCGTGGTGAAAGATAATCCCTGAGATATGATCCCAAACAGAATAAGAAAAAGATCATGATTAAAGCATTAAAATGGCGTGGTGAAAGGTCATCTCTGAGATATGACCCCAAACAGAATAATAAAAAGACCAGGAATAAAGCATTAAAATGGCGTGATGAAAGATCATCTCTGAGATATGACCCCAAACAGAATAAAAAACATCAGGAATAAAGCATTAAAATGGCGTGGTGAAAGATCATCCCTGAGATATGACCCCAAACAGAATAATAAAAAGATCAGGAATAAAGCATTAAAATGGCGTGGTGAAAGGTCATCCCTGAGATATGACACCAAACAAAGTAAAAGGACCAGGAATAAAGCATTAAAATGGCGTGATGAAAGATCATCCCTGAGATATGACACCAAACAAAGTAAAAAGACCAGGAATAAAGCATTAAAATGGCGTGGTGAAAGATCATCTCTGAGATATGACCCCAAACAGAATAATAAAAAGACCAGGAATAAAGCATTAAAATGGCGTGGTGAAAGATCATCTCTGAGATATGACCCCAAACAGAATAATAAAAAGACCAGGAATAAAGCATTAAAATGGCGTGATGAAAGATCATCCCTGAGATATGACACCAAACAAAGTAAAAGGACCAGGAATAAAGCATTAAAATGGCGTGGTGAAAGGTCATCTCTGAGATATGACCCCAAACAGAATAATAAAAAGACCAGGAATAAAGCATTAAAATGGCGTGGTGAAAGGTCATCTCTGAGATATGACCCCATACGACGAAGGAAAAGTCCACTTAAACAGACAGGAGAAATAAAGAAGAAAGAAAGAAAGAAAAAATAATGAAAATGAATGAATAAAAGGAAGGAAGATAGAAGAAAGAATGATAAAAAGAAAGGAAGAAAAAATAATGAAAATGAATGAATGAATGAAAGGAAGGAAGATAAAAGAAAGAAAGAAAGAAAGAACAATAATGAAAATGAATGAATGAATGAATGAATGAAAGGAAGATAGAAGAAAGAAAGAAAGAAAGAGGGAAAGAAAGAAAGAAAGAAAGAAAGAGGGAAAGAAAGAAAGAAAGAAAGAAAGAACAAATAATGAAAATGAATGAATGAATGAAAGGAAGAAAGAAAGAAAGAAAGAAAGAAAGAAGGAAAGAAAGAAAGAAAGACAGACAGAAAGAAAGAAAAAATAATGAAAATGAATGAATGAAAGGAAGGAAGACAGAAGAAGGGGTGAGGTAGAAAAACAAAAACAGAAGAAATAACAGAGAAAGAAATAAGAACGAAAGAATAAATGAAATGTAGAAGAAAGAAAGAAAGAAAGAAAGAGAGAGAGAACCCAACTCACCAGTAACAAGCAGAAGCAGAAACAACAGCATTTTTCAGTGCGGCCAGTCAGAGATTTCTCACACCTACACAACAACAGCAGAAACAACAGCATTTTCCAGTGCAGCCAGTCAGAGATTTCTCACACCTACACAACAACAGCAGAAACAACAGCATTTTCCAGTGTAATCAGTCAGAGATTTCTCACACCTACACAACAACAGCAGAAACAACAGCATTTTCCAGTGTAATCAGTCAGAGATTTCTCACACCTACACAACAACAGCAGAAACAACATTTTCCAGTGCAGCCAGTCAGAGATTTCTCACACCTACACAACAACAGCAGAAACAACAGCATTTTCCAGTGTAATCAGTCAGAGATTTCTCACACCTACACAACAACAGCAGAAACAACAGCATTTTTCAGTGTAATCAGTCAGAGATTTCTCACACCTACACAACAACAGCAGAAACAACAGCATTTTCCAGTGTAATCAGTCAGAGATTTCTCACACCTGCACAACAACGGCAGAAACAACAGCATTTTCCAGTGCAGTCAGTCAGAGATTTCTCACACCTACACAACAACAGCAGAAACAACAGCATTTTCCAGTGCAGACAGTCAGAGATTTCTCACACCTACACAACAACAGAAACAACAGCATTTTCCAGTGCAGTCAGTCAGAGATTTCTCACACCTACACAACAACAGCAGAAACAACAGCATTTTCCAGTGCAGACAGTCAGAGATTTCTCACACCTACACAACAACAGAAACAACAGCATTTTCCAGTGCAGTCAGTCAGAGATTTCTCACACCTACACAACAACAGCAGAAACAACAGCATTTTCCAGTGTAATCAGTCAGAGATTTCTCACACCTGCACAACAACGGCAGAAACAACAGCATTTTCCAGTGTAATCAGTCAGAGATTTCTCACACCTACATAACAACAGCAGAAACAACAGCATTTTCCAGTGTAATCAGTCAGAGATTTCTCACACCTGCACAACAACGGCAGAAACAACAGCATTTTCCATTGCAGCCAGTCATAGATTTCTCACACCTACACAACAACAGCAGAAACAACAGCATTTTCCAGTGTAATCAGTCAGAGATTTCTCACACCTACACAACAACAGCAGAAACAACAGCATTTTCCAGTGCGGCCAGTCAGAGATTTCTCACACCTACACAACTGCAGCAGAAACGACAGCATTTTCCAGTACAGCCAGTCAAAGATTTCTCACACCTACACAACAACAGCAGAAACAACAGCATTTTCCAGTACAGCCAGTCAGAGATTTCTCACACCTACACAACAACAGCAGAAACAACAGCATTTTCCAGTGTAATCAGTCAGAGATTTCTCACACCTACACAACAACAGCAGAAACAACAGCATTTTCCAGTGTAATCAGTCAGAGATTTCTCACACCTACACAACAACAGCAGAAACAACAGCATTTTCCAGTGTAATCAGTCAGAGATTTCTCACACCTACACAACAACAGCAGAAACAACAGCATTTTCCAGTGCAGACAGTCAGAGATTTCTCACACCTACACAACAACAGCAGAAACAACAGCATTTTCCAGTGCAGACAGTCAGAGATTTCTCACACCTACACAACAACAGAAACAACAGCATTTTCCAGTGTAATCAGTCAGAGATTTCTCACACCTACACAACAACAGCAGAAACAACAGCATTTTCCAGTGTAATCAGTCAGAGATTTCTCACACCTACGCAACAACAGCAGAAACAACAGCATTTTCCAGTGTAATCAGTCAGAGATTTCTCACACCTGCACAACAACGGCAGAAACAACAGCATTTTCCAGTGTAATCAGTCAGAGATTTCTCACACCTACACAACAACAGCAGAAACAACAGCATTTTCCAGTGTAATCAGTCAGAGATTTCTCACACCTACACAACAACAGCAGAAACAACAGCATTTTTCAGTGCAGCCTGTCAAAGATTTCTCACACCTACACAACAGCAGCAGAAACAACAGCATTTTCCAATGCAGCCAGTCGGAGATTTCTCACACCTACACAACAACAGCAGAAACAACAGCATTTTCCAGTGTAATCAGTCAGAGATTTCTCACACCTACACAACAACAGCAGAAACAACAGCATTTTCCAGTGTAATCAGTCAGAGATTTCTCACACCTACACAACAACGGCAGAAACAACAGCATTTTCCAGTGCAGACAGTCAGAGATTTCTCACACCTACACAACAACAGCAGAAACAACAGCATTTTCCAGTGCAGACAGTCAGAGATTTCTCACACCTACACAACAACAGCAGAAACAACAGCATTTTCCAGTGTAATCAGTCAGAGATTTCTCACACCTACACAACAACAGCAGAAACAACAGCATTTTCCAGTGTAATCAGTCAGAGATTTCTCACACCTACACAACAACAGCAGAAACAACAGCATTTTCCAGTGCAGACAGTCAGAGATTTCTCACACCTACACAACAACGGCAGAAACAACAGCATTTTCCAGTGCGGCCAGTCAGAGATTTCTCACACCTACACAACAACAGCAGAAACAACAGCATTTTCCAGTGCAGACAGTCAGAGATTTCTCACACCTACAGAACTGCAGCAGAAACAACAGCATTTTCCAGTGCAGCCTGTCAAAGATTTCTCACACCTACACAACAACAGCAGAAACAGCATCATTTTCCAGTGCAGACAGTCAGAGATTTCTCACACCTACACAACAACGGCAGAAACAACAGCATTTTCCAGTGCAACCAGTCAGAGATTTCTCACACCTACACAACTGTAGCAGAAACAACAGCATTTTCCAGTGTAATCAGTCAGAGATTTCTCACACCTACACAACAGCAGCAGAAACAACAGCATTTTCCAGTGCAGCCAGTCAAAGATTTCTCACACCTACACAACAACAGCAGAAACAACAGCATTTTCCAGTGCAGACAGTCAGAGATTTCTCACACCTACACAACAACAGCAGAAACAGCATCATTTTCCAGTGCAACCAGTCAGAGATTTCTCACACCTACACAACTGTAGCAGAAACAACAGCATTTTCCAGTGTAATCAGTCAGAGATTTCTCACACCTACACAACAACGGCAGAAACAACAGCATTTTCCAGTGTAATCAGTCAGAGATTTCTCACACCTACACAACAACAGCAGAAACAACAGCATTTTCCAGTGCAACCAGTCAGAGATTTCTCACACCTACACAACTGTAGCAGAAACGACAGCATTTTCCAGTACAGCCAGTCAAAGATTTCTCACACCTACACAACAGCGGCAGAAACAACATCATTTTCCAGTGCAGACAGTCAGAGATTTCTCACACCTACACAACAACAGCAGAAACAACAGCATTTTCCAGTGTAATCAGTCAGAGATTTCTCACACCTACACAACAGCAGCAGAAACAACAGCATTTTCCAGTGGGGCCAGTCAGAGATTTCTCACACCTACACAACAACAGCAGAAACAACAGCATTTTCCAGTGGGGCCAGTCAGAGATTTCTCACACCTACACAACAACGGCAGAAACAACAGCATTTTCCAGTGTAATCAGTCAGAGATTTCTCACACCTACACAACAACAGCAGAAACAACAGCATTTTCCAGTGTAATCAGTCAGAGATTTCTCACACCTGCACAACAACGGCAGAAACAACAGCATTTTCCATTGCAGCCAGTCATAGATTTCTCACACCTACACAACAACAGCAGAAACAACAGCATTTTCCAGTGTAATCAGTCAGAGATTTCTCACACCTGCACAACAACGGCAGAAACAACAGCATTTTCCAGTGTAATCAGTCAGAGATTTCTCACACCTACACAACAACAGCAGAAACAACATCATTTTCCAGTGCAACCAGTCAGAGATTTCTCACACCTACACAACAACAACAGAAACAACATCATTTTCCAGTGCAGCCAGTCAGAGATTTCTCACACCTACACAACAACAGCAGAAACAACAGCATTTTCCAGTGTAATCAGTCAGAGATTTCTCACACCTGCACAACAACGGCAGAAACAACAGCATTTTCCAGTGCAGACAGTCAGAGATTTCTCACACCTACAGAACTGCAGCTGAAACAACAGCATTTTCCAGTGCAGCCAGTCAGAGATTTCTCACACCTACACAACTGCAGCAAAAACAACATCCAAGACAAAAAGCACTCATACACAAACACACACGCCCGAACCCGCGCACAACTCAAACACACACATCTACGCGCGCACGCGCACGCCCGCACGCTCGCACGCACACGCACATGCGTGCACGTATGCGTGTATTAAAGCACGCACACTCGCACACACACACACACACACACACACACACACACACACACACACACACACACACACACACACACTCACGCGCGCACGCACGCACTCACGCACGCGCGCATGTATTCTTGTGGAAAATTATCAAAAGCTCTCTCTCTCTCTCTCTCTGTCTGTCTGTCTGTCTCTCTCTTTAATTTTTTTACTTCGCTTTTTTTTCTTTCTTTTTTTCCCCTTTCTGTTTTTTCCTGTTGAAAATGGAATCTACTCTATGTACATCGACCTAAATGGAATCTATTCTATGTACATCGACCTCAATGGAATCTACTCTATGTACATCGACCTAAATGGAATGTATTCTATGTACATCGACCTAAATTGTTACTTTGCATTATTGAAAGAAAACCTTTTTTTTTTTTAAAAAAAAGACTGCTTTTAATCCAAACATTTGATAAAGTATAAAAAAAAAAAAAATTTCTGTGGTCTTCTTTTTCTTGTCTTGTCTTTTCTTTACTTAAGTATAGTTTGTTTGGGTTTTTTTGTTTTTTGTTGGGGTTTTTTGTGGTCTTCTTCTTTTTCTTGTCTTGTCTTTTCTTTACTTAAGTATAGATGTGTGTGTGTGTGTGTGTGTGTGTGTGTGTGTGTGTGTGTGTGTGTGTGTGTGTAGTCTTCTTTTTCTTGTCTTGTCTTTTCTTTGCTAAAGTATGGATTTTTTTTTATGTGGTCTTCTTCTTTTTCTTGTCTTGTCTTTTCTTTACTACAGTATAGATTCTTTTTTATGTGGTCTTCTTCTTCTTTTTCTTGTCTTGTCTTTTCTTCACTTTCTTCTCTTTTTTATTTCTTTTTTTTTTACCACTTTACTATAGACATGGTTATTGTGTTCAATTATAAGAATTATGTCCATTTTTTTCTCTTCTTTCTATTTCTTTATCGCTGTTGCTGCTGTTGTTGTTGTTGTTGTTGTTGATGAAATTGAAATCATCATACACACTGACTGTATTGAACGACGTTGTTACTCGGTTATCAGAAGACGTGAAGTATGCATTTTTGTAACAACTCCCCGATTTTGTGTGTTGTTTGTTTGTGTGTGTGTGTGTGTGTGTGTGTGTGTGTGTGTGTGTGTGTGTGTGCGTGTTGTTGTTATTGTTGTTGTTGCTTTTGTTGTTGTTGTTGTTTTGTTTTTGTTTTGTTTTTTTCTATATATCTAATATTTCACGCATTTTCATTAGGATGTGATTCGAAGCTATAAAAGTGCTGTAGATTGGAGACAGAGGGGAAAAAGGCTGAAATAATTCTCTTTTTAATGCTGATAATAATAATAAGAAGAAGAGTCATCACCATCATCATCATCATCATCATCATGCATCATGATAATCATCATCATCATCATCATCATCATCATCACAACAACAACAACAACAACAACAATAATAATAATAATAATAATAATAATAATAATAATACAGTATATAAAAAATGGCCTACCTTTTTTCACCGAATCAAGAAGGAAACGCAGACAGCGATAAAGGAACAGCCAAGGAAAGGTGTGTGAGACAAACTGAAGATGAAAAGGAGCGAAGGTTTGTATTCGTCGTCTTCTTTCCGCAGCTTAAAGGGACAGTCGCCAAGACTGAAAAAAAAAGATTAATAGTTTGGTAACAATACAAACAAACAAAAAATTAATAGTCTGGTAGTTTGGTAACAATACAAAAAATATAGTTTGGTAACAATACATTTTTTTTTAATACGGAGAATAAAAATATAATACAGAAAATGAAAATTAAAGATATCTTTAAAATAAATAAATAAATAAATAAATCTTCAGTCTAAGTTTCAGAGAGACATGAAAGAAGTTTCAAAGAGACATCAAATAAGTTTCAAAGAGACATCAAAGAAGTTTCAGAGAGACATGAAAGAAGTTTCAAAGAGATATGAAAGAAGTTTCAAAGAGACATCAAAGAAGTTTCAAAGAGATATCAAAGAAGTTTCAAAGAGACATCAAAGAAGTTTCAAAAAGACAAGAGACATCAAAGAAGTTTCAGAGAGACATCAAAGAAGTTTCAGAGAGACATCAAAGAAGTTTCAGAGAGACATCAAAGAAGTTTTAAAGAAATATCAAAGAAGTTTTAAAGAGACATCACCTTCACCTTCACCTTCACCTCTCCCGTAGTCTGGGTTCAGACCGTTGGGGCACCGCTGCTGACCTGGCCACCACCCCTCTCCACTCTTCACGGTTTTCTGATTTCCTCAGGGCGTCACCGAGCGTCAAGCCTGTCCACCCCCGGATGTTGTCTTCCCATCTCTTCTTCTGCCGTCCTCTCCTTCTGCCTCCTTGTACGGTGCCTTGCAGGAACGTTTTGGCAAGACCAGATGATCGGGAGATGTGTCCATACCACCTAAGTTTGCGTTTTTTCACTATGGACAGAAGGTCTTCGTAGGGTCCAATACTTTGCTTGATTCTGTTCTTCACTTCCGTGTTAGTGATGTGGTCTCTGTAGGAGATGCCAAGTAGTCTACGAAAGCATCTCATCTCGACAGCTTGGATTCTTCTCTCGATGTCTGCAGTCAGGGTCCAAGTCTCGCAGGCGTAGAGCAATATTGATGTAACCAGGGAACGCATCAGTCTGATTTTTGAGCTGAGAGCGATGTTTTTGTTGTTCCAGATGGTGTTCAGCTTGTTGAGTGCCGTTGTTGTTTGGGCAATTCTCGAGAGTACTTCTGGTTTAGATCCTTCATCTGACACGATTGCTCCCAGATATTTGAAGCTGTGGACTGTTTTAAGCTTTTCGTCGTTGACTTTGATGTCAATGCTGATGCCGTTGGTGTTGTTAGTCATCAGTTTGGTTTTCTCCGCACTGATTTGCATTCCATACGATGTGGAGGCTTTGTCTAGATGTTTGACCAGGCTTGCCAGTTCTTCTTCTTTTCCAGCCAGTCCATCAATGTCGTCGGCAAAACGTAGGTTTGTGATTGTTCTGCCGCCTATGCTGACTGTTCCTACATGCTCTTCCAGTGCGTCAGTCATTATTCTTTCTAAGAAGATGTTGAAGAGTGTTGGGGAGAGTAGACAGCCTTGTCTCACTCCGACTGTGGTTCTGAACCAGTCCCCAATGCTATTGTTGAGGTAGACGGCGCTGGTGGCTTTGTCATAGAGGTGCTGTATCAGTCTGATCAGGTTGGCGTTGATGTTGTACAGATTCATGGTAGCCCACAAAGCTGCATGCCAGACCCTGTCAAATGCCTTCTTAAAATCAATGAAGACGTGGTAGAGGTCTTGTTGGTGTTGATGGTACCTCTCACATAGCAACCTCAAGTTGAAGATTTGTTCAGTTGTGCTCCTTCCTGGTCTGAAACCTGCCTGTTCTTCAGCAATGATGTTTTCTGCTTGTGGTTTCAGTCTGTTAAGCAGGATCTTCAACATGACTTTGCTGGGATGACTAATCAGGCTGATGGTGCGGTAGTTTTGACAGTGCTGGAGATTGCCCTTTTTGGGAAGGGTGATGATCAGTGATTGTGTCCACGGTGTGGGCCATTCCCCTGTTTGCCAGATCTTGTTGCAGATTTTCAGTAGCACATCTATCATAACTTCACCCCCTGCTTGGACCAGTTCTGATGGGATGTTGTCCACTCCTGCCGATTTCCCTTTTTTCAGCGATGCTATTGCTGCCTCTATTTCTTCACGGAGTATGGGGTGATTACTGTTATCAGTGGCTGGTGGAACATTCAGTATTGCTGGATCACCTGTGGTCTGTATGTTGTATAGCTCTGAGCAGTATTCTGTCCATCGCTTTAGGATGTCTTGTTCTTCTGTTAGACATTTTCCATCCTTGGTCTGGATGTTGGACATAGTTCTACCTTGCCTTGTGTTGGTAAGTTCTTTCACAACTTGGTAGGCTTTCTTGCTGTTGTTTCTTGTCAGGTTTTCCTCTATGTCCTGGCATTTTCCTTCAATCCAATTCTCCCTTGCCTTCTTCATGCTTCTCTTGATTTCGGTGTTAACTGCTTTGTACTGTTTTGCCCCTTCTTCTTCATTCTTTTTCTTTTTCAGGTCTCTACGTTTGTCACACAGCTGTAGGATGTCGTCCGTGACCCAGGGCTTCTTTTTGATGCGTTGTTTTCCAAGAGTTGTTTGGGCTGTTTCAGTTACAGCTGCGTTGAAGTCGCTTACGAGTGTATCCAGGTCGGCGTCATTTGCATCGAGAGTGATGAGTGGCGCGAATTTCCCACCAATCATGGCTTGGAATGCCTCTTGTACTTCAGGATCTTTCAATTTTTCCAGGTCGAACTTCAGTCTTGAGAAGCTTTGTTTCTTTGTTTTCTTCAGTTGGAGTTTGAAGGTCATCATTACCAAGTCGTGGTCACTTGCAATGTCAGCTCCAGGGAAACTTCTTGTCTTGGCAATATTCACGCTAGACTGGAAACGCTTCTTTACCATGATGTAGTCTATTTGGTTGTGGTGATCTCCTCCAGGGCTGTGCCATGTCCATCTTCTGGATGCTTTGTGTGGTCCAAATGTGTTTGTTATCTTCAGGTTGTTGAAGCAGGCAAATTGTTCACCGCCCAAACACTGGGCACACAACCCTAAGAGACATCAAAGAAGTTTTAAAGAAATATCAAAGAAGTTTTAAAGAGACATCAAAGAAGTTTCAGAGAGACATCAAAGAAGTTTTAAAGAAATATCAAAGAATTTTTAAAGAGACAGCAAAGAAGTTTCAGAGAGACATCAAAGAAGTTTCAGAGAGCCTTAGCTATGTGAAAAATGTGAAAACTATCATGCAACAAAAATGACACAAAGAGTGAAAATGCTGCAAAAATAACGGGTAAAAAAAAAATTACAGGTAGGTATATCAATTTGTTTACCGCCCCAACACTGGGCACACAACCCTAATTATCGGTAGGTGTATCAATTTGTTCACCGCCACAACATTGGGCACACAACCCTAATTATCGGTAGGTGTATCAATTTGTTCACCGCCCCAACACTGGGCACAAAACCCTAATTATCGGTAGGTATATCAATTTGTTCACCGCCCCAACACTGGGCACAAAACCCTAATTATCGGTAGGTATATCAATTTGTTCACCGCCCCAACACTGGGCACACAACCCTAATTATCGGTAGGTATATCAATTTGTTCACCGCCCCAACACTGGGCACACAACCCTAATTATCGGTAGGTATATCAATTTGTTCACCGCCCCAACACTGGGCACACAACCCTAATTATCGGTAGGTATATCAGTTTGTTCACCGCCCCAACACTGGGCACACAACCCTAATTATCGGTAGGTATATCAATTTGTTCACCACCCCAAC
>NC_134889.1:22246056-22251056 GCF_041734735.1 Babylonia areolata | reverse complement strand
TGTGTGTGTGTGTGTGTGTGTGTGTGTGTGTGTGTGTCTGTGTGTGTGTGTGTGTGTCTGTGTGTGTGTGTGTGTGTGTGTGTGTGTGTGTGTGTATGTCTGTCCGTGTTTGTGTGTCTGTATGCCCGAGGGAGAGAAAAGAGGGGAGAAGAGGAAAGTGGTAGTGTGGAGACAGAGACAGAGAGAGAGAGACAGAGACAGACAAAATAACAGACGGAGAGGGAAAGAGAGGGGGGAGGGGGTAGGGAAAGAGAGAGGGAGTGAGAGAGGGGAGAGAGAGAGAGAGGAGAGAGAGTTTCAGTTTCAGTAGCTCAAGGAGGCGTCACTGCGTTCGGACAGGGAGAGAGAGAGAGAGGAGAGAGAGAGAGAGGGAGCGAGGGAGAGAGAGATAGTGAGGGAGAGATGGGGAGAGAGAGTGGGGGAGGGAGAGAGAGAGAGTGAGGGAGAGGGAGGGAGAGGGAGAGAAAGGGAGAGAGAGAGAGAGAGTAAAAAAGAAAAAAAAAAGAGAACGCGAGATCAGGAAGAAGAACAAAACCTAGATCTTCAGACCTCCGACCCCAATGAAGAAAAAAAAAAACTTTAAAAAATACACAGCATTGTGATGACGTAGCCTGCAAAAGCAATATGGAATGTGTATTAAAACTAAGACATATCGCACAAAGGTGTCTCTTGTGAGGCATTCAGTTGCACCATCACTTACTACAATTCTTCATTCCTTTCAACGAATTCCTGTCCTTATTTTTGAGCACATTAACCCTTTCACCGCCAGTCAATTTACAGTACACAATTCCTTTGTGGTATAAACACAGAAAAGACAGTAGCTAAGAATAGCCGGGGATTCCCCTTCGATGTATAGAAACTATGGCCTATCATTAAGAGCATTAAAATTAAGAGCAGTAGGTTCATGGATGACAGACCAATGAATCGTCACCTTTCAGTGACATGGGTCCTCTACCACGCCTGTGCATAAATGCGAGCTTGGCGGTGAGAGGGTTAAACAATACATACACACAGAGTTCACGAACGTCATAGACACTTCCATTCTTCATCAAATAAAAGCATGTGATTGACCTCAGTCCAGCACTCAGATGCTATTGCCTTATAGTATTGTATAATAAAAGGCCCAACACTTGGCTTACATCACAGATTGACATAAGTTTACATTTGGGCCAACAGCAAAGTGAGAGCTGTATTATCAATGGTTTCTCCAGTCGTTGGGAAATCTTTTACAGCTTAGCCTTTTGTGAAGGACTATGACTCTCAAACAAGGAGGCAAAATTGCACTGGCTCCTAGTGCTGCAGCCTTGTGGGCTAGTTGGCCTTTGGGAACCATCCCAACGCTGACTGTCCTAAAACCCTCTTGGCCGAGAGAGTGGGGATGTACTTGGACAAGACACTCTCCACTATAATCAAATAGTTGGGACAGCAGTTGCCTCATCTGCTGTTCTGATGGTCATAGTCGGACACGACTGACTATCATATATCGGACGCAATATTTTTATAAAATGATCATCATTTTCGACCGCGAACAGAAGAATGAACAAGAAACATAAAAAAAAAAAAACACCAATACAGCACTTAACATACACCCCTGCTTTAGGCCAACAGGGATATCAGAAAACAATACAGCACTTAACATACATCCCTGCTTTAGGCCAACAGGGATATCAGAAAACAATACAGCACTTAACATACATCCCTGCTCTAGGCCAACAGGGATGTCAGAAGATGTCAGTTAATCTAACTTCGATACGTACATTTATTCCATTTTCATATTTTTTAATTGAATAAAGGCTGCCGCTGTACGGTCTAATGCAAACACACACGCACGCACGCACGCACACACACACACACACACACACACACACACACACACACACACACACACACACACACACACACACACGCACGCACGCACGCACGCACGCACCCAGAGACAGAGACAGAGAGAGAAAGAGAGAGAGAGATATAACGAATTTGTTTATTTAAGGAAGATGAAAAAAACCAAAAAGTTTATTCACATTCAGCCTTCATGCCAAAGAGAACAAATATAAAGAGAGAGAGAGAGAGAAAGAGAGAGAGGCGGGAGAGAAAGAGAGAGAGAGGGAGTGTGTGTGTGTGTGTGTGTGTGTGTGTGTGTGTGTGTGTGTGTGTGTGAAGGACAGACAGACAGAGAGCAAGACAGAGAGAGACATAAGACATAAGAGACAGAGCAACGAACAGACAGACAGACAGACAGACAGACAGACAGACAGAGACATAGGACAGGACAGACAACCGCTAGCAAAAGACGGAAGAAGACATCAGAAAGAGCGGAAAGAAACACACACACACACACACACACACACACACACACACACACACCCACACACACAGTTGTGTCGTGTGCAGGAAGTGGGGGAGAGTAGAGTGTCATGTGTGTGGGGGTGCAGGGGGGCGGGGGGGGGGGGGGAGTAGAGAGAGAGATAGCGAGCGAGGAAGGATGTCAAGCACGAGGTGTTAACTCAGTTATCCCCCCCCCTGATTGGTGGCGGTGCAGAGGGCGCCACTGACAGGCAGCAAATCATTTCCCAGCCTGCACCGCTGGCCCCCCACAATCTCGTCTCGTTCAGTTCTCGCGAGATTTGTGGGAGACTGGAACAAGTGAATCTTTTGGTGGGGGGTGGGGTCAGGGGTTTGCACACACACTCCCCGGTCTAGCGGTCAGGTTAGGCTAGGCAAGGCTTGGCTAGGCTAGGCTAGGCTAGGCTACTAGGTTAGCTTTCATTTCGCTCTGGGTATCGTCGGCCTATTTTGAACGCGTTCTTGCCATACCCCCCCCCACCCCCCACACACACACACACATAATCCCCACATGCGACTGACTTTCCCCATCCTCCGAGAAGTTTAAACGCAAAAAAAAAAAGAAGAAAAGGCTGCAATTTAATGAACAAGTGAAAAGAAAATGTGGATGGATGGATGGGTGGGTGGGAAGGTGGATGTGATGGATGGATGGATGGGAATGAAGGTGGGTGTGTGAATGGATGGATGGATGGATGGGTGGGTAGATGGATGGATGGATAGATGGGTGGATGGGTGGGTGTGTGAATGGATGGATGGGTGGGAGTTAAGGTGGGTGGGTGAATGGATGGATGGATGGGTGGGTGGGTGTGTGAATGGATGGATGGATGGATGGATGGATGGGTGGATGGGTGGGTGAGTGGTTGGATGGATAGATGGATGGGTGGGTGAGTGGTTGGATGGATGGGTGGGTGAGTGGTTGGATGGATGGGTGGATGGATGGATGGGTGAGTGGTTGGATGGATAGATGGATGGGTGAGTAAGTGGTTGGATGGATGGATGGATGGGTGAGTGGTTGGATGGATGGGTGGATGGATGGGTGAGTGGTTGGATGGATGGGTGGATGGATGGGTGAGTGGTTTGATGGATGGGTGGATGGGTGGGTGGATGGATGGGTGGGTGAGTGGTTGGATGGATGGATGGATGGGTGGGTGGGTGAGTGGTTGGATGGATGGGTGGGTGAGTGGTTGGATGGATGGGTGGATGGGTGGGTGAGTGGTTGGATGGATGGATGGATGGGTGGGTAGACGGATGGATGGATAGATGGGTGGATGGGTGGGTGTGTGAATGGATGGATGGGTGGGAGTTAAGGTGGGTGGGTGAATGGATGGATGGATGGGTGGGTGTGTGAATGGATGGATGGGTGGGAGGGAAGGTGGGTGAATGGATGGATGGGTGGGTGAGTGGTTGGATGGATAGATGGATGGGTGGGTGAGTGGTTGGATGGATGGATGGATGGATGGGTGAGTGGTTGGATGGATAGATGGATGGGTGGGTAAGTGGTTGGATGGATGGATGGATCGATGGATGGGTGAGTGGTTGGATGGATGGGTGGATGGATGGGTGAGTGGTTGGATGGATGGGTGGGTGAGTGGTTGGATGGATAGATGGGTGGGTGGGTGAGTGGTTGGATGGATGGATGGGTGGGTGAGTGGTTGGATGGATGGGTGGGTGAGTGGTTGGATGGATAGATGGGTGGGTGGGTGAGTGGTTGGATGGATGGATGGGTGGGTGAGTGGTTGGATGGATGGGTGGGCGAGTGGTTGGATGGATGGGTGGATGGGTGGGTGAGTGGATGGATGGATGGGTGGATGGGTGGATGAGTGGATGGGTGGATGAGTGGATGAGTGGATGGGTGGATGGGTGGATGGGTGGATGGGTGGATGAGTGGATGGGTGGATGGGTGGATGAGTGGATGGGTGGATGGGTGGATGGGTGGATGAGTGGATGGGTGGATGGGTGGATGGGTGGGTGAGTGGTTGGATGGATAGATGGATGGGTGGGTGAGTGGATGGATGGATGGATGGATGGGTGGGTGAGTGGTTGGATGGATGGGTGGGTGAGTGGTTGGATGGATAGATTGATGGGTGGGTGAGTGGTTGGATGGATGGATGGATGGATGGGTGGGTGAGTGGTTGGATGGATGGGTGAGTGGGTGGATGGATGGGCGGGTGGATTGGTGAGTGGGTGGATGGATGGATGGGTGAGTGGATGGATGGATGGGTGGATGAGTGGTTGGATGGATGGATGGATGGGTGGGTGAGTGGTTGGATGGATGGGTGGATGGGTGGGTGAGTGGTTGGATGGATGGGTGGATGGGTGGGTGAGTGGTTGGATGGATAGATGGATGGGTGGGTGAGTGGTTGGATGGATGGATGGATGGGTGGGTGAGTGGATGGATGGATGGGTGGATTGGTGGGTGAGTGGATGGATGGATGGGTGGTTGGGTGGGTGAGTGGTTGGATGGATGGGTGGATGGGTGGATGGGTGGGTGAGTGGATGGATGGGTGGGTGGGTGAGTGGTTGGATGGATGGGTGAATGGGTGGGTGGGTGGTTGGATGGATGGGTGGATGGGTGGGTGAGTGGTTGGATGGATGGGTGGATGGGTGGGTGAGTGGATGGATGGATGGGTGGGTGAGTGGATCGATGGATGGGTGGA
>NC_134889.1:22230961-22240956 GCF_041734735.1 Babylonia areolata | reverse complement strand
TGATGTGTTTGGGGTGTTGTTTTGTTGATGTGGGGGTTGTGAGGGAAAATGGGGGGATGTTTTTTGGAAGTGTAAATTTGGGAAATTGGTGTGTTGGGGGAATGTGTTTTGTGATGGTTGATTTGATGAATTGTGTATGGTGGTTGATGTGTATGAAGTGTGTGGTGTGTGATGATGTGATGGGTGATGTGTGTGAATTGGTGGTTGTGGTGAATTGTGGTAGGTGAGTGTTGTGATGGATGAGGTGGTAGGTGAATGATGGATTGGGTGGATGTGTTGAGATGTGATGAATGTGTATGGAAGTGTGAGGATGGTGATGATGTGATGTGGTTGTTGTGGTGAGAGATTGTGGGATGTGTGATGAGTTGATGTGATGGAGTGATGTGATGTTGTGTTGGTGAATGTGATGATGATGGTGTGGAGTTGGTGGATGATGTGATGTGATTTTGAATGAATGTTGGAATGATTGGTGGTGAATTGTGATGGTGATGTGTGTGTATGTTGTGTGGTGAGTGTGATGGTGATGAGTGATGTGTGTGGATGTGTGTTGATGTTGTTGGTGATGTGGTGATTGAATGATGTGATGTTGGTGTGGATTGTGGTGTGTTGTGGTGATGTGATGTGTGATAGTGGGTGTGGTGGTGTGATTGATTTTGATGAGGGTGGATGATGAAATGGTGATTGTTTGTGATGAATGGGGTTGATGATGATGTTGTTTTTGTGATGAGTGTGATGGGATTGATGTATGATGGGATGATGTGTGATGATGTGATGTTGAGTGTTTGATGGTGGATTGGTGATTGTGGTGATGTATTGTTTTGATGTATTGTGATGATGGTGATGATGGATGATGTGGATTGATGGTGATTTGATGATTTGGATGTGTGATGATGTGATGTGTTGATTGTGATGATGGATGTGTTGGTGTTGGTGATGAGATGAGTGTGTTGTGATGAATTTGTTTGATGATGAGATGTGTGATGTGATGTTTGATGGATGTGGTGTGTGATGTTGTGATTGATGGTGTGTGTTGGTGATGATGACTTGAATGATGTGAGTGTGGTGGGTGGTGATGGATGTGAATGTGTTGATGATGGATGATGGATGGGTGGGTGAGTGGTTGGATGGATGGGTGGATGGGTTGAGTGGTTGGTTGGATGGGTGGGTGAGTGGAATCTATGGATGGGTGATGGTGGGTGAGTGGTTGGATGGATGGATGGATGGGATGGTGTGAGTTGGTTGGATGGATGGTGACGTGGTTGGATGGATGGGTGATGTGGGTGATGGTGGATGGAATGGGTGGTGAGTGGTTGATGGAGGTGGATAGGATGATGATGGCTGAAAAAATTTTTGTGGGTGCGTGGTTGGATGGATGGGTGGATGGTGGTGAGTGGTTGGATGATGGTGGCTGTGGGTGAGTGTTGATGGATAATGGATGGGTGGGTGAGTGGTTGATGGAGATGGATGGGTGGTTGAGTGGATGGATGATGGGTGGATTGGTGGGTTAAGTGGAATTGGAAGGATTGGGTGGTTATGGTGGTGAGTGGTTGGATGGATGGTGGATGGTTTGATGGGTGGGTGAGTGAAGGATGGGTGGTGGAAGTGGTTGGCTGGATGGTGGGATGGTTGGTGAGTGGTTGATGGAAGGGTGATGGTGGGTGAGTGTTGATGGATGGGTGGATGGTGGGTGAGTGGAGGATTGATGGGTGGGTGATTTGATCGATGGATGGGTGGATTGGGTTGAGTGGTTATGGATGGGTGGATGATGGAAGGTGGGTGATTGGTTGGATGATGGGTGGCTGGATGATGGATGGAAGGGTGGGTGAGTGGATGGTGGTGAGTGTTGGCAATTGATGGTATGAAGGGTGGGTGAGTGTTGGATGATGGTGGGTAGTGGTTGGATGATGGGTGAGATAGTGGTTTGGATGGATAATGGATTGTGGGTGAGTGGGTTGGATGGATGGATGGATGGTGGGTGCGTGGTTGGATGGATGGTGATGGGTGGGTGAGTGGTTGGATGGATTGGGTGGATGTGGGTGATTGTTGGTTGGTGGGTGGGTGATGTTTGGAATGGTGGGTGAGTGGTTGGATGGATAGATGGAGGGGTGGATGATGGGTGTGAGTGGTTGGATGGATGGTGGATGGTTGGGTTGAGTGGATGGGATGGATTGATTGTGGTAAGTGAAGTGGGTGGTGCAATGGATGGCCTGGACTTTTAAGACTTTTCCAATCTTTAATCTATTGTAATTTGTTGTGTGTGATGTTTTTTTAATTAAGCTAGCCTCGTGTTTTTTTGGAGAAGTGGAAAACGGAAAAACGACTGAAAAGAAAGACTGTTGTTGTTGTTGTTGTTTATAACAAAGCAGAGAAATGTCACCACCACCAAAACAAAATAATTTTTAAAAAAATAATAGCAAGAACAAAGAAACAAATAGTACAAAATTACAGTTAAACAGATGATGGACAAATGGAAGAATTAGTCCCAACCTGTGTCCCTTGTTAGGGCAGGATGAGTCCTCGTTGTCAACGGAAAGCTGAACAAGTCAGCATTAATTAAGCATGGGGTATAATTATAGGAAATCAGTGTTTGCCCCGGGTTTAGGTGATGTTCATTCTTTTGTTCACGATCAAAGTAAGATCATTTTTATAAACAGTTGCGAACAAAATGATGATAAGTGAGTTAGCGAATGAAGAATGAATGAATGGTTGAATATTACTGGTTAGTAACTATAAAGTAATGAATAAAAACAAAACAAAAATCAAAGAAACAAACAGAAGAAGAAGAAAAAAAAAAACGAAGGGGTGTGGGGGGTATAAAAAAAACAAACATCTTTTCAGAGCCAAGTGTGGTCAGCATTATCAGCCGCGAAACACAGCGACAAGCATCTTGATGTAGATGAGGAGCCTTAACTTGAAGTCTTAACTATTAACACGCCCTTGCCTTCGCCCTCTGCCTCACAGCGAGAGAGAGAGAGAGACAGACAGACAGACAGACAGACACAGAGAGAGAGAGACAGAGAGAAAGAGAGACAGAGAGAGAGACACACACACACACAGCACACGCAGAGAGACACAGAAAACAGAAGAACAACACAGAAGACCGAGAAAAAGAGAGACAGAGAAAGAGAGACATAGGAGACAGAGACAGAGAAAAGAAGACAAGAAGAAGGAAGAAAGAACAGAGAGAAAGAGAGACAGAAGAGAGACGAGAAGAGGACCCCAGATACATGAGGAAAAAAGGGGGCGTCTACCATCTCAGGTTACATCAGAGAGCGCGCGCCGCGCACACACAACACAAAACACACACCCCACAACACACACACACACACACACACACAAAACCACACACACAACACAACAAAACCACACACAACACAACACCACCACACCAAAAACACACACCACAAAACACAACAAAACCACCAAACACACACACACACACACACACTTTTTTTTTTTAAATTTTGGAAAAAGAAAAGCAACATGAAAATTTTCAGTTTCTTTTTCAGTGCTCAAGGGGGCGTCATGCGTGGGGAAAAAACCATATACGCTACCCCACTCGCCAAGCAGATGCCTGACCAGCAGCGTAACCCAACCCCTTAGTCGGGCCTTGAAAAAAAAGAAAAAAAAAAAGGACAAACGCCCTGTTTATCCAATAAAAATTGATGATAAAAAAAATTTCCCTAACGACGAAAAAGCGAGATGTTTGTAAAATTTTTTTCAAAAAAATAGCAGAACAGGAGATTCCCTAAATTGTAAAGAAAAGAGAAAAGAAGATTCGAATAATCTGTATTCTGAACCAAACCCACAAATTGATTTTTGCAATATTTCCAATAACTTGACAGAACGAAAAAGCAAATCTGCGATCCACAATAAAAAAAATATGTTCATTGGCTTGATGCAATTAGAAACCCAGATGTTAAAAAATAAATCCCAAAAAAATGTTTTGATTTTTTTTTTTTTTTTACATAAGATTTTCCGGAAGTTGGAATAACCACAAAATTATACTTTGTTTCGCTCAAACGATGTCAGGTTACTTCCAAAAAGTTAAATTAGACCATTTTCAGAACAAAACATAAAAGAAAAAAATGCCCAAACCCATTTACTGTTAATTAAATTGCCAAATTTCCCTGTTAAAAAGCCCAAAAGCATTTTTCGGATACGATTTCCATATTGATTTTTTAAATTTTTTGTTTTTCTTTTGGTTTTTATGTTGTTTTTTTCCGTTACACTATATTGACGAATTGTTGATTCCATTGTTCTATTTTTATCCCTACCTTGTTCGTTATTCCCTTTTAACCCACCGGTCCCCAACCCAATACACACACACACACACACCACACACCACACACCACAAAACAAACCCACGCACACATATCCCCCCCACCCCCCCCGACCCCCCATGCCCCCCCCACACATATCCCCCCCGCACTCACAACACACACTACACACCACACTTCCCTTTCCCTTTGTTATAAAGGAACATCGCCATTTCACCTCTTCAAGACGAACACCACCCCCACCACCACCCCCAAACCAACACAAAACGACAACAAAACAACAAAATAAATGTTTATATCAAATAGAAAACAAAAAAAAAAAATTTATAAAGACCGAGAAAAAAAAAACAGACAGAAAGTAGCAGGGAATAAGGGGTTTAATAAGAAGAGGCGGCGGGGGAAAAGAAAGCAAGAAACAGAGAAAGAAAAAAAGAAAGAAAAAAAGGAAAGGGAAAAAAGAAAAGGGAAAAAGAAAACTCCGGGGGGAAGCTGTTCTGAAAGTCAGCGAAATTTGCTCAAAAAAAGGGCCCTCACACCCCACCACCACCACCACCACCACCACCCCCTTCCCCTCCCCGAACCGTCTTTCCCCCTCACCCCAACCCCCCCAAACCCCCCCCCCCCCACCTCCAACCCCCCTGCCCAAAAACTCGATCCTTTTAAAACACCACACACACACACACACACACACACACAAAGGGAAACGCCCCCTCCCCCCCCTCCAAAGCCCTTTGCCAAGATCGACAACTTTAATCCCACCCCTCAAAAAAAAAAAAAAAACTTCTTTTTCCTTTTTTTTCCCTTCCACCTTTTTTTTTCAGCTTTCCGGTTAAGCAGTAATCAAAACCCTTCTATCTTCCCCAGGATCTCTGGCCGCGGAGTGTGCATGCAGCAGGCAGACGGGGGTGGGGGTGTCTACAGCAGGCGGGAGTGGAGTGTGCATACAGCATAGGGAAAGGATGGAGTGTGCAACAGCAGGGAGAGCAGGGGGTGGATGTGCAACAGCAGCAGGGGCAGGGGGAGTGGGGGTGTGCATACAGCAGGGAGAGCAGGAGTGAGTGTGCTTACAGCAGGGAGGAAAAGGGGGGAGTGTGCATACAGCGGGAGAGCAGGGGAAAAGGGTGGATGTGCAAAAGCAGGCAGGGCAGGGAGTGGAGTGTGATCAGAGGGGAGTGCAGGGGGGGGGTGTGCTCCAGGGGAGGGAGGGAGTGATGTGCATACGCAGGGAAGCAGGGTGGGTGGCATACACAGGCAGAGAGGGAGTGGGGTGTGTACAGCGGCAAGCAAGGGGTGTGCAACAGCAGGGAGGGGAGGGGGGAGGGGCAACAGCAGGGCAGAGCGGGGGTGGATGTGCAAACAGCACAGGAAAGGGGTGGGGGTGCATACAGCAGGCAGAGCAGGGGAAAGGGTGGAGGTGCATACGCAGGGAGGGCAGGGGGGAGTTCATCACAGCAGAGCGGGGAAAGGGGTGGATGTCATACACGGGAGGCAGGGGGTGGATGTCATACAGCAGGGATGCAGGAGTGGGGTGTGCATACAGCACAGGCAGGGGGTGAACAAGTAAAGGGGGGGGGGGGGGGGGGGGGGGGGGAGAGCACACAGGGGAGGGCCCGCAAAGGCGGGAAAAGAAAGCCAGGGTGAGGGAGCCTCCCACATCCCCCCCCCCCCCCCCCCCCCCTTGCCCCACATCCCCCCCCACACCCCACCCCCCCCACACCCCAAACTCAGCACAGCACAGCACAGCACGCCAGCCACCCCAGCCGCGTCAGGCTTCAGCGGGGAAAAGTTGAAAGTTTTTTTTCCCTTCCCCCCTCGCGCCTGCCCGCGCGCCCCGCGCGTGGCCCCCAATCACCAAAAAAAAGTTCCCCAAAAAAACCACCCCCAAATTATCACTCCCCCCCTAATTTAAGCATGGCGAAGGGGCAAAGCAAAATTTTCCCAGGATTCCGGCGGGCACCTCGGCCCAAAAACAAATGGCGCTACTACATGGGGGGACAGTGGCGGCGGAAAAAACCGCCGTTAGTTGACTTCATTACGAGGCTGCAGCCACGAAAAAGCTATGAGTTAAAATTTTTTTTCGAACACCCCCCCATCTCTCTTACCTCTCCCACCCCACCCCCTCCTCCTCCTCCTCCCCTCCCCTTCCCATTTCCTCCCATTCCTCCTCTTTCCCCCCCCTTCTCCCCTTCCCCCCCCCCCCCCTCTTCCCCGCCCCCCTTCCCCCTTCCTTCCCCCTCCCCCTTCATCTCTTTCCCCTCCCCCGCTACCCACCCCTTTTTCCTCTGCCCCCCTCCTTTTCTCTCTCTCTCTCTCTGGCTTTCTGTCTCTGTCTCTTTCTTTCTCTCTCCCCCCACTCTCTCTCTCTCTCTCTCTCTCTCTCTGGCTTTCTGTCTCTGTCTCTTTCTTTCTCTCTCCCCCCCACTCTCTCTCTCTCCTCTCTCTCTCTCTCTGGCTTTCTGTCTCTGTCTCTTTCTTTCTCTCTCCCCCCACTCTCTCTCTCTCTCTCTCTCTCTCTCTCTCTGGCTTTCTGTCTCTGTCTCTTTCTTTCTCTCTCCCCCCACTCTCTCTCTCTCTCTCTCTCTCTCTCTCTCTCTGGCTTTCTGTCTCTGTCTCTTTCTTTCTCTCTCCCCCCACTCTCTCTCTCTCTCTCTCTCTCTCTCTCTCTGGCTTTCTGTCTCTGTCTCTTTCTTTCTCTCTCCCCCACTCTCTCTCTCTCTCTCTCTCTCTCTCTCTGGCTTTCTGTCTCTGTCTCTTTCTTTCTCTCTCCCCCACTCTCTCTCTCTCTCTCTCTCTCTCTCTCTGGCTTTCTGTCTCTGTCTCTTTCTCTCTCTCTCCCCCACTCTCTCTCTCTCTCTCTCTCTCTCTCTGGCTTTCTGTCTCTGTCTCTTTCTCTCTCTCTCCCCCACTCTCTCTCTCTCTCTCTCTCTCTCTGCGGCTTTCTGTCTCTGTCTCTTTCTCTCTCCCCCCCACACTCTCTCTCTCTCTCTCTCTCTCTCTCTGCGGCTTCTGTCTCTGTCACTTTCTTTCTCTCTCCCCCACTCTCTCTCTCTCTCTCTCTCTCTCTCTTTGGCTTTCTGTCTCTGTCTCTTTCTCTCTCTCTCCCCCCACTCTCTCTCTCTCTCTCTGGCTTTCTGTCTCTGTCTCTTTCTTTCTCTCTCCTCTCTCTCTCTCTCTCTCTCTCTCTCTCTCTGGCTTTCTGTCTCTGTCTCTTTCTCTCTCTCTCCCCCCACTCTCTCTCTCTCTCTCTCTCTCTCTCTCTCTCTCTCTCTCTGGCTTTCTGTCTCTGTCTCTTTCTCTCTCTCTCCCCCACTCTCTCTCTCTCTCTCTCTCTCTCTCTGGCTTTCTGTCTCTGTCTCTTTCTCTCTCTCTCCCCCACTCTCTCTCTCTCTCTCTCTCTCTCTCTCTGCGGCTTTCTGTCTCTGTCTCTTTCTCTCTCCCCCCACACTCTCTCTCTCTCTCTCTCTCTCTCTCTGCGGCTTTCTGTCTCTGTCTCTTTCTCTCTCCCCCCCACTCTCTCTCTCTCTCTCTCTCTCTCTCTGGCTTTCTGTCTCTGTCTCTTTCTTTCTCTCTCCCCCACTCTCTCTCTCTCTCTCTCTCTCTCTCTGGCTTTCTGTCTCTGTCTCTTTCTCTCTCCCCCCACTCTCTCTCTCTCTCTCTCTCTCTCTCTCTCTCTCTCTCTGGCTTTCTGTCTCTGTCTCTTTCTTTCTCTCTCCCCCACTCTCTCTCTCTCTCTCTGGCTTTCTGTCTCTGTCTCTTTCTTTCTCTCTCCCCCCCACTCTCTCTCTCTCTCTCTCTCTCTCTCTCTCTCTGGCTTTCTGTCTCTGTCTCTTTCTTTCTCTCTTCCCCCACTCTCTCTCTCTCTCTCTCTCTCTCTGGCTTTCTGTCTCTGTCTCTTTCTCTCTCTCCCCCCCTCTCTCTCTCTCTCTCTCTCTCTCTCTCTCTCTCTCTCTCTGGCTTTCTGTCTCTGTCTCTTTCTCTCTCCCCCACCTTTTCTGTCTCTGTCTCTATCTCTCTCCCCCACCGCCCCCCATCCCCACCCCCCTCTCTCTCTCTGGCTTTCTGTCTATGTCTCTGTCTCTTTCTCTTCTCCCCACTCTCTCTTTCTCTGGCTTTCTGTCTCTGTCTCTTTCTCTCTACCCCCTCTCTCTCTCTGGCTTTCTGTCTCTCTCTTTCTCTTTCCACGCCCCTCTCTTTCTCTCTCTCTCTGGTTTTCTGTCTCTGTCTCTTTCTCTCCCCTCTCCACTTCTCTCTCTCTCTCTCTCTGGCTTTCTGTCTCTGTCTCTGTCTCTTTCTCTCCCCCTCCCCTCTCTCTCTCTGTGGCTTGCTGTCTCTGTCTCTGTCTCTTTCTCTCTCCCCCATCCCCCCCTCTCTCTCTGTGGCTTTCTGTCTCTGTCTCTTTCTCTCTCTCCCATCCCCCCCACTCTCTTTCTCTCTCTCTCTGTGTGGCTTTCTGTCTCTGTCTCTTTCTCTCTCTCCCATCCCCCCCACTCTCTTTCTCTCTCTCTCTCTCTGTGGCTTGCTGTCTCTGTCTCTGTCTCTTTCTCTCTCTCCCATCCTCCCCACTCTCTTTCTCTCTCTCTCTCTCTGGCTTTCTGTCTCTGTCTCTTTCTCTGTCGCCAACCCCTCTCTCTCTCTGGCTTGCTGTCTCTGTCTCTTTCTCTCTCCCCCACCTCTCTCTCTCTCTCTTTCTCAAACACACACACACACACACACACACACACACACACAGCGAGAGAGAGAGAGAGAGAGACTTCCAGCATAGGAATAGACAAAGAGGCATGATGGAGGGGTGGAGTTAGAGAGAGAAGAAGAGAGGGGGGGGAGTTATATAGAGAGAGAAGGAGAGAGGGGGAGTTAGAGAGAGAAGGAGAGGAGAGAGGGGGACAGAGAGAGAAGGAGAGAGAGGGGGAGTTAGAAGGAGAGAGAGGGGAGAGTTAGAGAAATAAGGAGAGAGGGGGGAGTTAGATAAATAGAGAAGGAGAGAGAAGGGGAGTTAGAAGGAGAGAGAGGGGAGAGTTAGATAGAGAGAGAAGGAGAGAGGGGAGTTAGATAGAAGGAGAGAGAGGGGGAGTTAGAGAGAAGGAGAGAGAGGGGGAGTTAGAGAGAGAAGGAGAGAGAGGAGGAGTTAGAGAAGGAGAGAGAGGGAGGAGTTAGACAGAGAGAGAAGGAGAGAGAGGGGGAGTTAGACAGAGAGAGAGAAGGAGAGAGAGGGGGGAGTTAGACAGAGAGAGAGAAGGAGAGAGAGGGGGAGTTAGAGAGAGAAGGAGAGAGAGGAGGAGTTAGAGAAGGAGAGAGAGGGAGGAGTTAGACAGAGAGAGAAGGAGAGAGAGGGGGGAGTTAGACAGAGAGAGAGAAGGAGAGAGAGGGGGAGTTAGAGAGAGAAGGAGAGAGAGGGGGAGTTAGAGAGAGAGAGAAGGAGAGAGAGGGGGAGTTAGAGAGTTGAAGGAGAGAGAGGGGGAGTTAGAGAGAGAGAAGGGGAGAGAGGGTGAGTTAGAGAGAGAAGGAGAGAGAGGGGGAGTTAGAGAGAGAAGGAGAGAGAGGGGGAGTTAGAGAGTTGAATGAGAGAGAGGGGGAGTTAGAGAGAGAAGGAGAGAGAGGGGGAGTTAGATAGAAGGGGAGAGAGGGGGAGTTAGAGAGAGAAGGAGAGAGAGGGGGAGTTAGAGAGAGAAGGAGAGAGAGGGGGGAGTTAGAGAGAGAAGGAGAGAGAGGGGGAGT
>NC_134889.1:22218461-22228461 GCF_041734735.1 Babylonia areolata | reverse complement strand
TATGCATAAGATTGTTCATAACACATGCCCACAATATTTAAAATCATTATTTTGTTTCCAGTTCCAACGTAAATCAGACAGAGCTATTGTCCCAAAGCCTAACATTGATTTATTTAAGATAAGTCTCTCATTTAATGGGAGCATAGAATGGAACCTGCTTCCAAAGGCATGTCGAATTCCAACCATGTCTCTCTTTAAGTCTAACATAAAAATATTTCTATTCGATACTTTTGATTAACCTACTCGCGGTCTTTTGCAAATGCTTGCTTGTACTCAGTCCACTGGTTGCCATGCCATGATGAATGAAAAATTGAATAGCAAATGAACAGTTAGTGCGTGTGTGTGTGTGTGTGTGTTTGAGTGTGTGGGCGTGAATGTGTACGTATGTCTTTGTGTGTGTGTGTGTGTGTACGTACTTACGTGATAATTTACCAGTTCTTTTCATTGCTTTGTTACTTTTAATAGACTATTCCAGTTACTATTCTTATTCGTCGTTCTTATTATTTTATTTTATTTCATTTTTGACTCATTTGTGTAAACAAAGTGAGTCTATGTTTTAACCCAGTGTTCGGTTGTCTGTGTGTGTGTGTGTGTGCGTGCCCGTGGTAAACTTTAACATTGCCATTTTCTCTGCAAATACTTTGTCAGTTGACACCAAATTCGGCTTAAAAATAGGAAAAGTTCACTTCTTTCCAGTCATCTTGTTTAAAACAATATTGCACCGCTGGGATGGGCACAAACAAATATAAAAAGAAGGCAAATGATATGCAAACTGAATTTATTGTTATAATTATATTTTTTTATTCTCTAAACTTGGCACTTTGACTTGATATTCTGACACAGCATCAAGAGCAGTCATTTTTATCATTTTTTGTTCAAACAGGAACTTCTTTTGGTAGCATGGAAGTTATGTTTCTGGTGCATGTCTTTGGTGCAGATAGTAGAAAAAAAGGGAAATTAATCTGTAATTAATGCTAAGGGGGTTAATTTGCTTTAAACTGATCTTTCTCATCTTAAACACTACATTTTGAAATTATACTCAATACATAAAAAGCTTGTGTGATTTACTCTCAGTGTACAGGGCTTTCACTATGTTCATTCGCCCAAGTGGTCTTTTTCGGAAAATACTAAAATCAATACTACGAGTGGACTTTATAGATCTATTGGCTGAGCCCTGAAGGTCATGGGCAAAAATCAGTTGCGTACACATATTTATACACATTCAAAGCGCGTGCTCATATTCCTCGCGAACGCGAAGGACGCCATTTGTTTCAAGTTGTTGAACTGCCCGTTCAATCCTGTATTCAATCGACAATACACGATAACATGTGATGGAAAGTTGGAGAAGGAGACCGTTAAATATCTATTCAGAGAATATTTGTGAACGCCTCATCACTTACTGGCTTATGCCCCAAACTGCCATAAAAATATCAACAAAATCAGTCAGAATTCACAATTAGAAATAATAAACCATAAGAGTTAATACCCTTGAAGCGTAACATTTTCCAGTCTTGACTTTTCTCTAAATGAATTCCTTTTTTATTTATTTATTTATTCAGACTTCTTGCTATAGCGCATATTCTTGAAGCTCTATGCGCTTTACAGTAGCACTAAAAACATTCACTCAAACATCCCCACACAAACATATGCATATAATTTGAAATATAGGCGAGAGAGAAAAATTAAAATAGGTCATGTCAGTTGATTAAATCAAGAAATGCAACAGGTATTAAAAAAAAAAAAAAAATGAAATTGAAAGAACACAAGCACGTATACGCATGCATATATACGTAGGCACATACATACATACATACATACCTACATACAAACACACAAAACACACAGCGTGCGCACACACACAACACACACATACACGCACACACGCGCGCGCGCGCGCACGCACTCACACATGCACCAACGAACACAAGCCGCATACCCAAACACATTACTCACGCACTCACTCAGTGACAAACACACATAAGAAGTGTTTGTACTTGGCTCTACATGTTATTAGTGTAACAAAATACTTAGAAGCAACAAAATCCTTAGAAGTGTTTGTACTTGGCTCTACATGTTATTAGTGTAACAAAATACTCCTTTTCACTTCATACGACGTTTAGAAGTGTTTGTACTTGGCTCTACATGTTATTAGTGTAACAAAATACTCCATTTTCATATCAACTTTAAAACTATAAAACTAGAATGAACATAAAAGAGAAACTGAATCGACCGTGTCGTACATTCCCGGCGGGTGTAACTAAACTTGTACATCTATCTAGATCCAGAGAAAACGGCTAAATGTTGCAGTGTGACTGCGGCGATAGCCACGACTCCTTTGCCGCGGACTCAAAAAGAATTTTTAGTTGCCCTTAAAGATTTTTTGAATGCCCAAGATACACCAGAATAATATGATTTAAACAGCGTTCTCACTGCGAATATCGCAATCGATTTATCGCCCTTAAAAAAGCATGTTTAAGTGTGAAATTTTTTAACGTCAGTTGAGGAACCACGATCGTGTATCGGGGTTCGAATCTGCCTTCAGGACTTTTTTTCTTCTTTCTTTTCTTTCTTTTTTTTTTTAACCCGAAGCTTTATAATAACAAATACAGAACACATTTTAACGATTACATTTTTTTAAAGTGTATCTCAAGTGAGTCTTGAAGGCCTTACCTCTCTTGTTTATTCATTCTGTGAACGCACTGGATTGAGCTGTTGTAATGTTTTATATTATGTCTATATCTGGCTCGATGATGTAAGGCGCTTTGAGCAGCATTAGTACTGAATATCGCGCAATAGAAAAGTTATGAATTAATTATAATTATTATTATTATTAGACACATTCTTTTTCATCAGCAGTTGACAAGATTATTTTTTCCAGCGCTATTGACGAAATCATTTTCCTTAGCAATAGACAAAAATCCTTTTCCTCAGCAATAGACAGAATCCTTCCTCCCATCCCTCCCCCACCCCTAGCAAGACACAACTTTCAACCCAAAACAAGAGAGGCAAGGCCTTCAAGACTCACTTGTGATACACTTTTTTTTTAAAATCCAAGCTTTTTACGTATTGAGTATAATTTCAAAATGTAATGTTTAAGATGAGAAAGATCAGTTTAAAGCAAATTAACTCCCCTAGCATTAATTACAGAGTAATTTCCTTTTTTTTACTATCTGCACCAAAACGTTTGCAAAATAAATAAAAATTTCCATGCTTAGCAAAAGAAGTTCCTGTTTGAACAGAAAATGATAATAATGACTGCTCTTGTTGTTGGGTCAGAATATCAGATCAAAATGCCAAGTTTAGAGAATACAAAAAATATAAATATAACAGTAAATGCAGTTTGCATATAATTAGGCTTCATTTTTTTCTTCTTTTTTTCTTTTTTTTTGTGCCCATCCCAGAGGTGCAGTATTGTTTTAAACAAGATGACTGGAAAGAACTGAATGTTTCCTATTTTTATGCCTAATTTGGTGTCAACTGACAAAGTATTTGCAGAGAAAATGTCAATGTTAAAGTTTACCACGGACACACAGACACACACACACACACAGACAACCGAACACCGGGTTAAAACATAGACTCACTTTGTTTACACAAGTGAGTCAAAAATTACGTATAGAACGAACTACCGGAAACAAAGACACAGGCCTCGAACAACAACCAACCAGCCGTTCCCATATAGAACAAACAAATAATGATACTTAATAAATAAATAACATAGAGAGAGAGAGTGTGTGTGTGTGTGTGTGTGTCGGAGGACGCCGAAACTAACCGAGCACCCCCGCCGCTCCGAGGCCAATCTGGTGGTGCGGAAGAGAGGGTCTCGTGCACTGAAGGGGCGCGTGCAACGCGTGACAGTGGTGGCATAATTGATGAGGACAGGAGCGTCAAGGTGTCAGCGAGGTTGTCACTTAGAGCGCGGCTGTTCATTTCACAGGGGTGGGGGGTGTGGGGGGGACAAGGGGACCGGGAACCTTGGTCACCCCGGGGGACAGCCCAGGGCTCACACATCTCCTGGGGCTGCGGTGGTGGTGTAGTGGTGGTGGTGATGGTGATGTCAGGGGTGGTGGTGGTGTGGTGGTGGTGGTGATGGTGATGTCAGGGGTGGCGGTGGTGTAGTGGTGGTGGTGATGGTGATGTCAGGGGTGGCGGTGGTGTAGTGGTGGTGGTGATGGTGATGTCAGGGGTGGTGGTGGTGTGGTGGTGGTGGTAGTGATGGTGATGTCAGGGGTGGCGGTGGTGTAGTGGTGGTGGTGATGGTGATGTCAGGGGTGGTGGTGGTGTAGTGATGGTGATGTCAGGGGTGGAGGTGGTGGTGTAGTGGTGGTGGTGGTGTAGTGGTGGTGATGGTGATGTCAGGGGTGGTGGTGGTGTGGTGGTGGTGATGTCAGGGGTGGCGGTGGTGTGGTGGTGGTGATGTCAGGGGTGGTGGTGGTGTAGTGGTGGTGATGGTGATGTCAGGGTTGCGGTGGTGTAGTGGTGGTGATGGTGATGTCAGGGGTGGTGGTGGTGTGGTGGTGGTGATGGTGATGTCAAGGATGGTGGTGGTGTAGTGGTGGTGATGGTGATGTCAGGGGTGGCGGTGGTGTAGTGGTGGTGATGGTGATGTCAAGGGTGGTGGTGGTGTAGTGGTGGTGATGGTGATGTCAGGGGTGGTGGTGTGGTGGTGGTGATGGTGATGTCAGGGGTGGTGGTGGTGTAGTGGTGGTGATGGTGATGTCAAGGATGGTGGTGGTGTAGTGGTGGTGATGGTGATGTCAGGGGTGGTGGTGTGGTGGTGGTGATGGTGATGTCAGGGGTGGTGGTGTGGTGGTGGTGGTGATGGTGATGTCAGGGGTGGTGGTGGTGTAGTGGTGGTGATGGTGATGTCAAGGATGGTTGTGGTGTAGTGGTGGTGATGGTGATGTCAGGGCTGCGGTGGTGGTGTGGTGATGGTGATGTCAAGGATGGTGGTGGTGTAGTGGTTGTGATGGTGATGTCAGGGGTGGTGGTGATGTGGTGGTGGTAGGGGTGGTGGTGGTGTGGTAGTGATGATGGTGATGTCAGGAGTGGTGGTGGTGTAGTGGTGGTGGTGATGGTGATGTCAGGGGTGGTGGTGTGGTGGTGGTGGTGATGGTGATGTCAGGGGTGGTGGTGTGGTGGTGGTGATGGTGATGTCAGGGGTGGTGGTGGTGTAGTGGTGGTGATGGTGATGTCAAGGATGGTTGTGGTGTAGTGGTGGTGATGGTGATGTCAGGGTTGCGGTGGTGGTGTGGTGATGGTGATGTCAAGGATGGTGGTGGTGTAGTGGTTGTGATGGTGATGTCAGGGGTGGTGGTGATGTGGTGGTGGTGATGGTGATGTCAAGGATGGTGGTGGTGTAGTGGTGGTGATGGTGATGTCAGGGGTGGCGGTGGTGTAGTGATGGTGATGGTGATGTCAGGGGTGGCGGTGGTGTAGTGGTGGTGATGGTGATGTCAGGGGTGGTGGTGGTGTGGTGGTGGTAGGGGTGGTGGTGGTGTGGTGGTGGTGATGGTGATGTCAGGGGTGGTGGTGGTGTGGTGGTGATGGTGATGTCAGGGGTGGCGGTGGTGTAGTGGTGGTGATGGTGATGTCAGGGGTGGCGGTGGTGTAGTGGTGATGATGTCAGGGGTGGTGGTGGTGTAGTGGTGGTGATGGTGATGTCAGGTGTGGTGGTGGTGATGGTGATGTCAGGGGTGGCGGTGGTGTAGTGGTGGTGATGTCAGGGGTGGTGGTGGTGTAGTCGTGGTGATGGTGATGTCAGGGGTGGCGGTTGTGTAGTGGTGGTGATATCAGGACTGGCAGTGGTGTAGTGGTGGTGATGGTGATGTCAGGGGTGGTGGTGGTGTAGTGGTGGTGATTGTGGTGGTCTTTCAGTCTTTCAGTCTTAAAGGCAATGGCAACCAAAGGTATCGAACAACACCACCTCCTCCGGCTATATCAATCACTCGTTCACAGTGTGATTTGATTGACTACGGACTTGGGCAAACAAAACTGTCTCAAAGCAACCTCCTAAAATTAGAAAGAGTTCAAAGTGAAGCTATGAGGCTGATCCTTGGAACAACAAAAGACACGCCAACAGAAACCATGCGATACCTGCTTGACCTTCCTTCAGTGCAGGCCAGAAACAAGTTAGAACAGGTTAAGATCTACTTCAGAGCATTAGAAAACCCTCAAAACCCACTGCATGATGCAGTCAAGGAACTAAAAGGTGGCCGTCTAAGTTTAATCCACTATTCAACACAGCCATTTCACCCACTCTAGAAAGACATTGTCGGGAATGGCCAGAAAAGTCAAAGAATACAAAAAAGAACAGGTACAAGGTCATCACACCATCGATCGCCTCAAAGAAATAAAGGTAGAGAGAGGGAGCGGCTGTAAGTCTTGCATGAAAGGTAGAGCACGATGGTTTGCATATCAAACGAATATTGGCATCATTTCCAAACCAACATTGCGCAAATTTCTTCAAAACGGAACAGAGTCTCTGGGCTTTTTCAAATACAATATACTGAGCAACACGCTAGATGCCACATTCCTGGCATCATAGATCTTTTCCCACCCCTCTTGCGGCCAATCAGTGGCAGCATGAGTGTGTGTGTGTGTGTGTGTGTGTGTGCGCGCGCGCGCGCGCGTGCGTGTCTGTGTGTGTGTGCGTGCGTGTGTGTGTGTGTGTGTGTGTGTGTGTGTGTGTGTGTGTGTGCGAGTGTGTAAGTGTACGCATGTGTCAGGAGAGGTCCGTGCACGTACGAGTACATACATGTGTGTATTTGCGAATGTGTGTGGGTGTGGGGTTGGATGTGGGTTTGAGGGTTGGGAGCGTGGGGGGGGGGGGGGGGGCTGTGCGTCGTGATAAAAGGTGTGTATGTGTGCGTGTGTGTGTGTGTGTGTGTGTGTCGGGGCTCGTTTGCTTTTATGTGTACACTCATGTTTGTGCTTTCATATCCGTGAAACTGCATGTTTGTCGCATTTCTGTAGTCATGAGTGTGTGCACGCGCGTGTGTGTGTGTGAGAGAGAGAGAGAGAGAGAGAGAGAGAGAGAGAGAGTGTGTGTGTTTTATAGTTATTTGCTTATTTGTTTACTTATGTTCATTATGGTCTTTTTATTTTATTTTTAGTATTCATTTATCATTATTACTTTTTTATATAATATATTTATATATTTATTTTCTATTTGTTTGTTCATTTTATCAATGATTGTCATTTATTTATTTCTTCTTTTTTTTTTCTTCTTTTTGAATTCATTTACTTCTTTATTTGTTTAACTTTTTTTTCTTCTCATTGCGAAAGCGCGTTGGGTTACGCTGCTGGTCAGGCATCTGCTTTGCAGATGTGGTGTAGCGTATATGGATTTGTCCGAACGCAGTGACGCCTCCTTGGGTTACTGATACTGATGCTGGCTGTCTAGTGGGATTTTTTGTCTTGTCTTGTCTTGTCTTGTCTTGTTCCGTCGTTGTGGCGGTGAATGCAGTGGTTGAAATTGTCCGTTGGTACTGGTGGTAAAAGTGGTCATGGTAGATGTCTTTATGGTAGTGGTGGTAAAAGTGGTCATGGTAGATGTCTTCATGGTAGTGGTGGTAAAAGTGGTCATGGTAGATTTCTTCATGGTAGTGTTGGTAAAAGTGGTCATGGTAGATGTCTTCATGGTAGTGTTGGTAAAAGTGGTCATAGTAGATGTCTTTATGTAAAGTGGTCATGGTAGATGTCTTCATGGTAGTGTTGGTAAAAGTGGTCATGGTAGATGTCTTTATGGTAGTTTTGGTAAAAGTGGTCATGGTAGATGTCTTCATGGTAGTGGTGGTAAAAGTGGTCATGGTAGATGTCTTTATGGTAGTGGTGGTAAAAGTGGTCATGGTAGACGTCTTTATGGTAGTGGTGGCAAAAGTGGTCATGGTAGATGTCTTTATGGTAGTGTTGGTAAAAGTGGTCATGGTAGATGTCTTCATGGTAGTGTTGGTAAAAGTGGTCATGGTAGATTTCTTCATGGTAGTGTTGGTAAAAGTGGTCATGGTAGATGTCTTTATGGTAGTGGTGGTAAAAGTGGTATCGGTAGATGTCTTTATGGTAGTGTTGGTAAAAAGTGTCATGGTAGATGTAGTGGTAGTGGTGGTAAAAGGTGTCATGGTAGATGTAGTGGTAGTGGTGGTAAAAGGTGTCATGGTAGATGTAGTGGTAGTGGTGGTAAAAGGTGTCATGGTAGATGTAGTGGTAGTGGTGGTAAAAGGTGTCATGGTAGATGTACTGGTAGTGGTGGTAAAAGGTGTCATGGTAGATGTAGTGGTAGTGGTGGTAAAAGGTGTCATGGTAGATGCAGTGGTAGTGGTGGTAAAAGGTGTCATGGTAGATGTAGTGGTAGTGGTGGTAAAAGGCGTCATGGTAGATGTAGTGGCAGTGGTGGTAAAAGGTGTCATGGTAGATGTAGTGGTAGTGGTGGTAAAAGGTGTCATGGTAGATGTAGTGGTAGTGGTGGTAAAAGGTGTCATGGTAGATGTAGTGGCAGTGGTGGTAAAAGGTGTCATGGTAGGTGTAGTGGTAGTGGTGGTAAAAGGTGTCATGGTAGATGTAGTGGTAGTGGTGGTAAAAGGTGTCATGGTAGATGTAGTGGTAGTGGTGGTAAAAGGCGTCATGGTAGATGTAGTGGTAGTGGTGGTAAAAGGTGTCATGGTAGATGTAGTGGTAGTGGTGGTAAAAGGTGTCATGGTAGATGTAGTGGTAGTGGTGGTAAAAGGTGTCATGGTAGATGTAGTGGTAGTGGTGGTAAAAGGTGTCGTGGTAGATGCAGTGGTAGTGGTGGTAAAAGGTGTCACGGTAGATGCAGTGGTAGTGGTGGTAAAAGGTGTCACGGTAGATGTAGTGGTAGTGGTGGTAAAAGGTGTCATGGTAGATGCAGTGGTAGTGGTGGTAAAAGGTGTCATGGTAGATGTAGGTGGTAAAAGGTGTCATGGTAGATGTAGTGGTAGTGGTGGTAAAAGGTGTCATGGTAGATGTAGTGGTAGTGGTACAGTGTTTTTTCTCCCTTCGTGGGCGGCGACTTCCACATTCACTCAATGGTCTTTTACGTGTATGACCGATTTTAACCCTGTAGTCATCCTCCGTTTTCGGTGTGGGTGGGGGTGGGGAGGGCGTTGCATGCCGGATATTGGATTGTTTCCGTAACCCATCGAGCGCTCACATGGATCACGGGATCTTCGACGTGCGTATTTGATCTTTTGCATGCGTATACACACACGAAGGGGGTTCAGGCACTAGCAGGACTGCACATCTGTTGACCTGGGAGAACGGAAAATCCCCACCCTTTACCCACCAGGCGCCGTTACCGAGATTCGAACCCGGGACCCTCAGATTGAGAGTTCAACGCTGTAACCATTCGGCGGTTGCGCTTGTCAGAAGTTACATAGTAGGCTTTGGGATTTGAAGTGTTCTGTTTGTTTTGTTTGTTGTTGTTTTGTTTTGTTTTGGGAGGGGTTGTTTGTTGTTTTGTTTTGTTTTGTTTTGGGAGGGGTTGTTTGTTGTTTTGTTTTGTTTTGTTTTGGGAGGGGTTGTTTGTTGTTTTGTTTTGTTTTGTTTTGGGAGGGGTTGTTTGTTGTTTTGTTTTGTTTTGTTTTGGGAGGGGTTGTTTGTTTGTTGTTGTTTTGTTTTCTTTTGGGAGTGGTTTGTTGTTTTGTTTTGTTTTGGGAGGGGTTGTTTGTTTGTTGTTGTTTTGTTTTGGGAGGGGTTGTTTGTTGTTTTGTTTTGTTTTGTTTTGGGAGGGGTTGTTTGTTTGTTTGTTGTTTTGTTTTGGGAGGGGTTGTTTGTTGTTTTGTTTTGTTTTGTTTTGGGAGGGGTTGTTTGTTGTTTTGTTTTGTTTTGGGAAGGGTTGTTTGTTTGTTGTTGTTTTGTTTTGCTTTGGGAGTGGTTTGTTGTTGTTGTTTTGTTTTGGGAGGGGTTGTTTGTTGTTTTGTTTTGTTTTGGGAGGGGTTGTTTGTTTGTTGTTGTTTTGTTTTCTTTTGGGAGTGGTTTGTTG
>NC_134889.1:22138461-22213461 GCF_041734735.1 Babylonia areolata | reverse complement strand
TGAGTGATATGGATACTTATACAGCGATATAACTGAGTGATATGGATACTTATATAGCGATATCCTCGGTCGGAGACCAAGCTCAAAGCACTTTACAAATACGAGGTCATCAAAGATTTTACACAACAGGATTCCTACCTTGGTAGAGCCGACTGACAGCTGCCATTGGGCGCTCATCATTCGTTTCCTGTGTCATTCAATCAGATATCAGGCACTCACACATAGACACTCAGACAGACATGTGACATTTTATGTGTTTGACCGTTTTGCATATTTACCCCGCCGTGTAGACAGCCACACTCCGTTTTCGGGGTTGTGCATGCTGGGTATGTTCTTGTTTCCATAACCCATTGAACGCTGACATGGATTACAGGATCTTCAACGTGCATATTCGATCTTCTGGGTGTGTGGGGGGGGGGGGAGGGGAGGGGGGGCGAGGGGGGAGGTTGTTGGGGGTGGGGCGGGGGTCAGGCACTAGTAGGTCTGCACATATTTTATGTTGAGCTCGGAGATCGGGGAAAAAAAATCTCCACCCCTTACTCACCATGCGTCGTTACCGAGATTCTGATCGAACCTGCCTCGGGACAAATCCATATACGCTACACCACATCTGCTAGGCAGATGCCTGACCAGCAGCGTAACCCAACGCACTCAGTCTGGACTTGAGTGCATGCGTATAATTATATTTGTGTACCTATCCGAGGTGGTTTCTACTACAGAGTTTCAGTTTCAGTTTCAGTAGCTCAAGGAGGCGTCACTGCGTTCGGACAAATCCATATACGCTACACCACATCTGCCAAGCAGATGCCTGACCAGCAGCGTAACCCAACGCGCTTAGTCAGGCCTTGAGAAAAAAAAAACAAAAAAAAACCACGTACGTTTATATGTATTTGACTGTGCTTTCATATCTGTAAAACTGCATGTTTGGGGCACATCTGTTATGCATGTGTGGGTGTATGTGCGAATGTTTGTCTTCATGTTTTACATTTGCTTATTTATCATCATTGTTGTCTTATTTATTTATTTATTTATTGATCTATTTATTTATTTATTATCATTATTTTATTATTATTATTATTACTACTACTACTACTACTACTATCTTTTTTATATTATAATTATTATTTATTTATTTATTTATGTAAGCTTATCTACTACAGAATTTTTGCAAGATGACAAGATCTTCGTTGCCATGGGTTCTTTAACCACTCCGCTATTGCGCCCGTAATCAAAAACAAAAACAAACAAACAAAACAAAAAAACAAAAAAAAAGCCTCAGATCAGACACAGCCGCGGAAACTAATCCCCCGGGGGATGTGGTGTGTGTGGGGGGGGGGGGGAGGGGGGGGGGCGTGGGGGGGTGTTTGGGGGTGGAGGTTTCACCGTGCCATCAGCTTACACCACACGGGAACGTATGGTCACTTCATTTGAATTCCTTGGCAGCGTGACAAAATTAATGTACGGGTTGTCCAGCTGCCAAAGAGAACAATAAAATAAACAGTATGATTACAGTTGGGGGTGGGGTGGGGGTGGGGTCGAGTGCGTGCGTGCGTGCGTGCATGCGCGCGCGCCTGCGTGTGTGTGTGTGTGTGTGTACGTACATTGTGTTGAGTTGTGTTGTCTGTGTACCTGTGTGTGTGTGTGCGCACGCGCGCGCCTGCGTGTGTGTGTGTGCGTGTGTGTGTGTGTGTGTTGTGTTGTGTTGTGTTGTGTTGTGTTGCGGTTTGTGTGTGAACAGCTGCGAAAAATGTATGTCCCTAAAATATATTTGTCTCCGAAGTTGGTTTTTAACTTTTGCAATATGCTCAAAGGAGGCAACAAAATAAAAGGTTAGCTGTAAGTAAGTTTATTAAATTTGCACATGATGTCCAGATACTCTTTTGTGGGTTAAAAAAAAAAAAACGTTGTGTTTTCTCAGTTTCTATGTGACGCTGTTATGCATTTGAAAATGTTGAATCAGTCCACGAAATGATTATTTTGTAATAATCCTCCATATTCCAATACGAGTGAACAGTATAACTTGAAACGTGTGTGTGTGTGTGTGCGTGTGCGTGTGTGTGTGTGTGTGTGTGTGTGTGTTTCAGACAGATAGAGCGACAGAGAGGCTATAGGCGAAACGGTCCTGGCTGGCAGGCACGGTGTCTTTGAGGGTATTTGTGCCGTCAGTAAGTGGGCGAGTCGGGGAAAAAAAACGAATCAGACAAAATGTGCATGATTAGTTCATCCCCAGATGGACAACGTACATCAGTAGAGCGAACTTCAAGGGAACGTGTCTTTGTAGATAGACGAGTTTCTTTTAGTTGTGTCACAGAACTGAGGCAGGATATTTGGATGTCTAGGGTAGATTGTTGTTGTTGTTGTGTCACAGAACTGAGGCTGGATATTTGGATGTCTGGGGTAGATTGTTGTTGTTGTTGTTGTTGTTGTTGTTGTGTCACAGAACTGAGGCTGGATATTTGGGTGTCTAGGGTAAATTGTTGTTGTTGTTGTTGTGTCACAGAACTGAGGCTGGATATTTGGATGTCTAGGGTAGATTGTTGTTGTTGTTGTTGTGTCACAGAACTGAGGCAGGATATTCGGGTGTCTAGGGTAGATTGTTGTTGTTGTTGTTGTGTCACAGAACTGAGGCTGGATATTTGGATGTCTAGGGTAGATTGTTGTTGTTGTTGTTGTTGTGTCACAGAACTGAGGCAGGATATTTGGATGTCTGGGGTAGATTGTTGTTGTTGTTGTTGTTGTGTCACAGAACTGAGGCTGGATATTTGGATGTCTGGGGTAGATTGTTGTTGTTGTTGTTGTTGTGTCACAGAACTGAGGCTGGATATTTGGGTGTCTAGGGTAGATTGTTGTTGTTGTCGTTGTTGTGTCACAGAACTGAGGCTGGATATTTGGATGTCTAGGGTAGATTGTTGTTGTTGTTGTTGTGTCACAGAACTGAGGCTGGATATTTGGATGTCTAGGGTAGATTGTTGTTGTTGTTGTGTCACAGAACTGAGGCAGGATATTCGGGTGTCTAGGGTAGATTGTTGTTGTTGTTGTTGTGTCACAGAACTGAGGCTGGATATTTGGATGTCTAGGGTAGATTGTTGTTGTTGTTGTTTTTGTTGTGTCACAGAACTGAGGCTGGATATTTGGATGTCTGGGGTAGATTGTTGTTGTTGTGTCACAGAACTGAGGCTGGATATTTGGATGTCTGGGGTAGATTGTTGTTGTTGTGTCACAGAACTGAGGCTGGATATTTGGATGTCTGGGGTAGATTGTTGTTGTTGTTGTTGCTGTTGTGTCACAGAACTGAGGCTGGATATTTGGATGTCTAGGGTAGATTGTTGTTGTTGTTGTTGTTGTGTCACAGAACTGAGGCTGGATATTTGGATGTCTAGGGTAGATTGTTGTTGTTGTTGTTGTTGTTGTTGTGTCACAGAACTGAGGCTGGATATTTGGATGTCTAGGGTAGATTGTTGTTGTTGTTGTTGTTGTTGTTGTGTCACAGAACTGAGGCTGGATATTTGGATGTCTAGGGTAGATTGTTGTTGTTGTTGTTGTTGTTGTGTCACAGAACTGAGGCTGGATATTTGGATGTCTAGGGTAGATCATTGTTGTTGTTGTTGTTGTTGTTGTTGTGTCACAGAACTGAGGCTGGATATTCGGGTGTCTAGGGTAGATCATTGTTGTTGTTGTTGTTGTTGTTGTTGTGTCACAGAACTGAGGCTGGATATTTGGATGTCTAGGGTAGATCATTGTTGTTGTTGTTGTTGTTGTGTCACAGAACTGAGGCTGGATATTTGGATGTCTGGGGTAGATTGTTGTTGTTGTTGTTGTTGTTGGTGTGTCACAGAACTGAGGCAGGATATTTGGATGTCTGGGGTAGATTGTTGTTGTTGTTTTTGTTGTGTCACAGAACTGAGGCTGGATATTTGGGTGTCTGGGGTAGATCAGAGAGAGAGAGAGAGAGAGAGAGAGAGAGAGAGAGAGAGAGAGAGAGAGAGCAAAAGTATTTATGTACAGAAAACAACATCGCATTTGACAATTCTAATGTCAAGACTTCAGTCCTAAATAAAGATACATTTTTTTTCTGATCATTTTGATGTCTAACTGGTGTTTCTGAATGGATCTATTGATCTCTGTGCTTTTTCCCCTGAAGACGGGAGGCAAAAAAAGAAGAAGAAGAAAAAAGAAAAAAAAGAGCATGTCTTTGCTTATTCCACTGCTGCTCTTGTTAAAGGAAATTAAATTCAACTCAATTCTGTCTCTGTCTCTATCTGTCTCTTTCAACTCTCTTCCCCTCACCCCCTTCCATTCTCTCTCTCTCTCTCTCTCTCTCTCTCTCTTCACCCCCCCCCCCCCCCCCACACACACACACACACACCCCTCTCTCTCTCTCTCTCTCTCTCCCATTTCCATCTAATAAGAAGAAGGCAAGGCATTAGCACTTTTACTCGGATATGGATTGTTTGTCCAAAGCAATTTCTTTTGTTTACAGTTATTTACATACTTTCTGTTCCGTGTGTATGGTGTGTGTGTGTGTGTGTGTGTGTGTGTGTGTGTGTGTGTGTGTGTGTGTGTGTGATGCGCTCTAAATGTTTTGTAAGAAACAGGTAGAGAGGAAAGACACGGGCGGGCGCGCGCACACACACACACACACACACACACACACAAAGAGAGAGAGAGAGAAAGAGAGGGGGAAGGGAGTGAACAAAACGAAATTAAAACGAATTTCTACTGGGTAAAGGAAGAAGCATCATGTATTTCCTTGCACCAAGAACTTCAGTTAAAAAAGGAACTAAAGGAAAGAACACGATACCACACCAAAAAGGAAAGAACACTATACTACACAAAAAAGGAAAGAAAGGAAAGAACACTATACCATACCAAAAAGGAAAGAAAGGAAAGAACACGATACCACACCAAAAAGGAAAGAAAAGAAAGAACACTATACCATACCAAAAAGGAAAGAAAAGAAAGAACACTATACCACACCAAAAAGGAAAGAAAAGAAAGAACACTATACCACACCAAAAAGGAAAGAACACTATACCACACAAAAAAGGAAAGAAAGGAAAGAACACTATACCACACCAAAAAGGAAAGAAAGGAAAGAACACTATACCACACCAAAAAGGAAAGAAAGGAAAGAACACTATACCACACCAAAAAGGGAAGAAAGGAAAGAACACTATATCACACCAAAAAGGAAAGAACACTATACCACACCAAACAGGAAAGAACACTATTGACTATACCACACCAAACAGGAAAGAAAGGAAAGAACACTATACCACATCAAAAAGGAAAGAAAAGAAAGAACACTATACCACACCAAAAAGGAAAGAACACTATACCACACCAAAAAGGAAAGAACACTATACCACACCAAAAACGAAAGAAAGGAAAGAACACTATACCACACCAAAAAGGAAAGAACATTATGTCACACCAAAAAGGAAAGAAAAGAAAGAACACTATACCACACCAAAAAGGAAAGAAAAGAAAGAACACTATACCACACCAAAAAGGCAAGAACACTATACCACACCAAAAAGGAAAGAACACTATACCACACCAAAAAGGAAAGAAAGGAAAGAACACTATACCACACCAAAAAGGAAAGAACACTATACCAAACCATAAAGGAAAGAAAAGAAAGAACACTACACCACACCAAAAAGGAAAGAACACTATACCACACCAAAAAGGAAAGAAAGGAAAGAACACTATACCACACCAAAAAGGAAAGAACACTATACCACACCAAAAAGGAAAGAACACTATACCACACCAAAAAGGAAAGAAAATAATGAACACTACACCACACCAAAAAGGAAAGAACACTATACCACACCAAAAAGGAAAGAACACTATACCACACCAAAAAGGAAAGAAAGGAAAGAACACTATACCACACCAAAAAGGAAAGAAAGGAAAGAACACTATACCACACCAAAAAGGAAAGAACACTATACCACACCAAAAAGCAAAGAAAGGAAAGAACACTATACCACACCAAAAAGGAAAGAACACTATACCACACCAAAAAGGAAAGAACACTATACCACACCGAAAAGGAAAGAAAGGAAAGAACACTATACCACACCAAAAAGGAAAGAAAGGAAAGAACACTATACCACACCAAAAAGGAAAGAACACTATACCACACCAAAAAGGAAAGAACACTATACCACACCAAAAAGGAAAGAAAGGAAAGAACACTATACCACACCAAAAAGGAAAGAACACTATACCACACCAAAAAGGAAAGAACACTATACCACACCAAAAAGGAAAGAAAGGAAAGAACACTATACCACACCAAAAAGGAAAGAACACTATACCACACCAAAAAGGAAAGAGAGGAAAGAACACTATACCACACCAAAAAGGAAAGAAAGGAAAGAACACTATACCACACCAAAAAGGAAAGAACACTATACCACACCAAAAAGGAAAGAAAGGAAAGAACACTATACCACACAAAAAAGGAAAGAATGGAAAGAACACTATACGACACCAAAAAGGAAAGAACACTATTGACTATAAAGGAAAGAACACTATACCACACCAAAAAGGAAAGAAAGGAAAGAACACTATACCACACCAAAAAGGAAAGAAAGGAAAGAACACGATACCACACCAAAAAGGAAAGAACACTATACCACACCAAAAAGGAAAGAAAGGAAAGAACACGATACCACACCAAAAAGGAAAGAACACTATACCACACCAAAAAGGAAAGAAAGGAAAGAACACTATACCACACCAAAAAGGAAAGAACACTATACCACACCAAAAAGGAAAGAAAGGAAAGAACACTATACCACACCAAAAAGGAAAGAATGGAAAGAACACTATACCACACCAAAAAGGAAGAAACACTATACCACAAAAAAAGGAAAGAACACTATACCACACCAAAAAGGAAAGAACACTATACCACACCAAAAAGCAAAGAAAGGAAAGAACACTATACCACACCAAAAAGGAAAGAAAGGAAAGAACACGATACAACACCAAAAAGGAAAAAACACTATACCACACCAAAAAGAAAGAACACTATACCACACCAAAAAGGAAAGAATACTATACCACACCAAAAAAAGGAAAGAACACAATACCACACCAAAAAGGAAAGAAAAGAAAGAACACCATACCACACCAAAAAGGAAAGAACACTATACCACACCAAAAAGGAAAGAAAAGAAAGAACACTATACCACACCAAAAAGGAAAGAAAGGAAAGAACACTATATCACACCAAAAAGGAAAGAACACTATACCACACCAAAAAGGAAAGAAAGGAAAGAACACTATACCACACCAAAAAGGAAAGAACACTATTGACTATAAAGGAAAGAACACTATACCACACCAAAAAGGAAAGAAAAGAAAGAACACTATACCACACCAAAAAGGAAAGAAAGGAAAGAACACTATACCACACCAAAAAGGAAAGAACACTATACCACACCAAAAAGGAAAGAAAGGAAAGAACACTATACCACACCAAAAAGGAAAGAAAGGAAAGAACACTATACCACACCAAAAAGGAAAGAATGGAAAGAACACTATACCACACCAAAAAGGAAAGAACACTATTGACTATAAAGGAAAGAACACTATACCACACCAAAAAGGAAAGAAAGGAAAGAACACTATACCACACCAAAAAGGAAAGAAAGGAAAGAACACGATACCACACCAAAAAGGAAAGAACACTATACCACACCAAAAAGGAAAGAAAGGAAAGAACACTATACCACACCAAAAAGGAAAGAATGGAAAGAACACTATACCACACCAAAAAGGAAAGAAAAGAAAGAAAACTATACCACACCAAAAAGGAAAGAATGGAAAGAACACCATACCACACCAAAAAGGAAAGAACACTACTGACTATACCACACCAAAAAGGAAAGAAAGGAAAGAACACTATACCACACCGAAAAGGAAAGAACACTATACCACACCAAAAGTCACCCACTCAAAGCATTTACAAAGAAGGGGGAGGGAGGATGGTGGGAGGGTCATTGGAGGGATGGGGGTGAACGGGGGTAGAACACCACACCACCGACCACACCCACCCCTCCACAACCCAACCACCAACCAGCCAGCCAACCAGCCAGCTAGCCAACCAGCCAGCTAACCAACCAGCCAGCCAGCCAACCAACCAACCAGCCAGACAACCAACCAGCCAACCAGCCAATCAGCTAACCAACCAGCCAGCCAGCTAACCAACCAGCCAGCCAGCCAGCTAACCAACCAGCCAGCTAACCAGCCAGCCAACCAGCTAACCAACCAGCCAGCCAACCAGCTAACCAACCAACCAACCAGCCAGCTAACCAGCCAGCCAGCTAACCAACCAGCCAGCCAGCCAGCCAGCCAGCTACTACCTAGACAGGTTGGATCATCGCTGCAAGTGCGGCCTCTACTCCGTCAGCATCGTCGCGTGGTTAGTGTCCAGGATAATGCCCTTCGAAGTCGGCTCAATCACGTGAGTCTCGAGACTACCTTTCCTCCCCCCAACCTCCTCCCCACCCCCCCACCCTTCACCACTCCCTGCGGGGTTCGGGAGGTGTGGCGCGCGCAGCCATCTTGGTACTGGGTGGCGGCCATCTTGGCCCAGCCTCGCACCCCGTCACAGGAAATCAGCTTGACGCAATGCATGGCGGGTGTTGAGGCAAGATTGGGAGGGGAGACAATCCATTTAGGGGAGCCACGTGGGCCGCAGCCCCGCTACTACACTCTTCCTCAACTTTCTCCGCGTTCGTCCCTCGGGGTTTTTATGGGGCGGGGGGATGGGGGGGGGCGTGGAGGGGGGGGGGGTTGGGGGGGGAAACATAGGGATGGGAGGGGCTGGGCAGTATTCAGGTTGTGTGTGAGAGAAAGACACGCTCTTCAGATGGGTTTTCTTCTCTCCTTTTTTTTTTTTTTTTTTTCTTGTCATTGTATATTGTCCCACTTCTGCTATCAGTTTCTCTTTTGGAGATAATGTCATCATATTCATATCTTTCTAGTACCCACTTCTGCTGACAATTTCTCTTTTGGAGATAATACTAATGTCCTGTCATCACATTCATATCTTTCTGGTACCCCTTCTGCTGTGAATTTCTCTTTTGGAGATAATGTCATCATATTCATATCTTCTAATACCATGATAATCTCATTGTATTTCATATTTTTCCTGTTCCCACTTCTCCTACAAATTTCTCTTTTGGAAATAATGTCATTGTATTATGTATTTTTCCTGTTCCTACTTCTGCTGACAATTTCTCTTTTGGAGATAATGTCATTGTATTTTGTATTTTTCCTGTTCCCACTTCTGCTATGAATTTCTCTTTTGGAAATAATGTCACTGTATTTTGTCTTTTTCCTGTTCCCACTTCTGCTATGAATTTCTCTTTTGGAGATAATGTCATTGTATTTTGTATTTTTCCTGTTCCCACTTCTGCTATGAATTTCTCTTTTGGAGATAATGTCATTGTATTTTGTATTTTTCCTGTTCCCACTTCTGCTGACAATTTCTCTTTTGGAGATAATCATAATGTCCTGTCATCACATTCATATCTTTCTGGTACCCCTTCTGCTGTGAATTTCTCTTTTGGAGATAATGTCATCATATTCATATCTTCTAATACCATGATAATCTCATTGTATTTTATATTTTTCCTGTTCCCACTTCTCCTACGAATTTCTCTTTTGGAAATAATGTCATTGTATTATGCATTTTTCCTGTTCCTACTTCTGCTGACAATTTCTCTTTTGGAGATAATGTCATTGTATTTTGTATTTTTCCTGTTCCCACTTCTGCTATGAATTTCTCTTTTGGAGATAATGTCATTGTATTTTGTATTTTTCCTGTTCCCACTTCTGCTGATAATTTCTCTTTTGTAGATAATGTCATTGTATTTTTTCTGTTCCCACTTCTGCTATGAATTTCTCTTTTGGAGATAATGTCATTGTATTTTTCCTGTTCCCACTTGTGCTGACAATTTCTATTTTGGAGATAATGTCATTGTATTTTGTATTTTTCCTGTTCCCACTTCTGCTGAGAATTTCTCTTTTGGAGATAATCATAATGTCCTGTCATCACATTCATATCTTTCTGGTACCCCTTCTGCTGTGAATTTCTCTTTTGGAGATAATGTCATCATATTCATATCTTTCTAATACCATGATAATCTCATTGTATTTTATATTTTTCCTGTTCCCACTTCTCCTACGAATTTCTCTTTTGGAAATAATGTCATTGTATTATGCATTTTTCCTGTTCCCACTTCTGCTGACAATTTCTATTTTGAAGATAATGTCATTGTATTTTGTATTTTTCCTGTTCCCACTTCTGCTATGAATTTCTCTTTTGGAGATAATGTCATTGTATTTTGTATTTTTCCTGTTCCCACTTCTGCTATGAATTTCTCTTTTGGAGATAATGTCATTGTATTTTGTATTTTTCCTGTTCCCACTTCTGCTGACAATTTCTCTTTTGGAGATAATCATAATGTCCTGTCATCACATTCATATCTTTCTGGTACCCCTTCTGCTGTGAATTTCTCTTTTGGAGATAATGTCATCATATTCATATCTTTCTAATACCATGATAATGTCATTGTATTTTATATTTTTCCTGTTCCCACTTCTCCTACGAATTTCTATTTTGGATATAATGTCACTGTATTTTGTATTTTTCCTGTTCCCACTTGTGCTGACAATTTCTCTTTTGGAGATAATGTCATTGTATTTTGTATTTTTCCTGTTCTCTTTTCTGCTATGAATTACTCTTTTGGAGATAATGTCATTGCATTTTTCATGTTCCCACTGACTAAGCGCGTTGGGTTACGCTGCTGGTCAGGCATCTGCTTGGCAGATGTGGTGTAGTGTATATGGATTTGTCCGAACGCAGTGACGCCTCCTTGAGCTACTGAAACTGAAACTGAAACTGTTCCCACTTCCGCTGACAATTTCTCTTTTGGAGATAATGTAATTGTATTTTTCCTGTTCCCACTTCTGCTGACAATTTCTCTTTTGGAGATAATGTCACTGTATTTTGTATTTTTCCTGTTCCCACTTCTGCTATGAATTTCTCTTTTGGAGATAATGTCATTGTATTTTGTATTTTTCCTGTTCCCACTTCTGCTGACAATTTCTCTTTTGGAGATAATGTCATTGTATTTTTTCTGTTCCCACTTCTGCTATGAATTTCTCTTTTGGAGATAATGTCATTGTATTTTGTATTTTTCCTGTTCCCACTTCTGCTGACAATTTCTCTTTTGGAGATAATGTCAAATGTAATTGCATTTTTCCTGTTCCAACTTCTGCTGACAATTTTTTTTTTTTTTTTTTTTGGAGATAATGTCATTGTATTTTTCCTGTTCCCACTTCTGCTGACAATTTCTCTTTTGCAGATAATGTCATTGCATTTTTCCTGTTCTCACTTCTACCAATTTCTCTTTGGAGATATTGTCTCTGTATTTTGTATTTTTCCTGTTCCCACTTCTCCTGACAATTTCTCTTTTGGAGATAATGTCATTGTATTTTGTATTTTTCCTGTTCCCACTTCTGCTGACAATTTCTCTTCTGGAGATAATGTCATTGTATTTTGTATTTTTCCTGTTGCCACTTCTGCTATGAATTTCTCTTTTGGAGATAATGTCACTGTATTTTGAATTTTTTCCTGTTCCCACTTGTGCTGACAATTTCTATTTTGGAGACAATGTCACTGTATTTTGTATTTTTCCTGTTCCCACTTCTTCTCTCCCTCTTTTTCCTTCTTTGTTTTTCCTTGCTTCTTCTTCTCCCTCTCTTCTTCCTTTTCTTTTTCGTCTTCTTCTTCATCCAGTTTGTCCAGGTGTTTAAATTGTCTGCGTGTTTGTATGCTCGTTTTATGGAAATGTCAAACTGAATTTTAGTATTAAAAAAAAAACAAAAAAACATACATCACAAATCCCAGACACATAGGCCTACATATCCCCGTCGGTAAAGTTATGATTATCTACAATTTGAACAACAACAACTACTACAACAACAATAATAATAATAATAATAATAATGATGATAACAATATCAATAATCATAATGATAATGTGAAGACAGAGAAAGCGGAATTAGCAGGGAATCTGACATTTAAACTGTCGAGGGATGAAATCAGTTTTTGTTGTTGTTAAGAATGTCCGAAAAACCACCATCATTTACAATAGACATTCTAAGTAAATACCGGGCACCTTCGGCAATTTTCTGTTTATGAAATTTATTTCGTGCTTCGAAGAAAACATCGTCTCAACATCTAAATTAATTAAGTTAATAAAAATCGGGAATGGCTCATCTGTGGAGCATACACTTTAGCTTGCTGACATTTGATTTTCTGAGTGTGTGTGTGTTTGTTTTTGTTGTTTGTTTTTTGTTTGTTTGTTTGTTTGTTTAATTTTTTTTTTAATTCTATGCCTATTTCGTTTGAAATGTTTTGACAGAAGTTGAAATTCGACGTGTTTAATGTATTGTTATTGTATCCTTCAAACAAGCATTAAAACGCTTTGAATCTTGAATCGTTTTTTGGCGTTGTTTGCAATGATTTTGTTTTACATATCTTTTGAACCCCTCTTTGTAACACACACATTTTGAATAGATATGTAGTTATTTGCATGCAAGCCCATTTCAACGGGTGTTTGAATTGTTATTGTCAATACTGATCTAAAAACCAAATACACATTTTGAATAGATATGTAGTTATTTGCATGCAAGCCCGTTTCAACGAGTGTTTGAATTGTTATTGTCAATACTGATCTAAAAACCAAATACACATTTTGAATAGATATGTAGTTATTTACATGCAAGCCCGTTTCAACAGGTGTTTGAATTGTTATTGTCAATACTGATCTAAATACCAAACTCGGATATTGATCTGCCTCGTATACGCGCACGTGGTTATTTGTGTGTGTGTGTGTGTGTGTGTGTGTGTGTGTGTGTGTGTGTGTGTTGTAAGGGTTGATATGTTGCACCGTACTGCATTTACTCTTGACACGACAATCTGATTCAAATACTCCTCTCTGTCTAACACTGTCAATTCAGAAGGAAAATGTTGGAGGGAGAGAGAGAGAGAGAGAGAGAGAGAGAGAGAGAGAGAGAGAGAGAGAGAGAGAGAATTGTTTGGAATAAATACATGCTCGTCTTTCAGAAAGATTTTTTTTAGATATATTTTTTTATTCAGTTTTTCCATTTGTGTAACATACCCCCAAAGCTAAGCAAAGTTAAGTTGATATTTGCTGCACATTTTAGTTGCTGTTTTTCCTTCCACAGCTGGGTGGACGGAACGTGAATGGAGGAGGGAAGAAGAAAGAGAGGGGGGAAGGGACAGACATATGTGATGGTGCATGCGGAAATCATGGATAATGGTCAAAATTCACAAAAATGATATTATTCTTTTATCTGAAAGTAGAGAGAATTCTGAATAACACACAGAAAACAGAATTCAAGTATCCTTATTAGTTTCTGAGATACATGCATTTGAGTCTCATGATGATCACAAACGTACTTCTGAGAAAACTGGGGCAGACGAGTTCGCTGTTTCCCACTCTTGATCACCACTTCCCAACGGGAAAACATCAAAATAAAGCACTAATACTTTATATTTCTTTATAATACTTGGAAATTTAATAGAAAAAGAATCATAGAATCTGACTTACCAAAACACTCAAATTTGATATTTTCACCCCTTGTCACTTTCACAACGTGTTGCGTGAAATTTACTCCAGCGACTTATCCATGATTTTCGCGTGCGGCGTCACGTATGTGTGTATGCGTGAGCAACAATCCACACCATTATCATTTGTCTCTTGTTTGAAATGAATGAATGAAAATTTAATGAATAGATAAATAAACAAACAAAAATTCAATGAATAGAAAAACAAATCAACCAACTTATTGACGTTCTTTAACTCTTTCCATACGAACGGCGAAAGAGACGACGTTAACAGCGTTTCACCCCAATTACCACCATCAAAATATTGCAAGTGGAAGGCTCTTATACTGAAGAGGTGAATGTTGACAAAGAATACCACAATTCTGACGACGGAAGCTAAAGGTTGGGTCATTCAGACGTGTACGGCTTGTTGTGACATAGCTCTCAACGGTACTACACTAAACTGTGTCACCCTCGGTGAGTGTATCCAGTCAATTCTGACAGTTTGCTCTGTTACAGTGACAACAACAAGACTCAGCATCATCATCATAATCATAATGATGACGAGCAGAAGATGAACAAGAACGACAAGAATCATCATCATCATCATAATCATAATGACGACGAGCAGAAGATGAAGAAGAACGACAAGAATCATCATCATCATCATAATCATAATGATGATGAGCAGAAGATGAAGAAGAACAAGAATCAACATCATCATCATAATCATAATGATGACGAGCAAAAGATGAAGAAGAACGACAAGACTCAACATCATCATCATAATCATAATGATGACGAGCAGAAGATGAACAAGAACGACAAGAATCAACATCATCATCATAATCATAATGATGACGAGCAGAAGATGAAGAAGAACGACAAGAATCATCATCATCATCATAATCATAATGATGACGAGCAGAAGATGAACAAGAACGACAAGAATCATCATCATCATCATAATCATAATGATGACGAGCAGAAGAAAAAGAAGAACGACAAGAATCATCATCATCATCATAAACATAATGATGACGAGCAGAAGATGAAGAAGAACAAGACTCAACATCATCATCATAATCATAATGATGACGAGCAGAAGATGAAGAAGAACGACAAGAATCATCATCATCATCATAAACATAATGACGACGAGCAGAAGATGAAGAAGAACAAGAATCAACATCATCATCATAATCATAATGATGACGAGCAGAAGATGAAGAAGAACAAGAATCAACATCATCATCATAAACATAATGATGACGAGCAGAAGATGAACACCAACAACAAGAATCAACATCATCATCATAATCATAATGATGACGAGCAGAAGAAGAAGAAGAACGACAAGAATCAACATCATCATCATCATCATAATGACGACGAGCAGAAGATGAAGAATAACGCAGATTTCTAAAGTGCCCAGGAAAAGAACACGCTTCCGTCGGGAATATTTCGTCGGGACTCCCCGATTATTTTTAGCCGTTTTTTCTTGGTCACCAAAATAACAAAAATATCGTAGTGGAAATCGCCTGATGATGTGATCGAACTCTGCCGAAAAGTTGTCCGAAGAAAATCCATGCACACCCAAAAAAGGTAGTTACGGTAGTTGGCTGCCCATTACGTCATATAACCTTTTTTTCCCGCTCTGCAAGCGACGAAAGGTTCCCGACGGAAGCGAGTGCACAATCTCCCTATCGAGCCCTGCCGTGTCTTACGTAGACATACCGCGTAGAATAAATGAAACGACATGTAAACGTTTGTTTCAATGACGGCTACAGATAAAAATCTGTGCAGCACGTAAACATAAGGGAGATGGTGCACACGCATTCGTCGGGAGTAAGAGTATCAGTAGCTCAAGGAGGCGTCACTGCGTTCGGACAAATTCATATACGCTTGTCCACATCTGCCAAGCAGATGCCTGACCAGCAGCGTAACCCAACGCGCTTAGTCAGGCCTTGAGAAAAAAAAATAAGAAAAAAGATAATAATAATAATAATAATAATAATAAATAAATAAATGAATAAATAAATAAAAATAAATAAATAAATAGAAATAGAATAAAAAGACAATAATGATGATAGATAAGCAAATAAATGTAAAACATGCAGACACACATTCACACATACACATGCATAACAGATTTGCAACAAACAACAACAACAATAATAATAATAATTGATACTTATATAGCACACTATCCAGAAATCTGCTCTAAGTGCTTTACAAAAACACTTTTGTTAACATAAAGCATTACACACACCAAAATGTGACTAAACACACACACACACACACACACACACACACACTATGCATACATACATTTTAACATACACGTGTACCGAACAGCTGCGTTCAACACATACGCACACATAGGCACGTACAAACATACATAAACATGCAGTGTCACAGATATGAAAGCACAAACAGATACGCATAAACGTACACGAGCCCTCACACACACACACACACACACACACACACACACACACACACACACACACACACGTACGCACGCACGCACACACACACTTATACAATCACACACACACATACTGCCTCACACAGAATAAAGTATAAGATCAGCACTCCATGTTATAAATGTATTCACAAATCTGCCCCTTCCAATCTCTGTGGCTGCCTTCACCTCTACACTCCATCTCGCTCTCTACGATCGGCTTCGGATCCCCTCTGTTTACGCATACCCAGATTCAAACACTCCAGTGTTGGACGCCGTTCTTTCTCTGTCTCTGGACCTTGCATTTGGAATGAACTTCCTCTTTCGCTTCATCAGGTTTCTACACTCAGCTCTTTCAAGTCTGGCCTTAAAACCCACCTCTTCACAAGATAGCCTCCCTCCCCTACCTCTTCCTTGTCTTCAGTTTCTCCAGTTTTAGAGTTGTGCATACGTGTGAATGACTGGTGTGAAAGCGCTTAGATTTGTCTCTGCACAAGATTCAGCGCTATATAAATACTATCATTAGTAGTAGTAGTAGTATACGCCCATATCCTCCCCCGCCCATGCACTTCCGCACGTTCCAATATTCCGTTGCTCCCACAACACACACACACACACACACACACACACACATACATACACGCACGTGCACAGACCTCTCCTGACACATATGTAAACTTAAACACTCGCGCACGCACACACGCACGTGCACACACACACACACACACACACACACACACACAAAAAGTCATATGACGTCATGGGCAGCCCACTACCGAAACTAGCTTTTCTCGGTGTGCACTGCCTTTCTTCGACAACTTTTCCGCAGAGTTCGATTACATCATTTTATTTCCAGAGACTGAACCAACCAAAACAAAACAAAAAAAAAAGGTCTTTAGAACTCAAGACATCCGTACACAGCATTTCAAAAGAAAGCAACGAAGTAAGTTTATTACTTAACAATCTTTTCTTTTTCGTTTTCTTTTTTTGATAGATTCCTTCGATCGAGATCTGGCGTGAACAAATGACAGAAAGCAGATGACGTACGTAATCACCTTGGAACCTTTGCCTTGAAACGGAATTTATATTATAGATCCCGTCGACAGTTGTCCAAAACAACAATTTCCGCTTCCCTCAATTTCACAAAGACATGAAACAGTATGCGTGGTGATGATAAAATGATGATTCAAACTGATATTCGGTGTGTCAAGTCTCTCCATAATCGAAGCCATATGAGGCTCTGTGTTGAATTTTAAATAGATCAGTTCGAATACTTCATGGCAGAGATTTGACAAGAAACTCTCAAAATAAACATATAAGATCAAAGCAAATAACTGCATCTGTCTGTCATCAACCGTCTTCCGGGATCTATCATTGACAGTCAACAGGTATATATAAATTACATATATATATATTCATTTCTATCTGTCATTGATAGTCCACAGAGATCCATCTATCATCGACACTCCATTGGGATCTATCATTGACAGTCCGCAGGGATCCACCAAGAACACTCCATAGGCATAACTCTATTATTGACAGTCCATAGGGATCCACCAAGAACACTCCATAGGCATAACTCTATTATTGACAGTCCATAGGGATCCACCAAGAACACTCCATAGGCATAACTCTATTATTGACAGTTCACAGGGATCCACCAAGAACACTCCTTAGGCATAACTGTATTATTGACAGTCCAAAAGGATCCACCAAGAACACTCCATAGGCATAACTCTATCATTGACAGTTCACAGGGATCCACCAAGAACACTTCATAGGCATAACTCTATCATTGACAGTCCACAGGGATCCACCAAGAACACTTCATAGGCATAACTCTATTATTGACAGTTCACAGGGATCCACCAAGAACACTCCATAGGCATAACTCTATCATTGACAGTCCACAGGGATCCACCAAGAACACTCCATAGGCATAACTCTGTTATTGACAGTCCACAGGGATCCACCAAGAACACTTCATAGGCATAACTCTATTATTGACAGTCCACATGGATCCACCAAGAACACTTCATAGGCATAACTCTATTATTGACAGTCCACATGGATCCACCAAGAACACTCCATAGGCATAACTCTGTTATTGACAGTCCACAGGGATCCACCAAGAACACTCCATAGGCATAACTCTGTTATTGACAGTCCACAGGGATCCACCAAGAACACCCCCATAGGGATAACTCTGTTATTGACAGTCCACATGGATCCACCAAGAACACTCCTTAGGCATAAAACTATTATTGACAGTCCACAGGGATCCACCAAGAACACTTCATAGGCATAACTCTATTATTGACAGTTCACAGGGATCCACCACGAACACTCCATAGGCATAACTCTATTATTGACAGTCCACAGGGATCCACCAAGAACACTCTTTAGGCATAACTCTGTTATTGACAGTTCACAGGGATCCACCAAGAACACCCCATAGGCATAACTCTATTATTGACAGTCCACAGGGATCCACCAAGAACACGTCATAGGCATAACTCTATTATTGACAATCCAAACGGATCCACCAAGAACACTCCATAGGCATAACTCTATTATTGACAATCCAAAGGGATCCACCAAGAACACTCCATAGGCATAACTATCATTGACAGTCCACAGGGATCCACCAAGAACACTCCATAGGCATAACTCTATTATTGACAGTTCACAGGGATCCACCAAGAACACTCCTTAGGCATAACTCTGTTATTGACAGTTCACAGGGATCCACCAAGAACACTCCATGGGCATAACTCAATTATTGACAGTCCAAAGGGATCCACCAAGAACACTCTTTAGGCATAACTCTATTATTGACAGTCCACAGGGATCCACCAAGAACACTCCATAGGCATAACTCTATTATTGACAGTCCAAAGGGATCCACCAAGAACACTCCATAGGCATAACTCTATTATTGACAGTCCACAGGGATCCACCAAGAACACTCCATAGGCATAACTCTATTATTGACAGTCCACAGGGATCCACCAAGAACACTCCATAGGCATAACTCTATTATTGACAGTCCAAAGGGATCCACCAAGAACATTCCATAGGCATAACTCTATTATTGACAGTCCACAGGGATCCACCAAGAACACTCCATAGGCATAACTCTATTATTGACAGTCCAAAGGGATCCACCAAGAACACTCCTTAGGCATAACTCTATCATTGACAGTCCAAAGGGACCTAGTTATCGTCAACAATGCACAGAGATCTATCATCGTCAGTCCGCAGGGACCTCCTCTATCGTCAGCAGTCCTCAGGGATCTATCAACATTAGACTGCCGGGCGACCCCACACACGATAGAAAAAACCCTGCACTGCTGCTGAGTCACTGTGGACATGTTCACACCACGGCTGCCCGTTGTGCGTCAGCATGTCTGTGTTTTAATTTTTTTTTTTTTTTTTTAACGAAAAATAAAAACCTGCTGACAGAAGTAATCGCTTCGTCGTAATGCCAGACTAAGTGAATGACACCCCTGAATTGGAGACACCACCGCCCCCGCCACATACACGCACGCACACACACACACACACACACACACACACACACACACACACACACACATCTGCCAGGCACCGAAGACTTTACGACAAACATACCACTGACTGAGAAATAAATAAGTTAGACCTCACCGTGAGATCAAGAATTTGGGACTTTATTCCTGACTGGAGGAGGGGGAGGATGTGACCTGATGATACCGCTATGACGTCCTGTGAGGTTTGAGACAAGGCTTGCACTGCACGTCCTTTTATAAAACATCCTGGCATCAACCAGGCCCGAGAGACACAGACACCTGCAGACGTGGTCACGGGAAAACTGAGCAACACCAAAGATGTAACCATGAAGGAGATAACATCGACTGTCTGCTCTCTCTCTCTCTCTCTCTCTCTCTCTCAGGCCATGAAAAACATGATTCTGGATGTGGTAAAGGCCACGAGCCGAAAATTCCCACAATGATATGCCTCTGCTGGGATTCGAACCCACGTCCAACAGGTGCCAGTCCGTGATGTTAGAGACCCTCTTCAACAGGACGGCTGATTATATGTACTAAAGAACATGGTTTAGTCTCCCCAATGTTCTGGGCGAGTCATAATATTGCTCAGTTGGTTGGTGTCTTTAGAATATTTTATTTTAATTCTGTTTTACTTTAATTGTTAAAGAAAGTGGGGGGAGGGGGGGGTACAGTCAGATGGGATCAGGGTGGAGGACAGGTGCACACTCACTCTCTACCCATACTGAAATCAGTCTCACTAAAGGGAAGGTGTTGTAAAGTGTTCACAAACAATAAGCAGCATACCTGAAACACACGAAACGCAAACCCAGGTGGGGTTGTTGTGTGTGTGTGTGTGAGTGTGTGTGTGTGTGTGTGTGTGTGTGTGTGTGTGTGTGTGTGTGTGTGTGTGTTTTTATGATAAAAGCTGGGTATCACTGCCATGAAAGCATGACGAAACACACACTTCAATATGTCATCAGACCAAAAACAAGTCCCTGCTTATATCAACACCTTTCACCACATGTCACGAACAACTGGACTCACCACCATCACACATTCATACATACATACATACATACATGCATACATAATTGCATATATACTGAGCGTTAAATCGTTCAGGTGGTGTCTTTTGATTAATGTCAGATATCCTCGCCCTTTTGTTTCTCTGGTGCTGAGTCAATATTGTGGTGGACACGTGTTCTGTTTGTTTCCCGTGTCAGGGTAATCTTCACACAACGAAAGAAAGAAGACAAGAAGCAACTGGGGGGGGGGGGGGGGAGTGGGGGGGGGGAGGAAGGGGAGTAAAATAAAACAAATTGCGAATTAGATTTAAACAGAAACTTTTTTTTTAAACAGCTGTGTATCACGAAAAAAAAAAAAAAAAAAAAAAAGGAGAGACAGAGAACGAAAGAAAAGAAAGAATACGAAAACAATTGATAATGAAAATAAAAAGAAATAATAAAAACAAAAAGTTCTCTAACATTCTGTGCGTGGAAAAACATCATACGCGTTCGCGAAACATCTTACCCCCCACGACAACAACAATCCACCGCTACCATACTGTTCACCGATCTTCTTCCGCTTCTAAAGAAGTTTTCAACCCCACCTTTCACTTCAAATCCCTTACAGGGCCCCGAGCCTGCGCAGTGTCAATGTGTGTCGCCGAGGCAGCAAGGGAGGGGAGTTAAGTCAGTTAGCCAGAAATCAAAGAGAGCGGCTGGAACGGGAACGCCGGTTGGGGGGAGGACAGCGACGGATTTAGGGACTCCTTATTCCATTAACGGCCCGGCTCTGTCGCGCAAGTGGCCGCGTCTCGGCAAATCAAACATCACAAGCCCCGAGTCTCGGCTAAGCCTCAATCCTGCGCTAAGTTTGTTCGAGTAATGAGACGGTGCTGAAATTCGATTTGATCGCCACACGCGGCCTGCAATAATTGCTAGCGATTCCACTGCGCGGCCTGGCCTCGGTGACAGCAGCTTCACTGACGCACTGAGGATCGAGGCCAGATGGGGGTGGTAGAAGGTGGGGGTGCGGAGGGGGGGACTGGGTTGGGGTACTGAGTGGGGGGGGTGTGGGGGTGGAGTTGAAGAAGTGATAACTGACAATGGTTTTGTGTTTGTCTGGCCGTCTTTGAGAGGTTAACTTCCCCACGATGTCAACCATAAGCAGGGCAATCGTTGCATGCGACACTGCCAGCTTGCTAGACAGAGAGAGAGAGAAGGAGAGGGAAGAAGAGGAGGAGGAGAGACAGCGAGATTAGTGTAGGCGGAGAGATGGAGGCAGAGACAGAAAAAGGTTAGAGAACGAAGCGAAAACAGGATTCGGATTCGGATGTTGTTTGGTTGTGTTTTTTTTGGTTTTTTTGGTGTTTTTTTTTAAGTCCTTTGCCCCTTATGAAGGGGTGGTTTGTAAACTTATTTCGAAATCATTACAAGACATACAGAATGTGATACAATTTCAGTTTCAGTTTCAGAAGCTCAAGGAGGCGTCACTGCGTTCGGACAAATCTATATACTTGACTTACTTGACTTATGCCTATAGCTCCGCTCGGGAACAAAGGGCCGCAACAGCACTCCTCCAACGGACACGGTTTGGGGCGATCCTCTTTATCTGGGCCCACGTCATTCCGGCTGCCTTCACTTCAGTGTCCGTACTTCTTCTCCGAGTCTGCCTGGGTCTGCCAACTTTGCGTTTGCCTTGGGGGTTCCAGTCAAGTGCCTGGCGAGTGATGTTGAGTGGTGACTTGCGCAACGTGTGGCCTATCCACCCCCACTTTCTCTTTTTGATTTCTTCTTCTATGGGTGCTTGTTTGGTTCTGTCCCAGAGGTCTTCATTTGAGATGATTTCAGGCCACCTGATGTTCAGGATGTTGCGCAGGCATCTGTTGACAAATGTCTGGAGTTTGTTCCTGTTGGTCTTGGCAGTGCGCCATGTCTCTGAGCCGTACAGCATGACTGACTTGACGTTGGTGTTAAATATTCTGATCTTGTTGTGAAGTGAGAGGGCTGAAGATTGCCAGATGGGTCGGAGAGTTCTGAAGGTGTGTCTCGCTTTATTGATGCGGCTCTTGATGTCATCGTCTGCTCCACCATCATTGCTCACTACGCTGCCCAGATATGGGAACTTTTCCACTTCTTTGATCTCTTCCTGCTGTAATCGGACTGGGTCTTGCTGCTTGTTGTTGATGCGTAGGATCTCTGTCTTTCCGATGTTGATCCTGAGGCCGGTCTTCTCTGCCTCTATTGCGACGCGGTCTAACTTTTCCTGTGCGTGTTGTTTCGTGTGGGAGAGGAGACTGATGTCGTCCGCGAAGTCGAGGTCTTCCAACTGTTTGGTGAAGGTCCACTGGATGCCGGTCCTCTGGCCTGCTGTGGATTGCCGCATGATCCAGTCCACCACCATCAGAAAAATTGTCGGAGACAATAGGCAGCCCTGACGTACACCGGTTCGTACCTGGAAGGGGTCAGTCAGCTTTCCCTCGTGTATGACTTGGCAGGTGGCGTCCTTATACAGTTGCTGGATGATGGCAATATATTTTAGAGGAAAGCCGTAGTGCTGCATTAGTTTCCATATCACCTCCCTGTCCACGCTGTCGAACGCCTTCTGGAAGTCCACAAAGACGCTGTACAGGGAGGTCTGCCACTCCAAGGACTGTTCAATAATAATTCTCATGGTGGCAATGTGGTCCGTGCAGGATCTGTCTTGACGGAAATCCATATACGCTACACCACATTTGCCAAGCAGATGCCTGACCAGCAGCGTAACCCAACGCGCTTTGCAAGGCCTTGAGAAAAAATAAATAAAATAAAATAAAATAAATAAATAGATAAATAAATAAATAAATTACTAACTAAATAATAACAATATAATAAATAAATAAATAAATAAATAATAATAATGAATATAAAATGAATAAATAGATAAATAAATAAATAAAAGAAAGAAAGAAAGAAAGAAATAAGACAACAATGATGATAATTAAGCAAATAAGTGTAAAAAAAAATGTGATACAACATAATGAAACAATACATGAATTGATAATCAGGTACAACGTAGTGACTGGGAAAACAGGGAACCCCAGAGAAAGAAACACTTTACTCAAGATCAAATACACGCGCATGCAAACATTCTACATGTTGGAATGCCGGAGAGAAAAAGAAGACGTCATCAGTTTTTGTTATCTTTTACTCATGTTTAATTCATTTCTTAATAAGCACTTTTCCAGATCTGTTCTTCGAGGGAAGAAGAAAATTAAATAAATAAAGAAAGTAAGATGAAAGGAAGACAGAGACACACAGATAAGTATATAATTATATGATTATATATTGTTTAGCGTGTAACATAGGCACACATCACAGTTATATACGAGTACATGACCCAAACTGGCCATCCACATTTTACCCTTTTGTTTTTTACTCACGTGCGTAAACAGTCTGAGTCTTTGTAATAACCCGGTCTTTCGGTTGTCAATGTGTGTGTCTGTGTGTGTGTGTGTGGTAAACTTTAATTCATTTTCTTTGTCTGCAATACCAAATTTGGATTAAACACAGAGAAAAAGTTCTTTACGCTCATACCAATGATAGGTTATAAGTCTTCCGGATAAAGCCGTCTTTTCGGATTCTGAACGGTTTATTTCGTTCAGGCTCCGGACTGAGGTTGAGGCGATGGCAACACCTCCTTTACCATGAACTTAAAAGAATTCTTGAATAGTCGAGATGCATCAAAATAACATGATTTAAGCAGTGTTATCAGCTCGTATAATCAATTCATCGCGCGATTAAAGCATAAGTTTAAACATCAGTTTGGATGCTAGTGGTCAGATACATTTTTGTCCTGTGGTAAATATCTAACACAGAACACATTTTTAATGATTCTCTCTCTCTCTCTCTCTCTCTCTCTCTCTCTCTCTCTCTCTCTCTCTCTCTCTCTCTCTCTTGATTTGTTTATTGGAAAAATATGTATCACAATATTGAGTATTGAAAGCCTTTCCTCTTCTTGTTTTTTTGTTTGTTTGTTTGTTTGTTTGTTTTTTTTTTGTTTTGTTTTTTGGTTGTTTTTGTTTTGTTTTTTGTTGTTTTTTGTTGTGTTTTGTTTTGTTTGTTTGTTTGTTTGTTTATTTGTTTGTTTGTTTTTTTATTGTGTTTTTTTTGTTTTGTTTTGGTTTGGTTTTGTTGTTGTTGTTGTTGCTTGTTTGTTTGTTTGTTTATTGTTTGTTTGTTTGTTTGTTGTGTTCTCGTTTTTTGTTTGTTTGTTTTGCTTTGTTTTGTTTTTCTTTCTCATGTAACCCACAAGAATTTTTGATTGATTAATGAGTATTTGAAGCTATTGTTTTTTGTTGTTGGTTTTGTTTGTTTTGTTTTTTTTTGTTTGTTTGGTTTTTTGGGGTTTTTTTTTTTTTTTTTTTTTTTTTGCACATACTTACTGTCTCAGAGGCATAGTTTGTAAGTGGGAGGATTGCGTCTCTATTTATTGCCCCCATCATGCTAAACAGCCCCCCCCCCCGCCCCCCCCTCCTCTCTCTCTCTCTCTCTCTCTCTCTCTCTCTCTGCTGAAGCTGTATTGAATTGGTTACAGTGGGTATTTTTCGCACTTCTCTGTATCCTTTGCAGTTGAACAGAAAATGTTGGTTGTTTTGTTTTTTTATCTTCTGGGCTTTCGCCAAATGTTGGGAAAGAAGATGTAGCAGCTACGTGTGTATGGAACCATCTGTTGTTGGCATTCAGTTCTAGTGCTCACAATCTAAGCCTGGCAAGGTGAATTTGATGTCATTTATTTGTTATGACTTTAATACCCTTCTCTGTTTGGAATACCCATGTGAACGAATAGAACCAATTAAATCAATCGTTGTTTTTTGTTTCTCTGTGCCAGTTTTGTTTGTTAAATGCTATTAGTCTATCTTTAATTCCGACATAAAACCGTTCTCATGCCTTACTCCTTGGCACATCCAAAGAAGTCCCAGACACTGTTGTGTTAAGGTTTTCTTGGTGTGGAAAACCCAGTTCTGTTAGCCCTTCTTCTCCTGCGGCAGCATCTTGTATGCTTCCCCGGATAGCCGTGTTGTTTGCAGCTTTGTCAGTTTGAGCTAGTATTTTATGTATTTTACAAGTGATTTGATTCACAACGGATACGTGCAGTTTGGCCATATATTATCGTGTTTGATAAGTGTAATGGGACACCAAGAAACCGCCTGGTTGTAAAAGTGTGTGCCTTTTCCATTTACTTATTTATTTAGTATGAGTCCCCATATTTCAGCTCCACAGTTCAAGACTGGTTCAATTTGTGTAACGAAAAATTTCCAAGAAATGACGCACATCAGCCGAAAGTAGTCCCCTTAGGAATTTTGCAATTTGGATAACACCTTCTCCCCCTTTCTTCTTGTTTCATCCCACTCAGACCTCAAAATCATTTTTTTTATAAATAACTTTCCTAAATATTTACATGAAGTGTTTCCCTATCCGCAGAGAACCTTTTTTTTTTCTTTTTTTTTTCATGAGCCGAAAGATGACCTCACTTGCTGAAAACCCTGTTGGTCTTATTGACATTTACTGTTACTGTTGTCTATTTGTTTCAATTGATTAAAGTGTCGAGACGCAAAAACTCTCCACTTCACAATAATTAAAGGTAATAAATCATCCGACGACCTACTGCGCCACTTCGGATCCATGAAATAAAACTTTTTAAGTGTTTTGTTGGGAAAAGATGTACATCTGTAAATGTAAATTTGACAGTGCAGACTTAATTTAACAGCTTTTGAATGTTACTTTTTCTGGCGCTTTTGAACAGAAGAATACAATGCAGTATACCAGAACAAAGTGGCTGTCTTACAACATAATTATTAATCACAACTGTTCCTTAAATATATAAATGTCGAATTGTAACAATATGGATTGTATACCTCAAAGAGCTATTCACGTATGTGATGTGCCTAATATGTGCAGGTTTTGTTCTTTTAATGTTAGATAACTATTCAAATTTGAATATTTATTAGAACTTTTTTTTATAATTTTATAATAATTGTTCTGTTTATTTATTAAGTAATTTATTCGTTGTTTGCTTTTGTTTTTCTTGTCTTTTTTTCTTCTTCTTTGTGTGTTACTGGCCGAACACTCGGCTTATATCACAGATTGACATAAGTTTACAAGTTTACGTTTGGGTCAACAGCAAAGTGAGAGCTGTATTATCAATGGTTTCTCCAGTCAATGGGAAACCATTTACAGCTTAGTCTTTTGTGAAGGACTATGACTCTCAAACTAGGAGGCAAAATTGCACTGGCTCTTAGTGCTGCAGCCTTGTGGGCTTGTTGGCCTTTGGGCCTTTGGGAACCATTCCAACACCGACTGTCCTAAAACCCTCTTGGCCGAGAGAGTGGGGATGTACTTGGGCAAGACACTCTCCACTATAATTAAATTCTAGCCCAAATAGTCGGAACAGCAGTTGCCTCCTCTGCTGTTCTGATGGTCATAGTCGGACACGACTGACTATCATATATATACGTGTGTGTGTGTTACTGTTAAGAAATAGAAATACCCTTGCAGATTTGTCACTGAAGTGCACTGCATTTGCTTAATGTGTTAATGTTGCAATACAATTCTTCTACAGTGAAATGTGTAAATTGTGCACATTTCTGTTAATGATGATGCCGGTATTCAATGAGAGAAAACATAACCATCGATGGAAGGGGACACGAAAACCAAAATAACTTAAAAAAAATAAAAAAATAAAAACCTCGTATGGAGATGTGCATTCTGACCTGTCATTCTGGAACGCGATTGACGGTTGCAGCTTTAATTAAGAAATTCGACCAATCGTGAACAATTCCATTTCTCTGGGGTCAGGATCGAACTCCGAGTGAGCCGAACAATCTCACTGGTCGATCATAACGTGCAGTGGTCGTCAACAGGAAGAGTCTGGTGCAAACGCTAGTTGATATATATATATATATGTATGTATGTATGTATGTATGTATGTATCACAAAAAGTTAAGGGTCACTTCATGCAAGCAGATTTGTTTTTCTTTTTTGTGTTTTTTTTTTTTTTTTTTTTTTGTTGTTTTTTTTTTTGGGGGGGTTGTTTTTGTTTTTTGTGTTGCTTTTTTGTTGTTGGTGTTGTTTGGTTTGGTTTGTGTGTGTGTGTGTGTGTGTGTGTGTGTGTATTGCTGTTGTTGTTGTTTGTTTGTTTGTTTGTTTTAATAATGAAATTATTTCAATCTTACAGTTTGCATATGGTAAACCACTAAACTCATTTCAGTTTTAATGTGCTGTCAAATTCTGTCATTTTCATGCTTGATGTGTTCCTTTCTTACTTCACCAAAGGTATTGTATGAAACAAGCTCCACTGAACACCGAAGCGACTCTGACTGCAGCAGCTGCGGCGGTGCGGGGTTTCCTCCAGTGTGTGGCCTCCCGGCAACCTGACATCGATAGTTCCCTGTGGATTACCGCCAGGCGCTGAGACTGACGAACGGCTGACGAACTCGAGTATGGCTACGTATGAGTGACTCTGGACGAGGGGCTTTGGAAGTTATGAGACGGTGTAGATGATGTAGGAGGAAAAATTAACAGTAATGAATGATAATAAAATATCAAATTACATACAACGATTATTGGGTTGTTGTTGTTTTTTTTAATAAAGACTTTCTAATAAATTGTAATAATTAACAGATGTTTTTACACTCAGCTAAAAACAACAACCAAACTTGCCACAACAAAAGGAACAATCCATTATTTCTTACAGACTTGATTATTTCCCCTTCAGACGTTTTCCTTTCCATCAAGCTGGCTTGAAGACAAATCGGAACAACTTTTCGTCCGCGTTCGGGCAAATCCCGTTCTGACTTGGGATTTCTCCCTCGGCGGTTCCTGGCAGCTGCAAGCGTCTGCGAGTTGTTTCCCAAAGCGGTTCGAGACAGCCCGCGAGCGGCTAATGAGTTTAAACAGGCCTTTGATTTGGTCGCCGAGTCTTGACTGGGGGAAAGGGAGAGGGGGCTGGGTGGGGGAGGGAGGGGTGCGAAGGGATGGGAGAGGGGGTGGGGAGGGGGCGGGGATGGGGGGGGGGGTAAAGGTTTGGCAAGGGAGGGAACCTGACCAAGATGCGACCATCTCTATTCCTGTCACAACTCAGTCACTCCACGCCCCGAGCACGCGCGCTTTTGGGTATTTCAGGGGCTCTGTCAGGGTTTGGTTCAGTGTTTCGACATCCGCTGGAAAAAGTACATACGCACGTATGCTTCTCACTCTTTTTGTATATATATTAATTTGTTTTATGCAAAGTAGCTTATACCTGAATGAGCTGTGCTGTGGAAAATTGGCCATGTTCGAGACAGGTTCGAGGCCCATGTATATATTGTCGATTTCAATACAACGAATAAACGACATCAAAGTAATGATAAACAATTTTGATAGTCCATCAAGAACACCACCACCAACAACAACAACAACAACAGCAACAGAGCAATATGTATCATGATGGCCAAAGGACAAGGGAAATAATAATTGACCTTACAACAACAACAACAACAACAGAGCAGTATGTATCATGATGGCCAAAGGACAAGGGAAATAATAATTGACCTTACAACAACAACAAAGCAATCTGTAACATGATGACCAGCCGCCGTGGCGAAGTGGTTAGCGTCGCGGACTGACGGCTGGGAGGACGCGGGTTCGAATCCCAGCGGAGGTGGGTTTTTCGGCCCGTGGCCGGCTCCTACCCAGAGTTGAGTGTGCTGTGGGCTTAAATGGGGAGACTGGGACCACACAGTCGAGTGTCATCCGCTTCAAGGATGCGTCTTTGGGTGTGTTGCTCTAATTACCTGACCAACACTGCAAGTGTCTGTATCTCTCGGGCCTGGTTAACGCCGGAATATCATTATGACAGGAAGCGTAGAGTACAGCCTTGTCACGCAGTCCCAAACCAAAATGGACCTCTATAGCAACATCGTCATCATCATCGTCATCCTCCTGCTCCTTCATCGTCATCAATATAAACAAAATAGTCTCAAAGTCTGTGGCCTTTCATACCCTGCTCTCATGGTGACCTCAGTTTCGATACCCCTCCACTTCTGTGCTTGGGGTGAGTCCTGTCAATGTCGTCAGTGTCGGCAGATTCATGGGGGGCTGTTGTTTGAGGGACGTGGTGGCGGTCTCCACTCTGGGAGGAACGCTCACTCAGTCTGGCTCCGCGACTAAGCCATTATTGTCGTTAGTAGGGGGCTTAGTAGGTGGTGTCCTAAGTACGTTAAAACAGAACAGGCACCACTGAACACCACCGAAGTGACTCAGCAGCAGTGCAGGGTCTCCTCTGGTGTGTGGCCTCCTGGTGACCTAACATCGATGGTTCCCTGTGGACTGCCGACGCTGGAACTGCGGCGGACGAACCCGGGTGTGGCCGTGTATGGGGGAATCTAAATGAGCGGCGTGGGAGTAATGCCACTGAAACGGTGCAGATGATGGGGCAGCAAAAAAAAAAAAAAAATGTAGCATGATGGCCAAAGATCAGGGGAAATAATCATTGGCCTTACAACAACTGCAACAACAAGAACAACAACAACAGCAACAGAGCAATGTGTATCATGATGGCCAAACTGAGGACAAGGGAAATAATCATTGACCTTCTGGAGAGTGTCTCCCAGTTGTCAACTCTTAACTTGGAATCTTTTCAATCAGCTACATAAAAAAAAGAAATAAAAATTAAATTAAATTAAACAATACGAAATCGAAACAAATTTTTTTTTAAACTACAATACGATTTTTTTGGCGAATGAATGAATTAATTAATAACAATAATAATAATCAGTAATAATAATAAGAAGAAGAAGGTAAAATATGAAATAAATGAAATCAAATGGAAAAACGACAAATTGAAATAAACAGACTTTGCGAAAGAAAAGAAATGTAACGAAATAACGATTGCCAGCCATGCAGGAACAGTGATGTCTGATGAACCAGGTTGGTGACAGGTGTGGGTAGGGAGATGTCAGCCATGCAGGAACAGTGATGTCTGATGAACCAGGTTGGTGACAGGTGTATAGTTGTAGGGAGATGTCAGCCATGCAGGAACAGTGATGTCTGATGAACCAGGTTGGTGACAGGTGTATAGTTGTAGGGAGATGTCAGCCATGCAGGAACAGTGATGTCTGATGAACCAGGTTGGTGACAGGTGTGGGTAGGGAGATGTCAGCCATGCAGGAACAGTGATGTCTGATGAACCGGGTTGGTGACAGGTGTGGGTAGGGAGATGTCAGCCATGCAGGAACAGTGATGTCTGATGAACCAGGTTGGTGACAGGTGTATAGTTGTAGGGAGATATCAGCCATGCAGGAAGAGTGATGTCTGATGAACCAGGTTGGTGACAGGTGTGGATAGGGAGATGTCAGCCATGCAGGAACAGTGATGTCTGATGAACCAGGTTGGTGACAGGTGTGGGTAGGGAGATGTCAACCATGCAGGAACAGTGATGTCTGATGAACCAGGTTGGTGACAGGTGTATAGTTGTAGGGAGATGTCAGTCATGCAGGAACAGTGATGTCTGATGAACCAGGTTGGTGACAGGTGTATAGTTGTAGGGAGATGTCAGCCATGCAGGAAGAGTGATGTCTGATGAACCAGGTTGGTGACAGGTGTATGGTTGTAGGGATATGTCAGCCATGCAGGAACAGTGATGTCTGATGAACCAGGTTGGTGACAGGTGTGGAGTTGTATGGAGATGTCAACCATGCAGGAACAGTGATGTCTGATGAACCAGGTTGGTGACAGGTGTATAGTTGTAGGGAGATGTCGGCCATGCAGGAACAGTGATGTCTGATGAACCAGGTTGGTGACAGGTGTATAGTTGTAGGAAGATGTCAGCCATGCAGGAACAGTGATGTCTGATGAACCAGGTTGGTGACAGGTGTGGGTAGGGAGATGTCAGCCATGCAGGAACAGTGATGTCTGATGAACCAGGTTGGTGATAGGTGTGGAGTTGAAGGGAGATGTCAGCCATGCAGGAACAGTGATGTCTGATGAACCAGGTTGGTGACAGGTGAGGGTAGGGAGATGTCAGCCATGCAGGAACAGTGATGTCTGATGAACCAGGTTGGTGACAGGTGTGGAGTTGTAGGGAGATGTCAGCCATGCAGGAACAGTGATGTCTGATGAACCAGGTTGGTGACAGGTGTATAGTTGTAGGGAGATGTCAGCCATGCAGGAACAGTGATGTCTGATGAACCAGGTTGGTGACAGGTGTATAGTTGTAGGGAGATGTCAGCCATGCAGGAACAGTGATGTCTGATGAACCAGGTTGGTGACAGGTGTGGAGTTGTAGGGAGATGTCAACCATGCAGGAACAGTGATGTCTGATGAACCAGGTTGGTGACAGGTGTGGAGTTGTAGGGAGATGTCAGCCATGCAGGAACAGTGATGTCTGATGAACCAGGTTGGTGACAGGTGTGGGTAGGGAGATGTCAGCCATGCAGGAACAGTGATGTCTGATGAACCAGGTTCGTGGTGCCGTCACGTGGCCGCCTAAGAAGCGAGAGAATCTGAGCGCACTGGTTCGAACCCCACCATAGTTGCCAGAAATTTTCTCCTCCTCCACTAGACCTTCAGTTGAGTGGTGGTCTGAACGCTAGTCGTTCGGATGAGACGATACAGCGAGGTCCCTTTGTGGTGCAGCATGTACTTAGCGCACGTGAAAGAACCCGCGGCAGGAAGAGAGTTGTTCCAGGCAGTTTATATATATATATATATATATATATATATATATATATATATATATATATATATGTGTGTGTGTGTGTGTGTGTGTGTGTGTGTGTGTGTGTGTGTGTGTGTGTGTGTGTGTGATGATATATATATATGTGTGTGTGTGTGTGTGATGATATATATATATATATATATGTGTGTGTGTGTGTGTGTGTGTGTGTGTGTGTGTGTGTGTGTGTGTGTGTGTGTGTGTGTGTGTGTGTGTTGTGATATATATATTTGTGTGTGTGTGTATGTTACTAAAGCATGCATGTAAACCAGTGTGCCTATCCGAGTGGATTTCTTCTGCAGAATTTTGGCAGAGAACAAACATTTTCGTTTCCATGAGGGCCTTGAGGAGGGGAAAAAAGATGAAAAATACATAAACAAAATTAATAGATAGATACGTCATCAAATTGATTAATTAATAGATTAGAATAGTTAAGTAAATAAATCTGTTTTTCTTAATTCACACACACACACACACACACACACACACACACACACACATATATATATATATATATATATATATATATATATATATATATATATATATATATATATAAGAAAGCAAACACTGTACACTGTATTGTATGATAGTCAGTCGTGTCTGACAGTGACCATTAGAAAAGCAGAGGAGGCAACTGCTGTCCCAACTAGATATCTAGGCTAGAATTTGATTATAACGGAGAGTGTCTTGCCCAAGTTACATCCCCACTCTTTCGGCCAAGAGGGTTTTAGGACAGTCGGTGCTGGGATGGTTCCCAAACCGACTAGTCCCCGAGGCTGCAGCACTAAGAGTAAGAGCCAGTGCAATCTTGCCTCCTAGTTTGAGAGTCATAGTCCTTCACAAAAGACTAAGCTGTAAATGACTCCCCAAATAGATAGATAAATGAAAGGAAATGTTAAAAAAAAAAATTTGAAAAAATGAAAATATTTTTTTTAACTGACCAAGTCCCAGGAAGCGGAAGACTATGGACATGGTGTCAGCTCCCCTGTGCACGTCCTCCAGGCGGATAATAAGCATTTGTTCCCGCGGGAAATGCAGCAGCCAGCCCTCCACGAACACCGAGTAAAGTCCCACGTGTATCCGCTTGGTCAGGTTGGACACAGGCAAAGACATACACTTATCTGCTTGGTCAGTGTGGTTGGACACAGGCAAAGACATACACTTATCTGCTTGGTCAGGTTGGACACAGGCAAAGACATACACTTATCTGCTTGGTCAGGTTGGATACAGGCAAAGATGTACACTTATCAACTTGATCAGTCAGGTTGGACACAGGCAAAGACATACACTTATACCGCTTGGTCAGGTTGGACACAGGCAAAGACATACACTTATCTGCTTGGTCAGTCATGTTGGACACAGGCAAAGACGTACACTTATCAACTTGATCAGTCAGGTTGGACACAGGCAAAGACATACACTTATACCGCTTGGTCAGGTTGGACACAGGCAAAGACATACACTTATCTGCTTGGTCAGTCAGGTTGGACACAGGCAAAGACGTACACTTATCCGCTTGGTCAGTCATGTTGGACACAGGCAAAGACATACACTTATACCGCTTAGTCAGGTTGGACACAGGCAAAGACATACACTTATCTGCTTGGTCAGTCAGGTTGGACACAGGCAAAGACATACACTTATACCGCTTGGTCAGGTTGGACACAGGCAAAGACATACACTTATACCGCTTAGTCAGGTTGGACACAGGCAAAGACATACACTTATCTGCTTGGTCAGTCAGGTTGGACACAGGCAAAGACGTACACTTATACCGCTTGGTCAGGTTGGACACAGGCAAAGACATACACTTATACCGCTTGGTCAGGTTGGACACAGGCAAAGACATACACTTATCTGCTTGGTCAGTCAGGTTGGACACAGGCAAAGACATACACTTATACCGCTTGGTCAGGTTGGACACAGGCAAAGACATACACTTATACCGCTTGGTCAGGTTGGACACAGGCAAAGACATACACTTATCTGCTTGGTCAGTCAGGTTGGACACAGGCAAAGACGTACACTTATCAACTTGATCAGTCAGGTTGGACACAGGCAAAGACATACACTTATACCGCTTAGTCAGGTTGGACACAGGCAAAGACATACACTTATCCGCTTGGTCAGGTTGGACACAGGCAAAGACATACACTTATCCGCTTGGTCAGGTTGGACACAGGCAAAGACATACACTTATCCGGTTGGTCAGTCAGGTTGGACACAGGCAAAGACGTACACTTATCTGCTTGGTCAGGTTGGACACAGGCAAAGACATACACTTATCCGGTTGGTCAGTCAGGTTGGACACAGGCAAAGACATACACTTATCCGCTTGGTCAGTCAGGTTGGACACAGGCAAAGACGTACACTTATCCGCTTGGTCAGTCAGGTTGGACACAGGCAAAGACGTACACTTATCCGCTTGGTCAGTCATGTTGGACACAGGCAAAGACATACACTTATCTGCTTGGTCAGTTAGGTTGGACACAGGCAAAGACATACACTTATCCGCTTGGTCAGTCAGGTTGGACACAGGCAAAGACATACACTTATCTGCTTGGTCAGGTTGGACACAGGCAAAGACATACACTTATCCGCTTTGGTCAGTCAGGTTGGACACAGGCAAAGACACACTTATCCGCTTGGTCAGTCAGGCTGGACACAGGCAAAGACATACACTTATCTGCTTGGTCAGTCAGGTTGGACACAGGCAAAGACATACACTTATCCGCTTGGTCAGGCTGGACACAGGCAAAGACGTACACTTATCTGCTTGGTCAGTTAGGTTGGACACAGGCAAAGACACACACTTATCCGCTTGGTCAGGCTGGACACAGGCAAAGACGTACACTTATCCGCTTGGTCAGTCAGGTTGGACACAGGCAAAGACACACACTTATCCGATTGGTCAGTCATGTTGGACACAGGCAAAGACGTACACTTATACCGCTTGGTCAGTTAGGTTGGACACAGGCAAAGACACACACTTATCCGCTTGGTCAGGCTGGACACAGGCAAAGACGTACACTTATCTGCTTGGTCAGTCAGGTTGGACACAGGCAAAGACACACACTTATCCGCTTGGTCAGTCAGGTTGGACACAGGCAAAGACGTACACTTATCTGCTTGGTCAGTCAGGTTGGACACAGGCAAAGACATACACTTATCCGCTTGGTCAGTCAGGTTGGACACAGGCAAAGACATACACTTATCCGCTTGGTCAGTCTGGTTGGACACAGGCAAAGACGTACACTTATCCGCTTGGTCAGTCATGTAGGACACAGGCAAAGACATACACTTATCTGCTTGGTCAGGCTGGACACAGGCAAAGACATACACTTATCCGATTGGTCAGTCAGGTTGGACACAGGCAAAGACATACACTTATCTGCTTGGTCAGGTTGGACACAGGCAAAGACATACACTTATCCGCTTGGTCATGTTGGACACAGGCAAAGACATACACTTATCTGCTTGGTCAGTCAGGTTGGACACAGGCAAAGACATACACTTATCCGCTTGGTCAGTCATGTTGGACACAGGCAAAGACGTACACTTATCCGCTTGGTCAGTCAGGTTGGACACAGGCAAAGACGTACACTTATCCCCTTGGTCAGTCAGGTTGGACACAGGCAAAGACGTACACTTATCCGCTTGGTCAGTCAGGTTGGACACAGGCAAAGACGTACACTTATCCGATTGGTCAGTCAGGTTGGACACAGGCAAAGACGTACACTTATCTGCTTGGTCAGTCAGGTTGGACACAGGCAAAGACGTACATTTATCTGCTTGGTCAGTCAGGTTGGACACAGGCAAAGACGTACCTTTATCTGCTTGGTCAGGTTGGACACAGGCAAAGACATACACTTATCCGCTTGGTCAGTCAGGTTGGACACAGGCAAAGACATACACTTATCTGCTTGGTCAGTCAGGTTGGACACAGGCAAAGACGTACACTTATCTGCTTGGTCAGTCAGGTTGGACACAGGCAAAGACGTACACTTATCCGCTTGGTCAGTCAGGTTGGACACAGGCAAAGACGTACACTTATCTGCTTGGTCAGGTTGGACACAGGCAAAGACATACACTTATCCGCTTGGTCAGGTTGGACACAGGCAAAGACGTACACTTATCTGCTTGGTCAGGTTGGACACAGGCAAAGACGTACACTTCCAATGACGACCGACCAAGTTGATAATCATTGTTGGCGGACGTTGTCATGTTTACCCTCTCTCTCTCTATCTCTTTCTCTCGATCGCTCGTTCGCCTTCTCGCTCGTTCTCGCTCTGTGTGTGTGTTTGTGGTTGTGTGTGTGTGTGTGTGTGTGTGTGTGTGTGTGTGTGTGTGTGTGTGTGTGTGTGTGTGTGTGTGTGTGTGTGTATGAGTGTGTGTATGTATGTGTGTGTGTGTGTGTGTGTGTTTGTGTGTGTGTGTGTGTGTGTGTGTGTGTGTGTGTGTGTGTGTGTGTGTGTGTGTGTGTGTGTGTGTGTGTGTGTGTGTGTGTGTGTCCCAGGGACACAGAGTTAGGAAGAAGTAAAAAAAAAAAAAAAGAGAAAGAGAGATGAAGAGACAGAAACAGAGAGAGACAGGAGAGAAAGAAAATAATAATAATAATATTTTATTTTTATATAGCGCTATAATACAAGCATAAGCAAACTCTAAGCGCTTTACAATCCAATACCTAAAGTGAAACAAGAAAGCATATAAAAAGTAGCAGAAACATAAAACAGAATCATTAGTATTATAAAAACAATGCATAAAACTCACAAAGTAACATACTATCAATACTACAACTGTTACACTCCAACACTCACACTAAAACACACGCACAGACACACACATGATTAAACGGCTGAGATGACAGCAATTTTCACTTAAAATACATACATGTAAAAAGGAACATCATTGTAATCTGCATGCCACAGGTTTTGTAAAAATTGTAAAATAAAATTTTGGGTAGAAAAGGTAAAAGGGGTAAAAATCGGGTCATTCTCCCTTTCGAACCACACCACCACCATCCATCTACCCACCCCCATTCTCTCCACTCTCCCATCACACACACTCACATTGCTATGGGCCTGGGACAACAGCACTATTTGAGTTATGACAAGTATTTTTTAAAGAGATAAGTTTTAAGATTTGCTTTAAAGGTAGATAGATGAGTTGTTTGTCTGAGAGCAATAGGCAGTGAATTCCAAGTTGTTGGCCCGAAGACGGAAAATGACCTCTTTCCACAGGAGTTAAGGAAGTATCGGGGAACAGTTAGCTGGGAGGAATCAAGAGATCTCAATGTTCTGTTTGACAAGTACGGGTTAATATGCTCAGAAAGATATGAGGGTGTGGTATCACAATTCAGGCACTGAAAGCATAGGCAGGCAACTTTATATTCAATTCTGGCTTGAACAGGCAACCAATAAAGTGTCCGCAGGAGAGCAGTAGCGCTCTCTCCCCTTGACTAAGGACGAGTCGAGCTGCACTATTCTGTATTTTCTGGAGCTTGTAGAGTTTATCATTGGGAAGGCCAGCTAAGAGAGAATAACAATAATCTAGGCGGGATAAAATGAAGGCAACAGCAAGTTTGTTGGCGGCATCAACAGACAGGAAGGGGCGGATTTTACTAATCTTACGAAGCTGAAAGTAAAGAACTTTACACAGGTGGTTCACATGAGTTTCCATCGTGAGGGATGAATCGAGGTAAAAACCAAGATTGCGGACAGAACTAGAAAAAGAAATTTCTATACCAGAACAAATGATAGACGTTGTATTTATCTGCTTGAGCTTATTTTTTATTACCAGTCAACATGAGTTCTGTTATGTCGTCATTCATTTTTAGTTTGTTTTGTTTCATCCACTTTGCTACATTTTCTATACCAGTTTTAAATTTAGAAGCTAAACATGGAATTTCAGAGGGAATAGTAGAATCATGCAGTTGAGAATCGTCAGCAAACAGATGATAGTGAGGTACAGACTGTTGGAAGATCAAACTTAAACGTTGTGTGTACATTGTAAAGAGTACATTTCCCAGGACGGAACCTTGTACCCCATATCTGAGCACAGACGGAACAGACTGGTTTCCATTTACAAGGACAGAGTGTGTGTGCGACCTGATAAGTAGGAAAGAAACCATTTCAAAACAGTACCATTGAGTCCGAACACAGCACACAACCTTCTGACCATAATTTCATGGTCTATCGTGTCAAATGCTGCAGAAAGGTCCAGCAGTGACAGAATGGATACCTTGCCTGCATCAGATGCTAGCAACAGGTCATTGACCACACGTAATAAGGCCGTTTCCGTGCTGTGTCCCTTTCTGTAAGCTGACTGAAATGGCTCCAGGAGACTGTGGACCTCAAGGTGTTTCATAAGCTGGCCAAGCACAATATGTTCTAAAACTTTAGACAGAAATGGGAGGTTTAATACTGGTCTATAGTTTTTCAGGTTTTCAGGATCAAGATTAGCTTTCTTCAAAAGGGGACACACCAAGGCATGCTTGAAGGACTGTGGGACAACACCTCAGGTCAAGGATATATTCATGATATTGGTCATAATAGGTAGTAATTCTTCTAAACATTGGTAAAATATATAATGTGGGATAGGATCGAGACTGCATGATTTCTTTGGCATCTTGAGGATGACATCTTTGACCTGTTCCTTGGTAACTGTCTCGAATGTAGTGAACTGTGTTCCATTAAAAGTATCAGATTTGCCAAAATCAGTAGGAGAAACGAAGCTACTTGTAATCATCTCTATTTTAGTAGTGAAATAATCAATAAATTTATCAGCTAGATTTTCAGAAGGTATATTGCCAGGCAGAACAGTTCGGACATCCTTCCCCATCATCTGATTGGCCAAGCAAAACAGAACTCTGGAGGAATCAGCGTCAGTAATTCTGTCGCTCACGTATTTCTTTTTTCGCATCACGGATCATTTGATTTACATTGCGTAAGTGAACATATATCTGCTTGAAAATTTCCAGACCAAACTTTCGCCATTTTCGCTCAAAGAAAAGGGGAGAGAGAGAGACAATTAAAGAGAGAGAGGATGAAAAAAAGGAAAGAAAGAAAGACGATAAATCACCAGGAAAAACAAGGAAATTAGAGAAAGGAACAGCTGTGTGGTTTGAAGTCCCACATTTTCAACCGAAGGTAAGAAACCCAGATTGTGGTAAAAGCAGAGGGAGGACTATTTCGATAGGCTCCCATACATGAACTTAGACAGACCTCCCGTTCACTACCAAGAGGAAGGTTGGGAGGTGGAGGGGGAGAAGGAAAAGGTGGAGAGAAAGAAACAAAAAGAGACAGACAAACAGAGAGTTAGGTAGAAAAGAAAATGAAAAAAAGAGAGAGACAAAGAGTGAAAGGTGGAGAGAAAGAAACAGAAAAAGACAGGTGGAGAGAGAGAGGAGGAGGAATGTTGTTTAATGTCCCGTCACACATATCGGTGATTGAATATTATCAGTTTGAAGGGGTGGGAGATGTTAATGAATGGAGGGTTGGGGGAAACTGGGCAAATGAGGGTGAAATGAGGGTGAAATCTGAAAAAAAAAAAATCTAAATACAGTTACAGGAAATTGCTTAAAGGACTTCGTAAAAGGGAAGTCGTTAAACTGACAAGCAAAACAACTGATAATGAATGCAAAAAGTCACAAACATCAACGTTCTCAGTCACTTGTGAAGACACACTTTCTTGTACATAAGGCTTCATCAAGCTACAGTCAAAAATTATATGCTTAATTGTCAGGTTACTAAAGCATATGCACTTGACATTAGAACAATACTTGGTCCGTAATGAATTTGATAATAGTCTGAGAGCTAAACTCAGAATTGGTCTGCGAACCGGACCAAAGTCTGAGAGAGTCAACTGACGAGGTCTTAGACTTGAATTCAAGCACCTATAAAAGTCTCTTTCTAGGATATTGCTTATTTCCTCGTATGACAATGGGCAATATACTTTTATACTATCTGTATGATTCTTTGCTCCCCTTTTTGCTGCTCTGTCTGCTTGGTCGTTATAAAGGAATCCAGTATGGGATGGTATCCAACAAAAATCAACATTTGCACCCTTCACAAATAGGGAGTGCAATAAATACCTAATTTCAAACAATAAATCTTCTCTTTGATTATTCTCAAAAAGGGGCAAACTTTTTAAAACAGATTTGAAAATCAACACAAAACAGGATATTACTTACTATCATTGGTATATCAACAAGATGATTTAAAGCCATAAGGATGGCCACCAATTCAGCTGTAAAAATTGAATGTCCCTTCCCTAAGTAATATGATTTTTCTGTTTTTAGGCCAGGAATGACAAAAGCAGATTCTGCACTGCTATCATTCAGGACCAAGCCATCAATGTAAACATTTAAATGATAATCAAAATTTTCTTCTAATTCAATTCTGATAGATGCTGCTATTATATGTGGAGATTCTCTTTTTGTTGTGTCAGAAGCACATTTGTTGACGTTTGCTTTTGTTAACTCCCAGGGAGGGACAGGTGGTACCAGAACACGAGGTGCCATATCATGTAAATCAATGTCTGAAGAATTTAAAATATCTGACACATATATGCGAATGGTTTGTAGATTTGAATTATTTTGTGCATTTTTTTGAAAATCAGTATCAGACCTAATGTGGTAGAATACCCGCAAGCTTATTCCTCCAAATCATCCACTGCTCTACATCTCACAATGTATTTAGCAGAACTTAATTTTCTGATTTCATCTAGTGGTAGAATACCCGCAAGCTTATAGGCTTCTGAGGTCTTAGTATGCACAGGTACCCCTAAAGCCAGTTTCACAGCTTTACTGTCAATTATTCGCAGCTTCTTTAGAAACGTCGGTGCAGCAGAAAAGAAGATTTCTTGACCGTAGGTCAATCTTGATCTTAGGAGAGATGTCGATAAATGTAAAAGAATTTTGGAGTCTTGTCCCCAAGGAGAGTGGCTTACAATTTTTAAGAAATTTAAACTAACTGCTTTAGTCACTATTGAATCAATGTGTTTCTTCCAGTTTAGTTTTGAAGAAAATAGGATCCCAAGAAATTTTATTTCCGACTTGAAAAATGTTTCACGTCCTCCCCCAAAAAAACAACAACAACAAAATCCTGGTAGTTTGCTGGGATTATAACCATTATTAAAGAGGATCAGATGTGTTTTTTCTTAAGAAAACTCAAAACCATTAGAGTGCATATAGCTACTCAGTCTATTGAGTTCACCCTGAAAATGTTTCTGTACAGAATCGATGTAATGTAGGCTTGTCCTTTTCCTCAAGGATGTTTGAATCCATACAGCAATATCATCAGCATATTGAGCCAGCTTGGTAGATGATGAAAAGCATGTGTGTAAATCATAAAACATAATGTTGAACAACAATGGAGAAATGATGGAACCCTGTGGGATTCCCATATTTATAGGCCTAGAGGTTGATAGATTTACTCCCACTTTTGCCACAATATATCTCCCACTTAAAAAGGATTTAACATTGTCATTAACATGACCCGACAGACCAATTTGTTTCAGCTTGAATAACAGTCTGCTATGCCATACTCGGTCATAAGCTTTAGTAAGATCGAAGAAGGACGCAAGGATACTTTTTCGCTTAGAAAACTGTTTTTTAATTTGGGTAGTGAGACGGGTCAGATGATCAGTTTTAGATCTTCCTTTCCGGAATCCAGTTTGAGCTGACGGAATTATGTTATTTTTGTCACAGTAATATACCATTCTAATATTTACAATTTTCTCCATGACTTTCCCAACGTGGGCGGTAACCGAAATAGGTCTATAACTCAAAGCTTCTGTTCGAGGTTTACTCTGTTTTAATACAGAAGTTACAGTGGAAGTTTTCACTACCTCAGGGATTTGTCCACATTACCAGCACTTTTGAAATAATGTATGTAATATAAACGTGTCAGGTCAGGGGCATAGCCCTTGCTACTGGTACCATGTAACCCAGTACTACCTGCCACATGTGAAGTCTCCCAACGACGGACCAGGCGGAGGAGGAAACCTTTCCCAACGGCTGTGAAGGCAGAAGAGGATGACCAAAGGGCAGGGGGAGCTCTTATCCTTGGCTGGAAGTCCTCCTAGGAGACGGAACTCTGAAGAAAAAACCTGCACCTGCCGAGGCCGTCCTACGCGTGGCAGTATCTGCACCTGTGGGACTGTGAGCGTCGGTAGGCGAGAGAGTGGGGAAGGGACTGCACAACTCCTCTTCACTAAAAAACAAGTCACCTGTGCTGGTCAGGCAACCAGGCTAATGTCGGAACGAGCTAGCCCTTCAACACCCAGCTTTCCCAAGCCCTGCGGCGATGGAGAAGTGGTAACGGGGACAGGCAGAGGATGCTGCTGGCAGTTCCTGGTCACGACTCTGCACACAGGCGGCCGGCTGTGGGACGATGGTCGTCCGCCGTAGACTGGGGCAGATGCGGCGCCCGTATCCTCCAACAGTGTCAGAGCGGGACGGGGCCGCGTCTGTGGGAAGTGCTGCGCATCCAGAATCGGCTTCTTCTCCCATATGAGGACACACACCGACAGATAAACCTGCCTGCCTAGTCATCCGTCGGTCCGACGGGAGACTCCATCATCATGTAACATAATTATCCAGTTTTCTGGCAAATGGTTTAACATGGTGTAAGATTCTACATCCTTACCAACTGACACATTTTTGTTACTCAACAAATGAATAGCGTTCTTTACCTCCTGTAAAGTTATTACCGAGTTGATTGTATTATCATTTTGTGGGGTAGGATCTCTATATTTGTCACTGATTTCTTCTTCCTCTCTTAATGTCTTTTGTTTATTTGACAAGCTATCCACACTACCTGTGTTAGAATACATACAAACAAATTCTTCAGCCTTCTCTTGAGGGGACAAAAACTCTTTATCTTTCGTTTTAATAGGTTAGTATTGCAGAACAATGCCTGATTTCATTTCTTTCATTTTGGCCCACACTCTTTTCATATCCTTATGGTCAGATACTTCATTCAAACAGAACTGTGGCCAGTATTGTCTTTTTTCTTGGGCTATGACTCTATTCGCCTTGATTTTTGTGAAACACATTTCTTTATGAGCGGTTTCTTTTACATCTTTGTCAGGTACTTTTCCGTGAGTCTTAACCATGTAAGGTATGCTGGTTTCTTTGTATTTACAACCTCGGCACATGTATTATTCCACCAAACATTTCCAGAAAACTGTCACTCCTCTTTGAACATTTTTTGGGAATAGCTATTTCAGCAGCTCCAATAATTGATTTTTGAAAGTTGTTATAAAAAACTTCTAAATCTTCACAAAAAAATTCATTTTCAGATATGTTCGTAAGATAGTTTTGAAATGTTTCCTAGTTTGCGTATTTATAATTGAATTTTGGGATTTCATCTTCTCCGCTGTATTTAGATATGGTACAATCCTTAAAAGACAGTGTGACTGGCACGTGATCACTGCCTAGAGGATCATCCCCAGTATCCCACTGTACTGTTAAAGCTAGAGATGGTGATATGAAGGTTAGGTCAAGTGCCGATGCTCTATGAGCCACATCTGGGATACGTGTAATCCTCCCATCGTTAAGTAAATGCAACGACGAATCAACAATACTGATTTTCAACAAAATCTCCTCCGACGATCCATCTTTCTTTTGAGCAATTTAATGCTCGCAACCAATTTGTATTTTGCTTACTTGGACCTTTGGGATAGTAGACTGACGCAAAATGTAGGATTTGATTATTAGACTTAATGACTACCAAGTTAAACCGATCTCTCAGTCAAAGAAGGCTACTCACTTGCGTAGCTTTCGTCGGCGATCCGGCCGGCTTCTTCAGCAATCTTACAAACGTAGCTGACATCTTTTCAGTATAGTTTGAAATAGGAGATGGATGGACACTTGCGTAATTCAAACCACACTGCACGTAAATAGCTGTACTAATCTTGTCAGAATCCTCGCTTATATGATAAACCGGAGGATAATGATAACCTTTCAGATTCGGTAATTTGTTTTCAGTAACATTTAAGGACAAAAGAAGAATATGATGACAGTTTTCAAAAAGGTAAGCACACAGATTATCAATATTTGTACTCAAAGAGCGGGAGTTCCATTGTAAGACTGATAGATTCCCACATGTTATTTGCAACTTCTTAGTCATTTATCAGCTAGAATGAATCGTAGAACAAATATCATTAGGTAATGAGATATCCGAATTTAAAACAAAGATAACAGTGAATGTGTGTCTTCATGTTTTACATTTATTTGCTTATTTATCATCATTGTTGTCTTATTTATTTATTATTATTATTATTATGACTACTACTACTACCATTTTTCTATATATTATAATTATTCAGTATTTATTTAGAAGTTTATTTACTTATTTATGTACGCTTATCTATTATTTATTCACCTTTTTTTTCTCAAGGCCTGACTAAGCGCGTTGGGTTACGCTGCTGGTTAGGCATCTGCTTGGCAGATGTGGTGTAGCGTATATGGATTTGTCCGAACGCAGTGACGCCTCCTTGAGCTACTGAAACTGAAACTGAGTCACAGAGATCCATTCATGCCATGACAAGATAGGGGACGCAATCAACAGTTTCTAAATTTGTTTGGGTAGAGTGACATCCCATAAGGCGGCAGCACGTTTGTGTCGAGAGGTGGACGAACAAGATGGGGTGGAAAAGGGGGGATGTAATCATGAAGTCTGAGCCCTACGCTCATGTTCTGGCCCATAAATATCGTCTGGAAAGGTGCAGTTACTGTATGCAGAGGTAAATTGGTCATGGAGCATGTTGATATCAGCCTGTCGATGCCATTGTCACACTCTGTGTGTGTGTGTGTGTTTGTGAATATGCACGCATATGTGGGTGTGTTCAAGTTCGCTAAACGTGGCCCATTTTTGTTTATATCATATTTCAGTCATTTGCCATCTAAGTGCATTTAATTGTTTATTCATTTTAGATATCTTTACATATGTTTCTTTTGTTTATTTATTTTCTTCCATTTAATGTTTAAAAAAAAAAAGGGATGTTCTCATGGCTTGACTAGCATTGGGTGTATGTAATGTGTATGTCAGTCATCTACTCCTTTTTTGTCCGCCTTTTTTTTTCTTTCTTTTTTTTTCTCCTTTTTTTAAGCAGATGTGTTGTAGTGTACATGGATCAGTCTGCATGCTTTGATACCTCTTTGAATCTGAAACTGAAACTTTGTCAGTGGCTAGTTGACTGATTCAGAAGGGCTGATTGATGGTTAGTTGGTTAAAGTGAAGGACTGATTGAATCATTGTTTGATCAGGACTGGCTAAGTAACTGATTGATTGATTGATATTCTCCTGAACAGACAGGCCACCATCAAGAAATGCAGTGGCTGTTCAGTGTTACGCTACTGTGGTCGTGACTGTCAGGTATGTTCAGTCATTGTGAGAGGTGATACAGCATTGTTATTTCTGCTGATTCTAGGTAGCTGATATTAGAAATAGTCTTGATAATCATGATGATAATAATAGTAATCAGTGTGCATGTACGTGTGTGCCTTTGTGCTTGAATATGTGCAGTCATATGTGTGAGCCCTAGGCATGTGTGTGTGTGTGTGTGTACGTGTGTGTCTTTGTGCTTGAATATGTGCAATCATATGTGTGTGCCCTAGGCATGTGTGTGTGTGTGTGTGTGTTATCAGTATAACAATGTGTATACATGTGTGCTTGCAGGCATATAAATGTGTGTGTGTGTGTGTCTGTCTGTCTGTCTGTGCATGCGTGTGTTATCAGTATAACAATGTGTATACATGTGTGCTTGCAGGCATATAAATGTGTGTTTGTGTGTCTGTCTGTCTGTCTGTCTGTCTGTGCATGCGCATGCATGCCAGAAAGATCTTTTCCAGTAGATCATTGTATTCAAAAATAAGAACAGTGTGATTACTTGGAGGTGTGTGTGTATTTGTGCATGCATGCTCACACATGTATGCATTCCTCAGAAAGGCCTGTCACAGCACATGAAGTGTGTTCAAAGATAGCGATGATGGTGTTATTACTGTTGGTGGTGTTATTACTGTTAATATTTTCTCATATCAGAGACAGGACTGGAGTGTTCACAAAGTGGAGTGCAGGTGCTTGCAGCAGGTGACCCCCAACACACCCACAGACAGCGTTCTGTTGCTGTTGCGGCTTGTCATCAAATATGTGGTATGTTGGGTTTGGTTTGGGTTTTGTGTGTGTGTGTTCTGGTCATGGTTTTGTTTAATTTCTGCCTTATGCCAGTTGTGTGGCATGTGCGTTTGTGTGTGTGTGTCTGTGCGCGTGTGTTTTTTATTTGTGTGTGTGTTTATGTCTCTGTGTGTATGTGCCTGTGTGTGTGTGTGATTTTTTTGCTGTTTTTCACTTTTTGGTTTATCTGTTATCCTTTGGTTCTTTTGTTGTTGTTTTTTGGTTCATTATTAAGGGATGGGAGGGTGTTGTAATCTTTTTTCTCTTTGTATATATTCTTTTTTCTTTGTTTACAGCTTTTTTCTTCTTCTGTTCTTCTTTTTTTCTTTTTCTTTTTTTTTTTTCTTTTTTTTCTTTTTTGTATTTATTTCTTCTTTCCTTGCAGTTTTGATATTTTCTTTTTATTGATGGCTGTGATTGATTAGTGTGTGTGAATATTTATGTTTGTGAGTGTCTGGTGCTTGTATGAATGTAATTAACTATAGTACATGTGTATATATGTGTGTGCATGGATTTTATTGTACACACGTATTTGTTCATCTTTTTGTCATTTGAGAAATTTTCAGTTAGAGACTCTAGACTGGATTATATTCAGGAGAATATGTATGCATGAGTATCACTATGTGAAGAAATTTGCACAGCCTGTCAGACCCTTTGGAAGTTGATATTCTAAATATTGATGCTAAAATAGTTTCAATTCAGCATGATACTCAGCTGCAGTATGATAAAAAAAAAATCACACTTTGTAATATGAAATTAAATGAAATAAAAAGGGGGTCATCAGTCATTCCAGGCCACGGAAATACAGGTTTGTTTGAAAATTGAATGCAGTGAGCAACAAAACACAAACACAGATAAGACTTCTTGTTTTTTTCAAGGCACACTCTCCATAGGTGTGATTTCTTCACTTTACTTACTAAAATACTAAACCTTCAATGTTAGATTAAAACAAGGCACACTCTCCATAGGTATGATTCCTTCCCTTCATTTGCTAAAATACTAAACCTTCAATGTTAGCTTAAAACAAGGTACACTCTCCATAGGTGAGATTTCTCCACTTCACTTGCTAAAATACTAAACAGTCAATGTTAGATTAACCCCTACGCTGCCTATATGACGAGATTACTTGTCAGCGCAAGCATGTACGCTTCACTGCCACAATGACGAGATAATGTCATCGAAATATTATGACTTTTCCCTGGTTTGCATTGAGTTTGTTGACAAAAGTACTGGTAGCTTTAGCTTTGGGAATCTTTCTAGATTCTATACATAGCTAGAAACCCCATCTATGTCATGAAGCAGTCCTTTATTTGAACATTTTGGTTGGATTACTGCTGCAGTGTTTGCCTGACTCCTCTTCTCGCTCGCTCAACAAAATGTCAGACATGTGATCGTGGTTGCATGAAACCAACCAAGATTGCTTTCTTCAGCTGATGCTCAGAAAGAATTGAAGTGTAAATTCGAAGGAGAAGACAGCGATGAACTTTTGTAGGATGATTTGATAGAAAATAAAGGGAGCAATGAAGAGACTGGCCAAGATACGACCATCAGTAAGAGATGCCGACTTTACAGCTGTAGCAGGTGACAGAAAGTGACCAAATTTTCAGCAGGACACAGTGTGAGCGATTTTCTTGGCACTCAGCTAATGTGATATGATGAGAACTGGATGAAGTGACCGTGTGTGAGTGGGGTGAAGAGGAGGGGGGGGGGAGACCGAGGGAACGTGGCCCCACATCCATATTATCACTTGGAGAGGTCACAATGTATTGTGTCTGTCTCTTTTTTTATTTTTTTTATTGTGTTTGTTCTCATATAATTTGTGTGTGCAGGTATTATCCATTTGTCCAGAAAATATGATATTTTACTTTTTAGTGCATATATTTTAGTTATATATATATATATATATATATATATATATATATATATATATATATATATTTATGTGGACACACTACACTACTCTTTGCCACACACGCTTATCCATTTTAATCAGAATGTAAACATGTAATCATACTGTTTCTGTTTTGATTTGTTGTTTCTTGTTATAACAGCAGGGAAACCACATCAAGACTGTGGACACTGATCCTGGTCTGAGAACATTTGAGGAGCTGATGTCTCGTAAGATTTTGTTTTTTTTTCTTTGGATGGTTTGTTCTTTGTCCAGTATGTGTGTACAATACTATACATGAAACTTTTTACATCTGCATATGCTTGATGTGATTTTGCTGCTGGAGGCGCTCTTAGTGTTGATTTATACACATTTGTGATGATTTTAGTGTGTTTTTCGTGACGCCTGGTTCCTTGGTGTTTGTTTTTTTGTTGTTGTTTTTTTGGTTTTTTTGGACAATGATAAATGTGATGTGCTCTGTTTTGCTGTGATTTGCACCTGTGTGATATGAGACTGTGATGGTGCCTGTGTTGATTTACATATTTTTATGTTACTTAGTCTTATATATGTATATTTTAGCCAGTGTCATGTGAGACTGTGTTGACTTTGTGCTTTGTACAATTGCGGTGGGCCCCATCTGAGATGGGTGTACTGTGCTATATAAGCCTGTATTTTATTATTATTTTTGTTATTATTATACAATACAATACAGTATGGTACACTACAATACAATACCACACCTTACAATATAATGCAATGCAGTGCATCTTTATTCATCCCTCTGGAAATCAAATATACATCCCTAGGCTTATCAGACACCACACAGTCTTTCATCCCATAGTCACATCCAACACACACAAAAACATTACAAAAAAGTATAAAAAATAAAAAAAATAAAAATTTTTAAACATATTAAGCTGAATCATTATGTGTATGATTTGTGTATATTATGCGTGTGATATAAGTGTGTGTGTGTTCTTCAGTTTTATATCTTTCCACTTAAGTGGTACAAGATGAGAAGGTAAATGATGGGGGGGGGGGGGAAAGAAATGGAGGATGGGTAGAATAAAATAACAGATGCACATGAACCTGTGTCTGTGTGTTAATGTCTGACTTGGGTACATGGGCAAAAGCGCACACACACACACACACACACACACATGCACACATGCACACGCAACACACACACACACACTCACACACACACACACATACACACACACACACATACACACACACACACACACACACACACACACACACACACACACACATAAATACTGACATCCAACATTTGTAAGGGGTCTTATGGGATTGTGCAGCAAACATATTGCAATATCAGGTAATATCTTGAAGCTTGCTTTTCTTTCTTGTGTGTGTGTTAACATGTGTGTTTGTATGAGTGTGTGTGTGCGTGGTGTGTGTGTGTGTGTGTGTGTGTGCTTGTGTGTGTATGTATGTCGTCATTTGCCTTTTTTGTTTTGTTTAATTGTGAGCGAAAAATCAGATGAGACAAAAATTTCTGTCCCTCAGGTGATGATGATGACAATGATAATTATTATTATTGTTATCATTATTATTGCTACTGATATTTTCTATTATTTTTGTCATTGCTAATAGTAGTAGTAGTATTGTTGTTGTTGTTATCATTACTCTTATTATTGTTGTTTCAGACAGCGAGGAAATCAAGAAAGATGCCGTGCGCTGTGACATCTTCAGCCAGATGTGTTTCACGCTTTCCAAGTTGTCTGGAACACACCTGCCGCTCCCTGACACCTCAAAACTGCTGGACATATTTGGAAAGGTGGGTAAGGGGGGAGGGGGGGGAGGGAGTGATAAGAAAAATGACTTACTTACTTACTTACTACCTGTTAAACCATCTGGTAGTGACGAAGAACCACCACTCTTTGTTTTGAACCAGTCTGTCAATAGAACCACCACTCTTTGTTTTGAACCAGTCTGTCAATAGAACCACCACTCTTTGTTTTGAACCAGTCTGTCAATAGAACCACCACTCTTTGTTTTGGGCCAGTCTGTCAATAGAACCACCACTCTTTGTTTGTTTTGAACCAGTCTTCCACCAGGAGGCCTAGTGTACAGTGCTTTGTCCAGTCTCTACTCTTCCACCAGGAGGACCAGTGTACATTGCTTTGTCCAGTCTCTACCCTTCCACCAGGAGGACCAGTGTATAACGCTTTGTCCAGCCTCTACCCTTCCACCAGGAAGACCAGTGTATAACGCTTTGTCCAGTCTCTACTCTTCCACCAGGAGGACCAGTATATAGCGCTTTGTCCGGTCTTTACACTTCCACCAGAAGGACCTGTGTATAGCACTTTTTCCAGTCTCTACCCTTCCACCAGGAGGACCAGTGTACAGCGCTTTGTCCAGTCTCTACCCTTCCACCAGGAGGACCAGCGTATAACGCTTTGTCCGGTCTCTACTCTTCCACCAGGAGGACCAGTGTATAGCACTTTGTCCAGTCTCTACTCTTCCACCAGGAGGACCAGTGTATAACGCTTTGTCCAGCCTCTACCCTTCCACCAGGAGGACCAGTGTATAACGCTTTGTCCAGTCTCTACTCTTCCACCAGGAGGACCAATGTATAACGCTTTGTCCAGTCTCTACTCTTCCACCAGGAGGACCAGTGTACAATGCTTTGTTCAGTCTCTACTCTTCCACCAAGAGGACCAGTGTACAGCGCTTTGTCCGGTCTCTACTCTTCCACCAAGAGGACCAGTGTACATTGCTTTGTTCAGTCTCTACTCTTCCACCAAGAGGACCAGTGTATAACGCTTTGTCCAGTCTCTACTCTTCCACCAGGAGGACCAGTGTATAACGCTTTGTCCGGTCTTTACACTTCCACCAGGAGGACCTGTGTATAGCACTTTGTCCAGTCTCTACCCTTCCACCAGGAGGACCAGTGTACAGCGCTTTGTCCAGTCTCTACCCTTCCACCAGGAGGACCAGTGTACAGCGCTTTGTCCAGTCTCTACCCTTCCACCAGGAGGACCAGTGTACAGCGCTTTGTCCAGTCTCTACTCTTCCACCAGGAGGACCATTGTAGAGCATTTTGTCCAGTCTCTACTCTTCCACCAGGAGGACCAGTGTATAATGCTTTGTCCGGTCTCTACTCTTCCACCAGGAGGACCAGTGTACATTGCTTTGTCCAGTCTCTACCCTTCCACCAGGAGGACCAGTGTATAGCACTTTGTCCAGCCTCTACCCTTCCACCAGGAGGACCAGTGTATAGCACTTTGTCCAGTCTCTACTCTTCCACCAGGAGGACCAGTGTATAATGCTTTGTCCGGTCTCTACTCTTCCACCATGAGGACCAATGTATAACACTTTGTCCAGTCTCTATTCTTCCACCTGGGTGGCCCTACCAGGAGCATATGTACCCACCAGCATTGTTCTAGGAGGTCCTTGAAGCATTCAATCTCGCCCACCCCCCCCCCCCCAACCCCCACCACAGCAAGATCACAGTGCTTTGGGAACCTGTTGTTTACAGGAGGTCAAGGACAGGGAAGGAAAATGATGGATAGTAAAAGTATGCACCCACTGCCTGGCAAGCACAACAGCCAAGTGGTTAAAGCGTCAGACTTTCAAGAGGTCCAACTGGAGAGGTAAAATGCATATTTTATACACCAGTTTTTCTATCGTGCAGTGCAGTTAAATATATTTTACACAGAGAGGTATTCTGTGAATTGTATCATTATTATTATTATTATTATTGTTACATGTGTGTGTCACACAACAGTAACTCGAAGTCAGAAATGTTTTGATGCCCAAAATTAGGTCTGTGGCCCATCACAGACAGAGGTATTTATAGAAAAATTTAATCCATAAGATAATAAGATAATACATATTGCATGACAAGAAAAATAAAAAAAACAAAACAAAAAAGACTATCACCTTACAGTTACACTGTGTGTGTGTGTGTGTGGGCAGATGGTGATCAACACTTTCACCATAGCGGACCAGGAGTTGCAGGACATTGGCTCTGGCATCTACCTTAGGTGAGTCAGGGGCGATGCATCACTTGGTTCTGGCATCTACCTCAGGTGAGTGAGAGGGCAATGCATCACTTGGCTCTGGCATCTACCTCAGGTGAGTCAGGGGTGATGCATCCCTTGGCTCTGGCATCTACCTCAGGTGAGTCAGGGGCGATGCATCGCTTGGCTCTGGCATCTACCTCAGGTGAGTGAGAGGATGATGCATTGCTTGGTTCTGGCATCTACCTCAGGTGAGTCAGGGGCGATGCATCACTTGGCTCTGGCATCTACCTCAGGTGAGTGAGAGGGCGATGCATCACTTGGCTCTGGCATCTACCTCAGGTGAGTGAGAGGGCGATGCATTGCTTGGCTCTGGCATCTACCTCAGGTGAGTGAGAGGGCGATGCATCACTTGGTTCTGGCATCTACCTCAGGTGAGTCAGGGGTGATGCATCACTTGGCTCTGGCATCTACCTCAGGTGAGTCAGGGGCGATGCATCACTTGGCTCTGGCATCTACCTCAGGTGAGTGAGAGGGCGATGCATTGCTTGGCTGTGGCATCTACCTCAGGTGAGTCGGGGCAATGCATCACTTGGCTCTGGCATCTACCTTAGGTGAGACAGGGGCGGTGCATCGCTTGGTTCTGGCATCTACCTCAGGTGAGTCAGGGGTGATGCATCACTTGGCATCTACCTCAGGTGAGTCAGGGGCGATGCATTGCTTGGCTCTGGCATCTACCTCAGGTGAGTGAGAGGGCGATGCATCACTTGGTTCTGGCATCTACTTCAGGTGAGTGAGAGGGTGATGCATCACTTGGCTCTGGCATCTACCTCAGGTGAGTGAGAGGGCGGTGCATTGCTTGGCTCTGGCATCTACCTCAGGTGAGTGAGAGGGCAATGCATCACTTGGCTCTGGCATCTACCTCAGGTGAGTGAGAGGGCGATGCATTGCTTGGCTCTGGCATCTACCTCAGGTGAGTGAGAGGGCGATGCATTGCTTGGCTCTGGCATCTACCTCAGGTGAGTCAGGAGCGATGCATCACTTGGCTCTGACATCAACCTCAGGTGAGTGAGAGGGCGATGCATTGCTTGGCTCTGGCATCTACCTCAGGTGAGTGAGAGGGCGGTGCATTGCTTGGCTCTGGCATCTACCTCAGGTGAGTCAGGGGCAATGCATCGCTTCTCTTCATTGTCACCTCCCAGCTGCACAACTGCCCAGTTGTCAAAGCGTTAGACTTTCAGTCTGAGGGTCCATGGTTTGATTCCTGGTCTGTCTCAGGATCCTGGTCTTTTGTCGCTGTCAACTTGGAGCATTGCCCTACCACTTTACCTGGTCTTTTGTCGCTGTCAACTTGGAGCATTGCCCTACCACTTTACCTGGTCTTTTGTCGCTGTCAACTTGGAGCATTGCCCTACCACTTTACCTGGTCTTTTGTCGCTGTCAACTTTGAGCATTGCCCTACCACTTTACCTGGTCTTTTGTCACTGTCAACTTGGAGCATTGTCCTACCACTTTACCTGGTCTTTTGTCGCTGTCAACTTGGAGCATTGCCCTACCACTTTACCTGGTCTTTTGTCGCTGTCAACTTTGAGCATTGTCCTACCACTTTACCTGGTCTTTTGTCGCTGTTAACTTGGAGCATTGCCCTACCACTTTACCTGGTCTTTTGTTGCTGTCCCACTCAGTTTTCTTCTTTTTTTTTCTCACTCTCTCTCTCCTTTTTTTTTTTTTTTTCCGATGATGCATGGTGTTGTGGTTTGTTAGAGTGGCTGAGCAGCCCAATACTTTGGTCCTCAGTACTCAGGATTCTGTCGGGGTTACCTCTCCCTTAGCTCATGGCCCAGAGACCTGCCCTGTGACCACAGGGACAGGGGTTTCTGTCGGGGTTACCTCTCCCTTAGCTCATGGCCCAGAGACCTGCCCTGTGACCACAGAGACAGGGGTTTCTGTCGGGGTTACCTCTCCCTTAGCTCATGGCCCAGAGACCTGCCCTGTGAACAAGGGACAGGGGTTTCTGTCGGGGTTACCTCTCCCTTAGCTCATGGCCCAGAGACCTGTCCTGTGAACACAGGGGTTTCTGTCGGGATTACCTCTCCCTTAGCTCATGGCCCAGAGACCTGTCCTGTGAACACAGGGGTTTCTGTCGGGGTTACCTCTCCCTTAGCTCATGGCCCAGAGACCTGTCCTGTGACCACAGGGGTTTCTGTCGGGGTTACCTCTCCCTTAGCTCATGGCCCAGAGACCTGCCCTGTGAACAAGGGACAGGGGTTTCTGTCAGGGTTACCTCTCCCTTAGCTCATGGCCCAAAGACCTGCCCTGTGAACAAAGAACATTTGTTTCTGTCGGGGTTACCTCTCCCTTAGCTCATGGCCCAGAGACATGTCCTGTGAACAAGAGACAGGGGTTTCTGTCAGGGTTACTTCTCCCTTAGCTCATGGCCCAGAAACCTGTCCTGTGACCACAGGGGTTTCTGTCGGGGTTACCTCTCCCTTAGCTCATGGCCCAAAGACCTGCCCTGTGAGCAAGGGACAGGGGTTTCTGTCAGGGTTACCTCTCCCTTAGCTCATGGCCCAGAGACCTGCCCTGTGAGTAAGGGACAGGGGTTTCTGTCAGGGTTACCTCTCCCTTAGCTCATGGCCCAGAGACCTGTCCTGTGACCACAGAGACAGGGGTTTCTGTCGGGGTTACCTCTCCCTTAGCTCATGGCCCAGAGACCTGCCCTGTGAGTAAGGGACAGGGGTTTCTGTCGGGGTTACCTCTCCCTTAGCTCATGGCCCAGAGACCTGCCCTGTGACCACAGGGACAGGGGTTTCTGTCGGGGTTACCTCTCCCTTAGCTCATGGCCCAGAGACCTGCCCTGTGAACAAAGGACATTTGTTTCTGTCGGGGTTACCTCTCCCTTAGCTCATGGCCCAGAGACATGTCCTGTGAACAAGAGACAGGGGTTTCTGTCGGGGTTACCTCTCCCTTAGCTCATGGCCCAGAGACCTGTCCTGTGAACACAGGGGTTTCTGTCAGGGTTACCTCTCCCTTAGCTCATGGCCCAAAGACCTGCCCTGTGAACAAGGGACAGGGGAGAATTGTTTCTCCAGGATTTTTTTGTATAATTCATTTATTCATTTTCAGTGGTTTCCTGCAACTTATTCGTGTCACATATATTGTTAAACACTTGATAAGAGCTGCTTGGTAAGAACTGTATAAACGCACATTATCATAATGTTATTATTATGGATTTTGAAGTGTGCACTATATAAGACTTGTTGCTTTATTGATATGATTATTGTCATTGTTGTTTTCTTTCAGCCCGGCATGTCTGGATCACCGATGCACAGCAAACGCTGTCGTGACGTTCAGGGGCAAGACCCTGTTTGTGAGAGCAGTGGAGGACATACCTGGTGCTGATCTTTCCACAGTATGGAAAAATTCTTTTTTTATTTTTCTACGTGCGTTTGTGTGTGTGTTTAGATATCATTCACTGCCCCCGAAAATGGAGTATGGCTGCCTGCAAGGTAGGGTAAAAAATGGTCATAGACTTAAAATACTGTGAAATGTGTTGCAGCCTATGAGAAGAGGATATTCACAACTTACCTGGTTTTTATCTTTTGTTCATGCATGTGTGTGTCTTTCATGCTAAGTTGTGTGTGTGGGTGGTGGAAGGAAGGATGCTTGTGTGTTGAGGTGGTGCAACAATTGTCTACATGTGTTCATGTGTATGTGTGCATCACTTGTGTGTTGAGGTGGTCCAACAACTGTTTACATCATGCATTCCATCATCCTGAGAGAGTAAAAACTTGTCTATAAGCACTCTCAGCTTCCTTGTTCTCCAACACCACCCATGTCAGCTCACTTTGGATGTATGTAGAGTGGGAGGGGGAGAGTGGGAGTGGGGGGAAGGGTTTTTGAAAAGAAGTGGTCATGAATGTTTTATGTAACTTTAATGTTTTTGACTCATTTGTGTAAACAAAGTGAGTCTATGTTTTAACCTGGTGTTCGGTTGTCTGTGTGTGTGTGTGTCCGTGTGTCTGTGTGTCCATGGTAAACTTTAACACTGACATTTTCTCTGCAAATACTTTGTCAGTTGACACCAAATTTGGCATAAAAATAGGAAAAATTCAGTTCTTTCCAGTCATCTTGTTTAAAACAATATTGCACCTCTGGGATGGGCACAAAAAAATAAAATAAGAAGCCTAATTATATGCAAACTGCATTTACTGTTATATTTATATTTTTTGTATTCTCTAAACTTGGCACTTTGACCTCTTATTCTGACACAACAACAAGAGGAGTCATTATTATCATTTTTTGTTCAAACAGGAACTTCTTTTGCTAAGCATGGAATTTTTATTTATTTTGCAAACGTTCTGGTGCAGATAGTAAAGAAGGGAAATTACTCTGTAATTAATGCTAGGGGACTTAATTTATCACAAGTGAGTCTTGAAGGCCTTGCCTCTCTTGTTCTTTCATGTAAAGCACCCTGAGCTCTTAGAGAGAAAGGGCAATATGTAAATGTACATTGCTATTATTATTATTATTATTATAAGCTTCCTCCCTTCTAATGCTATCATACAGTGAGATGATGAAAGTATCCTTATTTTTTGTTTGAATTTTGCAAACACTGATGACTTGTAAATTAATCCAGGAAAGCACACAGAGTTTGAAACAGATTAAATTCAGAATGATATATAGCCTCAATAGGGCCCCTTTGTCTGTATCTGTTGTCTGCCTTGTGACTGCAAAGAAACTGGGTCAGATGCCATGTTTGACACGCACTGTTCACGTGAACCAGTCACCGCGAAAATAACACTCGTGCTCGCGAGCACAGCAACACACGCTGCATTTATCAGTCACAGTGGAGAGTGGAAAGGTCAGTAAGATATTCTTAGCTTATAACATCATTATGCAAAGTAGGTGTCACTCTAAAAATTCAAAATTATCTAAAGCCCTGATCGAGCTCCTGAAACAGTTGTAAACAGTAGGGCCTCAGTCGGGGCCCTTTGTCCGGAGTGAGTTAACTCTCTCCATACGAACAGCGAAAGAGACGACATTAACAGCGTTTCACCCCAATTACCATCATCAAAATATTGCAAGCGGAAGGCTCTTATACTGAAGACATGAATGTTGACAAAGAATACCACAATTCTGACGACGGAAGCTAAAGGTTGGGTCATTCAGACACCCACTGGACATCCGAGGGGTCTGTGTAGAGGAGAAGAGAGGACTGGCCATACTGAGTAAGTTAAGCAAACTGCAAAAAGAGGGAGAGCACCAGTGCTTTTTCATTGTTCGACAGGTGCAGGAGTCGGTGTTCCTGACTTACGTGGATCAGCTGGCACCATCCTGGGAGCGTCAGGAACAGCTGCGGCAGCAGTACTACTTTGTCTGCCAGTGTGACCGCTGTCAGGACTCATCATTGGTACTCCTTGACTTTTTGGCAGGGGGGTTTGGTACACACACAACACACATACACACACACACACGCATGCACACCACACATCTTCAAACACACACGCACATGCGCGTGCAAGCACGCACGCATGCACACACACACACACACACACACACATGCACACCACACATCTTCACACACACACACACACACAAAAGGATATTCAAAATTTGAATAACACAGGACATATTCCCAGTCAGGTGATGCTAACAGATGATGAATATATACAAACAAAATTGGGAAAATTTGTTTATGAATGCTGCTGCAATTTACTGCATTAACTGATTGATTAATTGTGTGTTTTTCAATCGTTCATTGATTTACCATTGCACTTGTGTCTTATAAACCTTACGGTTTCATGACAATAAAATCTATTCTATTCTTCTGTTCTATTCTATTCTATTCAATTCACACACACACAACAGCAACAGCAACAACAACTTGCACGCACAATGTTCTTCAGTGTGGCTAGTTGAAAGTCACACAAAATAAAATACATCAGAAACAAAAAACAAAACAAACCTATTCTGCCTACAAGAATAAAACCAGAAGTAACCTGACTCATGTTGGGCTTTTTGTTATTTCCCCTCAGGACAAGGCCATGACTGCTGGAAATTCGGCTGACCAATCTGACCCAGGTATGTGTCGTCGTTTTTCGTTTGTTTGGTGTTTTTTTAGACTCGGAATTGGGGCTGTTTTGCTTTCTGTATTTTCATTAATGATTAATGATGATGGCAGCATCATTGACAAGCAGGATGGAAGAGATGCTGACATTGGAACCCGCGTCTGACGGGCGCAATAGCCGAGTGGTTAAAGCGTTGGACTGTCAATCTGAGGGTCCCGGGTTCAAATCATGGTGACGGCACCTGGTGGGTGAAGGGTGGAGATTTTTCTGATCTCCCAGGTCAACATATGTGCAGACCTGCTAGTGCCTGAACCCCCTTCGTGTATATATGCAAGCAGAAGATCAAATACGCACGTTAAAGATCCTGTAATCCATGTCAGCGTTCGGTGGGTTATGGAAACAAGAACATACCCAGCATGCACACCCCCAAAAACGGAGTATGGCTGCCTACATGGCGGGGTAAAAACAGTCATACACGTAAAAGCCCATTCGTGTGCATATGAATGAACGTGGGAGTTGCAGCCCACGAACGTAGAAGAAGAAGAAGAACCTGCGCAGGCAAAGTAAGGGCAACTTTCCGTCAGCTGAAGAATGTGTGTGGACCCGGACATCTCACAAGACAAGACAAGACAAGTTCTTTATTTCAAGGATAATAGATAAGCACTGGTGTGCTTTTTTACATCCAGTCCCCGCCCTGAATAGGGTCTACACTACACAATATTTAATAAAATGAAAGCATGGTGTTAGTAGAGATACACAACAGAGGAAAAAAAAATATGCATAAATCAAAACAAAACAACACACACACACACGCACACGCACACACACACACGAACACACACACACACACACACACACACACTAAAGAACAAACACGCACGCACACACGAACACACACACACACACACACACGAACACACACACACTAAAGAACAAACACGCACGCACACACGAACACACACACACACACACGAACACACACACACACACAGCATACAGGCACTAGCATGGTGTTAGTAAAATGCATAGGGAAAAAAATGAACAAAATCAAAGAAACAAACACACACAACACACACCACATTACACATCAGAACTGGAGGATAGAGGGTGAGGAAGGTTCGAAGACATCAAGACCATGATCTTCAACACCGTGGTGAAGCCTGTCTATCTGCATGGAGCAGAGACCTGGAGAAGCACTTATCACCACCATGAAGAGAATCCAGACTTTGATCAACACCTGCCACAGAAGGATTCTCCCAGAAGCTGGCTGGGCAGAATCGCTGATGATGAACTGTGAGAAGGAACAGCAATGTGCTCTTCCTGGGTAGAGGGCAGCCAGACTTTCACGTGGAGAAATGTGTTGTGACAAAAGAGTAATACAACAAATACAATGCAGCAGTACGATACATTGTTCCAGACTGTCAGGAGAAGGCGGACGATGATGTTGCCGTAGCAGCGGCCATCAAGACATGTCAGACAGTCACGGACAAGGTGGATCGGCTCAAAAAGACCTCAGGTGAGCAGGGCTGTGAACAGAGGGGGCATCCCCAGGGCCTTTCCCAGGGCTTTAAAAAGTACTGGGTCGGGGGACGTCCCCAGGGCTTTAAAAAGTGCTGGGTGGGGGGACGTCCCCAGGGCTTTAAAAAGTGCTGGGTGGGGGGGACGTCCCCAGGGCTTTAAAAAGTGCTGGGTGGGGGGGACATCCTCAGGGCTTTAAAAAGTGCTGGGTGGGGGGACATCCTCAGGGCTTTAAAAAGTGCTGGGGGGGGGGGACGTCCCCAGGGCTTTAAAAAGTGCTGGGTGGGGGGACGTCCCCAGGGCTTTAAAAAGTGCTGGGTGAGGGGACGTCCCCAGGGCTTTAAAAAGTGCTGGGTGAGGGGACGTCCCCAGGGCTTTAAAAAGTGCTGGGTGGGGGGACGTCCCCAGGGCTTTAAAAAGTGCTGGGTGGGGGGGACGTCCCCAGGGCTTTAAAAAGTGCTGGGTGGGGGGACGTCCCCAGGGCTTTAAAAAGTGCTGGGTGGGGGGACGTCCCAAGGGCCTTTCCGAGGGTTTTAAAAAGTGTTGGGGGAAAAAAAGGCAACAGTGGCCAAAAAAAAAAGAAAAAAGAAAAAAAAAAAAAAGCTTTTGAAAAGTCGTTGACTGCAACCTTCTGTTGAGTCTTTCTGTATGTGGGCATGTGTGTCTCTCTCTCAATATATATATGTATGTGTGTGTTTTTTTCCTTTTTGTGTGTATGGGTTTGTGTGTTTGTACTTACTGTGGGTGTACACACATACACACACACATACACACACACACACACACAAAAGAAGTACACAACAGGAATAAGAAATGGCAAGAGGGGGCGTGGGAGGGGATAGATCCTACATTTGTTTAAAAGCAGTCCGTTTGTAGGGAAGACTTGAATGATGCAGGAGGAGAAGAAGAAAAAGAAGGGTGAATTAATGGAGTAGAGGGCCCAGAGTGTCAGCGAATCGATTGCGATCGCGCCTTAATTTTAGCACGATTGCCCAATTGAGCTACATAATTATGTGACCTGGTTGGAGACATAATTTGACAAAAAACAAGAATGCCAGAGAATCAACAGACAGGCAGAAAATACGAAAAAAAAAAACTTAGCCGTATGAACAGCAGGAGTCATGATGGCTGCCGGAAAAAGAGGGCGCTAGCTAGCGGGACAAAGGGGAGGTTACCTACTTCCGGGGGATTATCGGCCGTAGTTGCTTTCGTTTTCTCCGCATAGGCGGATAGTAGTTTGCACAGGACAGGAATGTCAGACCCCTGCCGGAGTCTGCACTAGTTGGGTCACGGTAAGTATGTTATTTAAACGTAATTTTAGATAGAAAGTTTCCTGTTAATGGACGTCCTCACTCTTCCCTTGACAGACAGCAGTGACGAGGTGCTGGCGCTGTGCAGAGACTGTCTCTCCAAGGTCCGGCCCCGACTGTCGCCATCCAATGTCCACCTGCTACGTGTGCTGGATCGGGGGTTCGATGCCGCAATCGGCTGCTCATTATGGGAAGAGGCCCTTGACTACGGGCTTCAGACACTGCAGCCATACAGGTCGGAACGCTGTGTGTGTGGGAGGGTGTGGGTGTGTGTGTGTGTGTACAGGTCGGAATGCTGTGTGTGTGGGAGGGTGTGGGTGTGTGTGTGTGTGTGTACAGGTCGGAATGCTGTGTGTGTGGGAGGGTGTGGGTGTGTGTGTGTGTACAGGTCAGAATGCTGTGTGTGTGGGAGGGGGTGTGTGTGTGGGTGTACAGGTCGGAATGCTGTGTGTGTGGGAGGGTGTGTGTGTGTGTGTGTACAGGTTGGAATGCTGTGTGTGTGGGAGGGTGTGGGTGTGTGTGTGTGTGTGTACAGGTCGGAATGCTGTGTGTGTGGGAGGGTGTGTGTGTGTGTGTACAGGTCGGAATGCTGTGTGTGTGGGAGGGTGTGTGTGTGTGGGTGTACAGGTCGGAATGCTGTGTGTGTGGGAGGGTGTGTGTGTGTGTGTGTAGAGGTCGGAATGCTGTGTGTGTGGGAGGGTGTGGATGTGTGTGTGTGTGTAGAGGTCGGAATGCTGTGTGTGTGGGAGGGTGTGGGTGTGTGTGTGGTGTACAGGTCGGAATGCTGTGTGTGTGGGTGTGTGTGTGTGTGTGTACAGGTCAGAATGCTGTGTGTGTGGGAGGGTGTGGGTGTGTGTGTACAGGTCGGAATGCTGTGTGTGTGGGAGGGTGTGGGTGGGGGGGGGTGAGGGTGTGTGTGTGTACAGGTCGGAATGCTGTGTGTGTGGGAGGGTGTGGGTGTGTACAGGTCGGAATGCTGTGTGTGTGGGAGGGTGTGGGTGTGTTTGTGTACAGGTTGGAATGCTGTGTGTGTGGGAGGGTGTGGGTGTGTTTGTGTACAGGTTGGAATGCTGTGTGTGTGGGAGGGTGTGGGTGTGTTTGTATACAGGTCAGAATGCTGTGTGTTTGGGAGGGTGTGGGTGTGTGTGTACAGGTTGGAATGCTGTGTGTGTGGGAGGGTGTGGGTGTGTGTGTGTGTGTACAGGTCAGAATGCTGTGTGTGTGGGAGGGTGTGGGTGTGTGTGTGTGTACAGGTCGGAATGCTGTGTGTGTGGGAGGGTGTGTGTGTGTGTGTACAGGTCGGAATGCTGTGTGTGTGTGGAGGGTGTGGGTGTGTGTACAGGTCGGAATGCTGTGTGTGTGGGAGGGTGTGGGTGTGTGTGTGTGTACAGGTCGGAATGCTGTGTGTGTGGGAGGGTGTGTGTGTGTGTACAGGTTGGAATGCTGTGTGTGTGGGAGGGTGTGTGTGTACAGGTCGGAATGCTGTGTGTGTGGGAGGGTGTGTGTGTGGATATGTGTGTACAGGTCGGAATGCTGTGTGGGGGTGCGGGTGCGGGTGTGTGTGCATCTGTGCGTGTGTGTGTGGGGGGGGGGGTGCGTCTGTGGGGGGGCAGTGGGGGGAAGGGTGTGTGGGTGTCTGGGGGGCGGTGGGTGTGTGGGGGGGGAAGAGTGTGGGTGTGTGTGCGTCTGTGTGTGGGGGGGGGAGGGTGTGGGTGTGTGTGCGTCTGTGTGTGGGGGGGGGTGAGAGTGTGGGGGGGGTGAGGGTGTGGGGGTGTGTGCGGAGGGGGGGGAAAGGGGGGGGGGTGTGTGCGTCTGCGGAAGTTCATATGATCTTGTTTGGCTGGTGCAAAGAAGTGAAAAAAAACCCAACAACCAACAACAGAACTTCCTTTAAGAAAAGGTATCAACGATAACAAAGAAGTCCAGTAACTACTGTTCTTAGAACAACAAAACAATGCACACAACTTTACATCACTGCTCTTAAATTAACTACCTTGCTGCAGGGGTTAACATGTTTACAGCAAAAGTAAAAGGTGTGTGTGTTTCAGACACCTTCAACCTTAACATATTGATCATGAAATAAAAGGTGTGTGTGTTTCAGACACCTTCAACCTTAACATATTGATCATGAAATAAAAGGTGTGTGTGTTTCAGACACTTCTCCCTTAACATATTGATCATGAAATAAAAGGTGTGTGTGTTTCAGACACCTTCAACCTTAACATATTGATCATGAAATAAAAGGTGTGTATGTTTCAGACACCTTCTCCCTTAACATATTGATCATGAAATAAAAGGTGTGTATGTTTCAGACACCTTCAACCTTAACATATTGATCATGAAATAAAAGGTGTGTATGTTTCAGACACCTTCAACCTTAACATATTGATCATGAAATAAAAGGTGTGTATGTTTCAGACACCTTCAACCTTAACATATTGATCATGAAATAAAAGGTGTGTGTATGTTTCAGACTCCTTCTCCCTTAACATATTGATCATGAAATAAAAGGTGTGTATGTTTCAGACACCTTCAACCTTAAAATATGGATCATGAAATATAAGGCGTGTATGTTTCAGACAAAAGGTGTGTATGTTTCAGACACCTTCAACCTTAACATATTGATCATGAAATAAAAGGTGTGTGTGTTTCAGACACCTTCAACCTTAACATATTGATCATGAAATAAAAGGTGTGTATGTTTCATACACCTTCTCCCTTAACATATTGATCATAAAATTTTGTATTTGTATTTGTATTTCTTTTTATCACAACAGATTTCTCTGTGTGTAATTCGGGCTGCTCTCCCCAGGGAGAGCACGTCGCTATACCACAACGCACCACCCATTTTTTTGTATATTTTTCCTGCATGTAGTTTTTATTTGTTTTTCCTATCGATGTGGATTTTTCTTCAGAATTTTGCCAGGAACAACAGCCATGGGTTCTTTTACGTGTGCTAAGTGCATGCTGCACATGGGACCTCGATTTATCGTCTCATCCGAATGACTAGCGCCCAGACCACCACTCAAGGTCTTGTGGAGGGGGAGAAAATATCGGCGGCTGAGCCATGATTCGAACCAGCACACTCAGATTCTCTCGCTTCCTAGGCGGACGCGTTACCTCTAGGCCATCACTCCACTCCAAAGGTGTGTGTGTTTCAGGCACCTTCTCCCTTACGGACTGACGCCGTGCTCAAGACATGCGATCGTGACGAACTAAATCAACCATGATTTCTTTCTTTAGCTGATGCTCAGAAAGAATTGAAGCGTAAATTCGAAGGAGAAGATAGAGATGAACATTTATAGGACGATCTGACAGAAAATAAAGGGAGTAATCAAGAGAGTGGCCAAGATGCGACTGTCAGTGAGTGATGCCGGCTGTACAGATGTTAGCAGACGACAGATGACCGAATTAGCAGCAGAGCGATATTCTTGGCACGCAGCCAACGCGGTCTGATAAGAACTGAATCAAGTGACCGTGTGAGAGGGGTGAGGAGGAGGGGGGTGGAGACTGAGGGGGCGTGGCCTCACATCCATCTTATCAATTGGAGAAGTCACAATGTATTGTGTATCTATCTCTTAATATATATATATATATATATATATATATATATTGTGGTTGTTCTAGTATGATTTTGTGTTTGCAGATATCCATTTGTCCAGAAAATGTGATGTTTTTGTGCAAATTACCTGACTAATGTTTGTAATGAACAAGTTGAAAATGTGACAAAAAACAAAACACTGATTTCAAAACAACAGCATGTCACTAAAAATATATAAAATGGGAAAACAGCATGTGTTTTGTATTCTTTATTCATTTACCTTTCAGAAAATATATACTTTTATGGGTCTTTCTCCAATAACAAAGAGCACAGAATTTTTGGAAAATTTATACCCGTTTTTTGTGAAAAAACCCTGGCAAATAGATTTCACTTAAATCTTATTTTCCTGGCAGCGAAAGGGTTAACATGTTGATCATGAAATAAAAGGTGTGTATGTTTCAGGCACCTTATTCCTTAACATATTGATCATGAAATAAAAGGTGTGTGTGTTTCAGGCACCTTCTTCCTCCCTTCAGTCCCAGTCGGGGGCTGCAGCTGCTGCGTGTGGGCAAACTGCTACTGTGGCTGGACCGCCTTCCTGAGGCCTTCGCTCACCTGGCGCAGGTAAAACAGATAAAGAAGCATTACAAGATTCAGTGCTTTTTAAGTACAATTATCATTATTATTAAAGGGAATCATTCAGATTCGATGCTGATGGGTACAGCAGCTGAGTGGTTAGAGTGTTGGAGTTTCAACAATCCGAGGGTCCTGGGTTCAAATCCAGGGTGTCTAGTGGGTGAAGGGTGGAGATTATGTTGCCCTTTGGTCATTCTCTTCCGCCTTCACAGCCATTGGGAAAGGTTTCCTCCTCCGCCTGGTCCGTCATTGGGAGACTTCACATGCGGCAGGTAGTACCGGGTTACATGGTACCAGTAGCAAGGGCTATGCCCCTGTCCTGACATCGAAATGCACATACATTAAAGACCCCAAAATCCATGTGAGTGTTCAGTGGTTTATAGAAACAAGAACATACCCAGTATGCACCCCCCTGCTCCCCACAAGAATGGAGTATGACTGCATACCTTGTGGGGGTAAAAACCATCATAACGTATTTGGTGTCCTGTATCATTATATAAGGAGCAAAATATGTTCATTGTCTTATATCATTATGTAAAGAGCAAAACACATTCAGGGTCATAACATTACGTACTGTCACTGTCTGTCTGTCTGTCTCTCTCTCTCTCTCTATCTCTGTGTGTGTGTGTGTGTGTGTGTGTGTGTGTGTGTGTGAACACAAATGCTTGTGAAAATGTAAGGGAAGGAAATCCTGATTAGAACTTGATAAACTGCTTCTGCACTGTGATTGTTTCCAATTGAATGTGATTTTTTTTTTCTGATGAAATATTATGGGAATATAGGTACTTTTGTCTTTGCATGACATATAACTGGTCACATGTCGTGGTATCCATGTCATGAACATTTCTACAGTGCGTGTCATCGTTATTTCGTTATATTGTTTGCGTGTACAACCCTTTTCCCACCATGTCTCCTTGTGAATGGGCTAATTAGGCCTGACCACAATAAACCGTTCGTTCGTTTGTTCTCTCTCTCTCTCTGTCTCTCTCTCTCTCTCTCTCTCTCTGTCTCTCTCTCTCTCTCTCTCTCTCTCTCTCTGAGGAACTGGGAAAGGCTTTTATCGGGGAGCCCTGTTGAAGGCTTTTTGATTTTTCTTTCCTAGGTTGTCCAGATCCTGGACTAGAAATCAGTCTGGATCTCTTGTGAATGTTATAGTGTGGTTTATTTTGCTGTTGTTGTTGTTATCATTATTATTATTATCATAATTGGCACATGTGTGTGTTTCCTCAACATGCAGCTGCATTTAATTTTAACTCGTGTACACCAAACGTGTGAAGGGTGGAAATTATGTATCCAGTTCTCCCGGGTCAACAAATGTGCAGACCTGCTAGTGCCTGAACAACCTTTATGTGTGTACATGCATCTTCACTTCTTCACCTATCCCGTAGTCTTGTGGACCGTTGGGGCGCCACAGGTGATCTGGCAACCAGCATCCTCCAATCCTCTCGGTTTTCTGACCTCCTGATTGTATCGCTCAACCTCAAGCCCGTCCATTCTGGGATGTTGTCCTCCCATCTCTTCCTCTGCCTGCCTCTCCTTCTCCCCCCCCTTGCACTGTTCCCTGCAGGAATGTCTTGGCAAGCCCTGATGATCTCATGACATGGCCATACCATTTGAGCTTGCGTCTCTTGACCAAGGTCAACAGGTCTTCGTATGCATGCAGAAGATCAAATACACACATTAAAGACCCCATAATCCATGTCAGTGTTTGGTGGTTTATAGAAACAAGAACATACCCAGTATGCACCCCTCTGCTCCCCACGAGAATGGTGTATGACTGCATACATTGTGAATGTTATAGGGTGGTTTATTTCGCATTGTTGTTATTATTATTATCATTATCATAATTGGCTCATGTGTGTGTTTCCTCAACATGCATTTGATCTTAACTCATGTACACCAAACATGGCCTTAACATGAAAAGAATTGTGGACAGAATGTTGTAACCTTTCTTATTCTTCTGCATCTGTGCACTGCAGTCATAGGTATGAGAGGGCTTTTACGTGTATGACCATTTTTACCCTGCCTTTTAGGCAGCCGTAGTCCATTTTCAGGCGTCTTCATGCCGGGTATGTTCTTGTTCCCATAACCTAGCGAATGTTGACATGGATTACAGGATCTTTAAAGTGGGTATTTGATCTTCTGCGTGTGTATATACTCAACAGGTGTTCACCACTAGCAGGTGTGCACAAACTGTTAACTTGGGAGATCCGCAAAAAAAAAAAAAAAAAAAATCTCTACCGTTCACCCACCTGGTGCACCAAAACCGGGAATCGAACTCAGGAAACTCAGGCAAGAATCCAAAGCTCTAACCACTCAGTCACTGTGACCATCGTTGTAATCTTTGATTGTATCTACAGCACTTCACTGATGCTTTTTTTTTTTCTTTTTTCTTTTTTTCAGGTGGAGCAGATCATCGCTGTGACTTATGGGACAGACAGTGAACTGTTCACACAGTTGAGGGAATTACAGGCACAAGTGACACATGGACAGTGAACTGTTCATACAGTTCAGGGAGTTACATGCACGAGTGGCACATGGACAGACAGTGAACTGTTCACACAGTTCAGGGAGTACAGACACAAGTGACACATGGACAGTGAACTGTTCACACAGTTCAGGGAGTTACAGACAGTGAACTGTTCACACAGTTCAGGGAGTTACAGACAGTGAACTGTTCACACAGTTCAGGGAGTTACAGACAGTAAACTGTTCACACAGTTCAGGGAGTTACAGACACAAGTGACTCACATGGACAGACAGTGAACTGTTCACACAGTTCAGGGAGTTACAGACAGTGAACTGTTCACACAGTTCAGGGAGTTACAGACAGTGAACTGTTCACACAGGGAGTTACAGACAGTGAACTGTTCACACAGTACAGGGAGTACAGGGAGTTACAGACAGTGAACTGTTCACACAGTTCAGGGAGTTACAGACAGTGAACTGTTCACACAGGGAGTTACAGACAGTGAACTGTTCACACAGTTCAGGGAGTTACAGGCACAAGTGACACATGGACAGTGAACTGTTCACACAGTTCAGGGAGTACAGCGAACTGTTCACACAGTTCAGGGAGTTACAGACAGTGAACTGTTCACACAGTACAGGGAGTTACAGACAGTGAACTGTTCACACAGTACAGGGAGTTACAGACACAAGTGACTCACATGGACAGACAGTGAACTGTTCACACAGTTCAGGGAGTTACAGACAGTAAACTGTTCACACAGTTCAGGGAGTTACAGACAGTAAACTGTTCACACAGTTCAGGGAGTTACAGACACAAGTGGCTCACATGGACAGACAGTGAACTGTTCACACAGTTCAGGGAGTTACAGACACAAGCGACTCACATGGACAGACAGTGAACTATTCACACAGTTCAGGGTGTTACAGACAGTGAACTGTTCACACAGTTCAGGGAGTTACAGACACAAGCGACTCACATGGACAGACAGTGAACTGTTCACACAGTTCAGGGAGTTACAGACAGTGAACTGTTCACACAGTTCAGAGAGTTACAGACACAAGTGGCTCACATGGATTTCTTACCTTCCCCTCATGCTTCCATTGGAATGTCTTGATCAGACGTCGTTTCCTTTGTGTGCGTGTATGTGTGTGTGTTTGAAGATGTGTGGTGTGCATGGGTGTGTGTGTGTGTGTGTGTATGTGTTTATGAAATGTCTTGATTTCGAAGGGTTTGTGTCTTCTTTGTGTGCGCATATGTACGTTTGTGTGTGAGTGGGTATTGAGTGTGCAAGTGTGTTTCATGTCTTTGTATGTGTCTTTGTAAGAGTATGAATGTGTGTTTGTATTGTGTGTGTGTGTGTTCATGCATGAATGTGTGTTTGTATTGTATGTGTGTGTGTGTGCATGCATGAATGTGTGTTTGTATTGTATGTGTGTGTGTGCATGCATGAATGTGTGTTTGTATTGTATGTGTGTGTGTGCATGCGTGAATGTGTGTTTGTATTGTATGCGTGTGTGTGTCCATGCATGAATGTGTGTTTGTATTGTGTGTGTGTGTGTGTGTGTGTGTGTGCATGCATGATTGTGAGTTTGTATTGTATGTGTGTATGTGTGTGTGTGCATGCATGAATGTGTGTTTGTATTGCATGTGTGTATGTGTGTGTGTGCATGCATGAATGTGTGTTTGTATTGCATGTGTGTGTGTGTGTGCATGCATGAATGTGTGTTTGTATTGTATGTGTGTGTGTGTGCATGCATGAATGTGTGTTTGTATTGTATGTGTGTGTGTGTGTGCATGCATGAATGTGTGTTTGTATTGTATGTGTGTGTACATGCATGAATGTGTGTTTGTATTTGTGTGTGTGCATGCATGAATGTGTGTTTGTATTGTATGTGTGTGTGTGTACATGCATGAATGTGTGTTTGTATTGTATGTGTGTGTGTGTGTGTGCATGCATGAATGTGTGTGCACACATTTTACGTCTGTGGGAGGGTGTGAAATTGTACACATGCAAAAGTGTGTGCAGTGGAAGACGGAGCCCTGCTTATAAGTGGTGGGAAACTTTCTATGGCTTTGTTAAAACATGCAGTTTTATGGAAAGTTGACACACACATGACAAGAAAAAGAACTGTGTGTTCTATGGTGTGAAACATTGAAGTGTGTATGAAAGCTGAACGCATTTGAAATTGGAACAAGTGATGAGTACAGTGTCTCACATAATGAATGTTTCTATATATAAAAAAAATTAAAAGAGTGACAAATATTGAATTGTTTGAAGAGAGAGTTGTTTTTCTTTGCTTGTCGGCTTTTAGTTTGAATGGCCGTCATATTTGCTCTCAGGTGGTACGCCCAAACATTCAAGCATGACAAGGGAAGTAACTTTGTCCAGAGTTTGAAAGTGGAAATACAGCGTAATTCTTTTCTTTCTGTCTGCATTGTGTGAGCTGCAACCCCCATGTGCGCACATGTACATGTACAATTATGTTTTTATAGAGCTGCAACTTCCATGTGCACACATACATGTACAACATGGGTGTTTATAGAGCTGCAACTCTCATATACACACACATACATGTACAACATGGGTGTTTATAGAGCTGCAACTCTCATATACACACACGTACATGTACAACATGGGTGTTTATAGAGCTGTAATTCCCATGTGCACATATACATGTACAACATGGGTGTTTATAGAGCTGTAATTCCCATGTGCACACACATACATGTACAACATGGGTGTTTATAGAGCTGCAACTCTCATATACACACACATACATGTACAACATGGGTGTTTATAGAGCTGTAATTCCCATGTGCACACACATACATGTACAACATGGGTGTTTATAGAGCTGCAACTCTCATATACACACACATACATGTACAACATGGGTGTTTATAGAGCTGTAATTCCCATGTGCACACACATACATGTACAACATGGGTGTTTATAGAGCTGTAATTCCCATGTGCACACACATACATGTACAACATGGGTGTTTATAGAGCTGTAATTCCCATGTGCACACACATACATGTACAACTGGGTGTTTATAGAGCTGCAACTCTCATATACACACACATACATGTACAACATGGGTGTTTATAGAGCTGTAATTCCCATGTGCACACACATACATGTACAACATGGGTGTTTATAGAGCTGCAACTCTCATATACACACACATACATGTACAACATGGGTGTTTATAGAGCTGTAATTCCCATGTGCACACACATACATGTACAACATGGGTGTTTATAGAGCTGTAATTCCCATATACACACACATACATGTACAATTGGGTGTTTATAGAGCTGCAACTCTCATATACACACACATACATGTACAACATGGGTGTTTATAGAGCTGTAATTCCCATATACACACACATACATGTACAATTGGGTGTTTATAGAGCTGCAACTCTCATATACACACACATACATGTACAACATGGGTGTTTATAGAGCTGCAATTCCCATGTGCACACATACACACACATGTCCAAGTGAGTTTTCATGACTATTTTAAAGACGCTGTTAAGCCAGCAATAGCTGATTTTTCAAAGGTTGCAGGGGATAGTATAGCAGTGCAAGTTTCCTTCTCAAGCACCCATTGAACTCTCATTGTCCTCGTATGTCAGTGTATGCTCTTCAGTGGTCGTGCGCATATTGGACTATTCAGCCATCTGCGCATTCACAGATAGATTCATGAGCATCCTTCCCCCCCCCCACCCCTTCCCCACGCCCCCACCACCACCCTCCCCCCATCCCCCAGCTGGATGACAACGATGGTCATCATCGATTTCAATGGACACACACCCACCATGCTCTTCAGTTTAATTAAGGTCTATTTACACAGTGTAATTTTGTCAGCAGATACCAACTATGTGATCCCCCACACTCATGGCTGCTCCCTCCCCTCCCCTCCCCTCCCAGCATTGTTCCCCCCACCTGATGTAAAGCTAAAAAGACACATACCCCTCCCCTCACCATACACTGCATTGTTCCCCCCACCTGATGTAAAACTCAACAGACACATACCCCTCCCCACACCACACACTGCATTATTCCCCACCTGATGTAAAACTCAACAGACACATACCCCTCCCCACACCACACACTGCATTGTTCCCCACCTGATATAAAACTCAACAGACACATACCCCTCCACACACCATATACTGCATTGTTCCCCACCTGATGTAAAACTCAACAGACGCATACCCCTCCACACACCACACACTGCATTGTTCCCAATCTGATGTAAAACTCAACAGACATATACCCCTCCCCACACCACACACTGCATTGTTCCCAATCTGATGTAAAACTCAACAGACACATACCCCTCCCCACACCATACACTGCATTGTTCCCCACCTGATGTAAAACTCAACAGACGCATACCCCTCCACACACCACACACTGCATTGTTCCCCACCTGATGTAAAACTCAACAGACACATACCCCTCCACACACCATATACTGCATTGTTCCCAATCTGATGTAAAACTCAACAGACATATACCCCTCCCCTCACCATACACTGCATTGTTCCCCACCTGATGTAAAACTCAACAGACATATACCCCTCCCCTCACCATACACTGCATTGTTCCCCCCACCTGATGTAAAACTCAACAGACACGTACCCCTCCACACACCATACACTGCATTGTTCCCAATCTGATGTAAAACTCAACAGACACATACCCCTCCCCACACCATACACTGCATTGTTCCCCACCTGATGTAAAACTCAACAGACACATACCCCTCCCCACACCATACACTGCATTGTTCCCCACCTGATGTAAAACTCAACAGACACATACCCCTCCCCACACCATACACTGCATTGTTCCCAATCTGATGTAAAACTCAACAGACACATACCCCTCCCCTCACCATACACTGCATTGTTCCCCACCTCATGTAAAACTCAACAGACACATACCCCTCCCCACACCATACACACACACCAACAATACCTGTCCCCCCACCCCGCCTTCCTCCTCTAATCTTAAGATACAAGCCAGCTGCTTTCCATCTCCGTCACTATCTGCTGAGGATCCTGCAATCAGTTCACGCCAACATCTCCGTCACTATCTGCTGAGGATCCTGCAATCAGTTCACACCAACATCTCCATCACAGCCCCCTCCCCCATGCATTCAGCCTCTCTACCCCTCCTCCCTTGCACACACACACACACACACACACACACACACACAATCCATCTACACACGCAAACACATACACACATACACACACACACACACACAATCCATCTACACACACAAACACATACACACACACACACACAATCCATCTACACACACACACACACACACACAATCCATCTACACACACACACACACACACACACACAATCCATCCACACACACAAACGCACTCACACACACACACACACACAATCCATCTACACACACACAAACGCACTCACACACACACACAATCCATCTACACACACAAACACATACACACACACACACACACACACACACACAATCCATCTACACACACACGCACGCGCACACACACACACACACACACACACAGAGTCCATTCCTACAGCCAGGGACACACACAAAAGTTTAACTCGTTCAACCCTGCGCCCTATATGTGCACCGCAGGTGGTTATTCTCCGTCTCCATATTGGCCGGGAGGTTTGCACAGGCAGGAGACTTTAAAAAGGCTGAAAGGGTTAAGCAGTTTTGTTTACACAGGAGGTATATTTTGATGAAATCTGCTTACACTATACACACTTCCCAGATAGCACCCTTTACAGTATTTGCAATGTATGTTGTGGCCTTTGCATTTGACTATGGAGATTTTTTCAGATTACGCTCTCTCCCTCTCTCAATCAGTGGAACACTTGTGTGTGACACTGTTTGAATAGGCGTATACCACTGAAAGAGAGAGAGATGATGATGATGATGATGATGATGACGATGTTTTATTGACGAAACACAAGGTTCATTTCAATGGGGAGTTGGGGGATTAGTCATTAGAGAGAGAGAGAAACGAAACGAAAGACATGAAACATACGAAATTCAAGTAGAGATCAAAGCCCCTTACTGAAGGCGCGTGATACATGTACATTGAAACATAGGTATTGTAACAGTCATACTGATTACCACAGCAACATACAAAACATAACATAAATTGCACAAAATCACAGTCAGACTAATACCAGAGCAATGATACCACAAAAGAGAGAGAGAAAGAGTTGGTGTAATTTGATCAGTTTGGTTTCGTGACCTCAACAAGGCGTGCAAATTCTTTATCAGTCCATCGCTCACGTGGATTCCCAAGTTCATTGTGAAAAGTCTCAAAAATTATCTCATTGAACTTATGGTGTGTGTGTGTGTGTGTGTGTGTGTGTGTGTGCAGTCAGTGTGAACGTCAGTCTGCACCATTATCATCATCATCAACATCATCATTGATCGCTAGTCCTATGACTCCCATAGTCACAGGATGGCCTGTCACACGGGAAGTGTAGATTACAGTGCACTGTTCCCACACTGAACTTCATCTCGCTATGTTATCAGTTTTCTGAGTCATCTTCCGACCTTTCATTGTTTTACCTTCTTCTTTTTAATAACAAAAATAGATTAAAATGAATACACGGTAATGCAGTTTCTTCGTGTTCTGAATCTGTGTGTGTGTGTGTGTGTGTGTGTGTTGCTTATTTCAACTGGCTGAGTGCGTGTGTGTATGTTTGACACAGTAAACACTGAAGTTATAATAAATATTAAAAAAATTAATTAAAAAAAAAATCATCTGGTCATACAGGTTTGTTTTCATTTCTTCAGTTTTATAACCTGGCTCCGCATAGAGAATATGGTATATCCATATAATTATCAGATATTTTGACGTGAGTCTATTTGCGAAAGATGCTGTACAGTTCATTGCGTTGGTGTGGGGTGTGTGTGTTTAAATGTCTGTCTGTGTGCGTGTG